>NC_091289.1:51501995-51807380 GCF_032444005.1 Ranitomeya imitator | reverse complement strand
TTCTAAAGTGTTCCTGAAAAAAATAAAAATAAAAAAAAAATAATAGTGTGACATTAATATTAACATTTGTGCTTCAGTGACAGTCCTGCGTGTGGGGCATCTCTCTAATTTGCAGCCACCAAAAAAAGAGTGTGTAACATTGGGCCTGATTTTCGCTGTGGTCTCACCAACCTGTAAAGGGGTAGATAAATCATACTGAAGTTATAGCTCACCGTGTAAGTTGTGTGACTGCAACAAATAACGTTAGTTTGGTTACGTTTTTAAAACAATGAGGAAGTCTAGTGGAAGAGGTCGTGGCCGGGGGCGTTCATTGTCAGCTGGTAATGAGGGTAGTGGTAGTGGTGGAGCATCAGGTGGTCGTGGGGAAAAAAATATTGCACCTAAGTCTGGAGCTGTGGAGCCAGGTTCGTCGTCCGGCTACACAAGGCCTCGAACGCTCCCTTTTCTGGGATTAGGAAAACCGCTTTTAAAGCCGGAGCAGCAAGAGCAAGTTTTGGCTTATCTTGCTGACTCAGCCTCTAGCTCTTTTGCCTCCTCTCGTGAAACTGGTAAAAGTAAAAGCAGCGCGTCGTTAGTGGATGTTCACGGTCAGGGACAAGTCACTTCCTTGTCCTCTTCAGCAAAAACAACAACAGAGAAGAATGCAGCAGGCGACACAACGGGTTACTCCATGGAGCTCTTTACACATACCGTCCCTGGCTTAGAAAGTGAAGCAGTTAACAGTCCATGCCCATTACAAATTGAATCTGACATGGAGTGCACTGACGCACAGCCACAGCCAGACTACTATGCTGGTCCTTTGACTCAGACCACAACATTGCCCTCGCAGGGTGCTGATCAAGAATCAGACCCTGATGAGACTATGTTGCCCCATCACGAACGCTATACCACCGAACGACACGGTGACACAGACGAAGTTGCGCAGGAGGTACAAGAAGAGTTATTAGATGACCCAGTTCTTGACCCCGATTGGCAGCCATTGGGGGAACAGGGTGCAGGCGGCAGCAGTTCTGAAGCAGAGGAGGAGGAGGGGCCGCAGCAGGCATCAACATCGCCACAGGTTCCATCTGCCGGGCCCGTATCTTGCCCAAAACGCGTGGCAAAGCCAAAACCTGGTGGAGGACAGCGTGGCCATCCGGTTAAAGCTCAGTCTGCAATGCCTGAAAAGGTATCCGATGCTAGAAAGAGTGCAGTCTGGCATTTTTTTAAACAACATCCAATTGATCAGCGCAAAGTCATCTGTCAAAAATGTTCTACTTCCTTAAGCAGAGGTCAGAATCTGAAAAGTCTCAATACTAGTTGCATGCATAGACATTTAACCACCATGCATTTGAAAGCTTGGACTAACTACCAAACGTCCCTTAAGGTTGTTGCACCCTCGGCCAATGAAGCTAGTCATCAACGCAACATCCCTTCCGGCAGTGTAGGACCACCATTTAGCGCACCACCTGCTGTATCTGTGCAGGTATCTTTGCCAGGCCAAAGCAGTCAGGGTCAGGGAATCACCAGTTTCGTAGTAGGAAACACTGCATCTAGGGCACCGGCGGCAACAATACCATCTCCCACCGTCTCTCAGTCTGCCATGTCCACCGGCACCCCCGCTAGTTCCACGATCTCCATCTCTCCAGTCCAGCTCACCCTACATGAGACTATGGTTAGAAAAAGGAAGTACTTAGCCTCGCATCCGCGTACACAGGGTTTGAACGCCCACATAGCTAGACTAATCTCGTTAGAGATGATGCCCTACCGGTTAGTTGAAAGCGAAGCTTTCAAAGACCTGATGGACTACGCTGTACCACGCTACGAGCTACCCAGTCGACACTTTTTTTCCAGAAAAGCCATCCCAGCCCTCCACCAGCATGTTAAAGAGCGCATCGTCCATGCACTCAGGCAATCTGTGAGCACAAAGGTGCACCTGACAACAGATGCATGGACCAGTAGGCATGGCCAGGGACGTTACGTGTCCATCACGGCACACTGGGTAAATGTGGTGGATTCAGGGTCCACAGGGGACAGCAAGTTTGGGACAGTTCTGCCTAGCCCACGGTCTAGTAAACAGTTGTCTGTAGCCGTTCGCACCCCCTCCTCCTCCTCCTCCTCCTCGTCCTCCTGCAGAAGCAAGAGCTCGTCCACAGACCGCAGTCGCACAAACACTCCATCCGCACCTGCCACAGTTGCACACCAGGTCTCCCATTATGGGGCAGCTACTGGCATACGTCAGCAGGCTGTATTGGCTATGAAGTGTTTGGGCGACAATAGACACACCGCGGAAGTTCTGTCCGAGTTCTTGCAGCAAGAAACGCAGTCGTGGCTGGGCACTGTAGATCTTGAGGCAGGCAAGGTAGTGAGTGATAACGGAAGGAATTTCATGGCTGCCATCTCCCTTTCCCAACTGAAACACATTCCTTGCCTGGCTCACACCTTAAACCTGGTGGTGCAGTGCTTCCTGAAAAGTTATCCGGGGTTATCCGACCTGCTCCTCAAAGTGCGTGGACTTTGCGCACATATCCGCCGTTCGCCTGTACACTCCAGCCGTATGCAGACCTATCAGCGTTCTTTGAACCTTCCCCAGCATCGCCTAATCATAGACGTTGCAACAAGGTGGAACTCAACACTGCACATGCTTCAGAGACTGTGCGAACAGAGGCGGGCTGTTATGTTTTTGTGGGAGGATACACATACACGGGCAGGCAGTAGGATGGCAGACATGGAGTTGTCAGGTGTGCAGTGGTCGAAGATTCAAGACATGTGTCAAGTCCTTCAGTGTTTTGAGGAATGCACACGGCTGGTTAGTGCAGACAACGCCATAATAAGCATGAGCATCCCCCTAATGCGTCTGCTGATGCAAAGTTTGACGCACATAAAGGATCAGGCGTCTGCACCAGAGGAAGAGGAAAGCCTTGATGACAGTCAGCGATTGTCTGGTCAGGGCAGTGTACATGACGAGGTACCGGGCGAAGAGGAGGTGGAGGATGAGGAGGATGATGGGGATGAGTATATTTTTAATGAGGAAGCTTTCCCGGGGGCACGGGAAATTGGTGGCGTGGCAAGGCCGGGTTCTGGTTTTTTGAGGGACACAAGTGACGTAGATTTGCCTGCAACTGCCCCTCAACCAAGCACAACCGCAGATTTGACAACGGGAACTTTGGCCCACATGGCGGATTATGCCTTGCGTATCCTCAAAAGGGACACACGCATTACAAAAATGATGAACGATGACGATTACTGGTTGGCCTGCCTCCTTGATCCTCGCTATAAAGGCAAATTGCAAAATATTATGCCACATGAGAACTTGGAACTAATATTAGCAACAAAACAATCAACTCTTGTTGACCGTTTGCTTCTGGCATTCCCTGCACACAGCGCCCGTGATCGTTCTCACACGAGCTCCAGGGGCCAGCAGACCAGAGGTGTTAGAGGGGCAGAAATCAGAAGTGGCGTTGGCCAGAGGGGTTTTCTGACCAGGTTGTGGAGTGATTTTTCTATGACCGCAGACAGGACAGGTACTGCAGCATCAATTCAAAGTGACAGGAGACAACATTTGTCCAGTATGGTTACAAACTATTTTTCATCCCTTATCGACGTTCTCCCTCAACCGTCATTCCCATTTGATTACTGGGCATCCAAATTAGACACCTGGCCAGAATTGGCAGAATATGCATTGCAGGAGCTTGCTTGCCCGGCAGCTAGTGTCCTATCAGAAAGAGTATTCAGTGCTGCAGGTTCAATACTAACAGAAAAAAGGACTCGTCTGGCTACCCAAAATGTAGATGATCTAACCTTCATTAAAATGAACCACAACTGGATTTCAAAATCTTTTGCCCCACCCTGCCCGGCTGACACCTAGCTTTCCTATGAAAAGGTCTTGCCTGTGGACTATTCTGAATGACTTTTCCAATCTCGTAATTTTCTTCACCTGATTGTCCAGCATACGACATGTTTCCACCTCACGAAATGGCCAAACTCCCCACACGGGGCCGTGCTATCGCCACTTTGCGCTTGGACCCTTGAGAGTGCTGTTTGTCTGAAGAGGTGGGTGTGGCCGCTTTTGGCCGACGGCACTGCCACTGGGTCCCTCATAGTACAATAAAGTGTCTCTGGCGGTGGTGGTGCGCACCCAACGTCAGACACACCGTTGTAATATGAGGGGCCCTGTGCCTGTACCGCCGGCCACAAGCCAGTTCCCCCCCAGCTCAAACAGTGCTCTACCACTAGCAAAATTATCTCTCACAGCTTCACCAATGTGTAGTCTAGGCGCTGACATCCTTCAATGCCTGGCACTGACAATACCATTGTTTTGACATTTTTGTTATGTTAGGCCTTCGAAGCCTGTCTGCGGTCCCTTCTTTCTACAACTACTACACTGACCAGGCCACTGCTGGCCGTGTTACCCTGGAACCAATTTAAAAGTGCCTATAGTCAGCCCAATTTTGTTATGTTAGGCCTTCGAAGACTGTCTGCCGTCACTCCTGCCACTAGACTTCCACTGACCATACACTGCTGCCCATGTACCCCTGGAACCAATTTAAAGTGCCTACAGCCAGCCCAATTTTGTTATGTTAGGCCTTGGAAGCCTGTCTGCGGTCACTCCTTCCACTAGACTTCCACTGACCAGACCACTGCTGCCCATGTACCCCTGGAACCAATTTAAAAGTGCCTACAGCCAGCCCAAGTTTGTTATGTTAGGCCTTCGAAGCCTGTCTGCGGTCACTCCTTCCACTAGACTTCCACTGACCAGACCACTGCTGCCCGTGTACCCCTGGAACCAATTTAAAAGTGCCTACAGCCAGCCCAAGTTTGTTATGTTAGGCCTTGGAAGCCTGTCTGCGGTCACTCCTTCCACTAGACTTCCACTGACCAGACCACTGCTGCCCATGTACCCCTGGAACCAATTTAAAAGTGCCTACAGCCAGCCCAAGTTTGTTATGTTAGGCCTTCGAAGCCTGTCTGCGGTCACTCCTTCCACTAGACTTCCACTGACCAGACCACTGCTGCCCGTGTACCCCTGGAACCAATTTAAAAGTGCCTACAGCCAGCCCAAGTTTGTTATGTTAGGCCTTGGAAGCCTGTCTGCGGTCACTCCTTCCACTAGACTTCCACTGACCAGACCACTGCTGCCCGTGTACCCCTGGAACCAATTTAAAAGTGCCTACAGCCAGCCCAAGTTTGTTATGTTAGGCCTTGGAAGCCTGTCTGCGGTCACTCCTTCCACTAGACTTCCACTGACCATACACTGCTGCCCATGTACCCCTGGAACCAATTTAAAAGTGCCTACAGCCAGCCCAAGTTTGTTATGTTAGGCCTTCGAAGCCTGTCTGCGGTCACTCCTTCCACTAGACTTCCACTGACCAGACCACTGCTGCCCGTGTACCCCTGGAACCAATTTAAAAGTGCCTACAGCCAGCCCAAGTTTGTTATGTTAGGCCTTGGAAGCCTGTCTGCGGTCACTCCTTCCACTAGACTTCCACTGACCAGACCACTGCTGCCCGTGTACCCCTGGAACCAATTTAAAAGTGCCTACAGCCAGCCCAAGTTTGTTATGTTAGGCCTTGGAAGCCTGTCTGCGGTCACTCCTTCCACTAGACTTCCACTGACCATACACTGCTGCCCATGTACCCCTGGAACCAATTTAAAAGTGCCTACAGCCAGCCCAAGTTTGTTATGTTAGGCCTTCGAAGCCTGTCTGCGGTCACTCCTTCCACTAGACTTCCACTGACCAGACCACTGCTGCCCGTGTACCCCTGGAACCAATTTAAAATTGCCTACAGCCATGTTTTATTATTTTAGGCCTTCGATGCCTGTCTGCGGTCACTCCTTCCACTAGTCCTCCACTGACCACACCACTGCTGCCCGTGTACCCCTGGAACCAATTTAAAATTGCCTACAGCCAGCCCAATTTTTTTATTTTAGGCCTTCGATGCCTGTCTGCGGTCCATTCTTTCAACTACTACTACACTGACCAGGGCACTGCTGCCCAAGTACCCCTGGAACCAATTTAAAATTGACTACAGCCATGTGTTAATATTTTAGGCCTTCGATGCCTGTCTGTGGTCACTCCTTCCACTAGGCCTCCACTGACCACACCACTGCTGCCCGTGTACCCCTGGAACCAATTTAAAATTGCCTACAGCCATGTGTGATTATTTTAGGCCTTCGATGCCTGTCTGCGGTCACTCCTTCCACTAGGCCTCCACTGACCACACCACTGCTGCCCGTGTAACCCTGGAACCAATTTAAAATTGCCTACAGCCATGTGTTATTATTTTAGGCCTTCGATGCCTGTCTGCGGTCACTCCTTCCACTAGGCCTCCACTGACCACACCACTGCTGCCCGTGTACCCCTGGAACCAATTTAAAATTGCCTACAGCCAGCCCAATTTTTTTATTTTAGGCCTTCGATGCCTGTCTGCGGTCCATTCTTTCAACTACTACTACACTGACCAGGGCACTGCTGCCCAAGTACCCCTGGAACCAATTTAAAATTGACTACAGCCATGTGTTAATATTTTAGGCCTTCGATGCCTGTCTGTGGTCACTCCTTCCACTAGGCCTCCACTGACCACACCACTGCTGCCCGTGTACCCCTGGAACCAATTTAAAATTGCCTACAGCCATGTGTGATTATTTTAGGCCTTCGATGCCTGTCTGCGGTCACTCCTTCCACTAGGCCTCCACTGACCACACCACTGCTGCCCGTGTAACCCTGGAACCAATTTAAAATTGCCTACAGCCATGTGTTATTATTTTAGGCCTTCGATGCCTGTCTGCGGTCACTCCTTCCACTAGGCCTCCACTGACCACACCACTGCTGCCCGTGTACCCCTGGAACCAATTTAAAATTGCCTACAGCCAGCCCAATTTTTTTATTTTAGGCCTTCGATGCCTGTCTGCGGTCCATTCTTTCAACTACTATTACACTGACCAGGGCACTGCTGCCCGTGTACCCCTGGAACCAATTTAAAATTGCCTACAGCCATGTGTTATTATTTTAGGCCTTCGATGCCTGTCTGCGGTCACTCCTTCCACTAGGCCTCCACTGACCACACCACTGCTGCCCGTGTACCCCTGGAACCAATTTAAAATTGCCTACAGCCATGTGTGATTATTTTAGGCCTTCGATGCCTGTCTGCGGTCACTCCTTCCACTAGGCCTCCACTGACCACACCACTGCTGCCCGTGTACCCCTGGAACCAATTTAAAATTGCCTACAGCCATGTGTGATTATTTTAGGCCTTCGATGCCTGTCTGCGGTCACTCCTTCCACTAGGCCTCCACTGACCACACCACTGCTGCCCGTGTACCCCTGGAACCAATTTAAAATTGCCTACAGCCAGCCCAATTTTTTTATTTTAGGCCTTCGATGCCTGTCTGCGGTCCATTCGTTCAACTACTACTACACTGACCAGGGCACTGCTGCCCAAGTACCCCTGGAACCAATTTAAAATTGACTACAGCCATGTGTTAATATTTTAGGCCTTCGATGCCTGTCTGCGGTCACTCCTTCCACTAGGCCTCCACTGACCACACCACTGCTGCCCGTGTACCCCTGGAACCAATTTAAAATTGCCTACAGCCAGCCCAATTTTTTTATTTTAGGCCTTCGATGCCTGTCTGCGGTCCATTCTTTCAACTACTACTACACTGACCAGGGCACTGCTGCCCGTGTACCCCTGGAACCAATTTAAAATTGCCTACAGCCATGTGTTATTATTTTAGGCCTTCGATGCCTGTCTGTGGTCCCTCCTTCCACTAGGCCTCCACTGACCTGTCTACTGCGGCCCGTGTACCCCTTGAACCAACCTAATAAAATATTTAAAAAATTAATTTGATTATAAAAAATAAGATCGTGTTGAGATCTCAAATGCAGACATTTTAACAATCAAAACAAACACACAACAAATATCTGGAACTGTACTACAAAGGTCCAACAGCTACAATTTCTTTCTCCTGCAAGAAGTTAACTGAAAGTTTTTTGGAGTTGTTAACACAGATATGGCATCCACCGAGTGTTGTCCTGTCGCGTCTCCTTTAAATTATTTCCAATAAGATGTTAAACTATTAATTTAATAAAATCAATAATTAAAAAAATAATTGAGTAAGTCAAAAGCACATTGCAAATAAACATTAATTACAAATCAAGAAGCATGGCGCGTCCGAGGGTGAGTAGATACCGAATAAGAATATAATCACCCTCGGACGCGCAATGCTTATTTACAACAGCCTTCCTTCCTAAGAATCAGCCCTTCCGTGGTGTAGAGAGAGGTTGTGTTACACTCCAAGGTGTTCCCCAGGTTGCCTTTCCTGAGCTTCTATCTTCAGGCTCTCATTAAATTGTGGTTAAATGGAACAACTGCATTTGGCGTACTAGTTGGTTTGGGGCCTACTATCGGTGTCTGCCACTCCTTGCTGTTCTCCTGGTTTCCTGTCCTGAAATTCCATTTTCAGCCTCTCGTTAAGTAGTTGTTAATGTTAGACTGCATTTGGCCTACTAGTTGGGTTGGGGCCTACTATCGGTGTCTGCCACTCCTTGCTGTTCTCCTCCACTGAACAAAGCTGTGCCGCCTGTTTACTACGGTTGCCAATTTTGAACTGCATTTCGACTACTTACTGATTTGGCCCTACTCTCTGTGTCAGCCTCTCATTCCAGTTGTCCTCCACTGCAATGCCCCCTGGTTATTCCTGTGTTACCAATTTTGAACTGCATTTAGCCCACTTTCTTCTTTGGGCCTATATCTGTGTTTCCACTTCATCGTGCCCATTGCCCAGCCAGTGATAGATGAGTCTGCTGGTACATTGACCCATAACGCAACATTCCCCGTGCACGCTACACAACAACATTGTGACCCTGCTGAAAGTCAGGTTGCTCTTCCCGCATACCATACCACCTTACACGGGGACAAAGAGGAAGGTGCAGATGAAAGTGCAGGTTCCTTCATCAGGTGGGGGGAGGAATACTAGTTGGCGACGTCACTGGCACAGGGCCTCTCATAGTACGCAAAAGTGTTGCTGCCGGTGGGAGGCGCCCCCGCCGTGCAAACACACCGCTGTACTTTGAGGGGCCCTGTGCCAGTGCCAATGCCAACGAGTGGGCCCCCCCCTGCTTGCTCAGGATCACAGCACTTGCAAAGTTGAAATACTTACCTCTCCCTGCTCCACTGCCGTGACGTGGTCCAGATTTACTGGGCCCACTAATTACTTGAACCAGCCCTACCCCCCACAACTTTAGCCAAATGACCCCCAATTTCAAATGCCTTCCAATTATTTTAAGGTAAATTACGCTTGACAAGCTTCATTAAGAAGAATGGATGGTTTTGACATTAAAATGGGCACTCTAGGTGTTTTCCTGGCCCCCACTCACTGCCGACTATGCTGCCCCATTGACTTGCATTGGGTTTCGTGTTTCGGTCGATCCCGACTTTACGTCATAATCGGCCGATTTCACTCGACCCGACTTTGGACATAGTCGGGTTTCGCAAAACCCGGCTCGACTCTAAAAAGGTCAAGGTCGCTCAACTCTAATCGTCACGCTTCCTCTGACAAGGCCCGGAAGTGAACCTTGTAAGGAGACACTATGTCATCACAACCCAACGACATTCATGTGCTGAGAAGTTCTGTATCTAATTGCCCCCAGAAGTCCCAGCCTAGAGTGTGCATCCCAACGTCATGGAGGATGTTATAACATCACGAGCCTAACGTGAGGATGCCCGGAGTTTTAGCGTGCAGTGGCAGTAAGAACAGATCGTACAAGGGACAGCAAGCAGTGGAGGTGGCTGGATGAGTATTAGTTTCTTATTTGTTTTTTAACCTTTTACCGGCTCACTAAGATTCTGAAATGAGTCGATCAGCCACAAGATATTTTGCTCGATTCGCACATAGCCAATTTAAAAAAAAAAAAAAAACGCAATCTGAAGAATAAGTATTTTTTTCTAAAATTCGAACAGAATTGAGTTACAAGCGAACTCTAGGCTCTATATATATTTGCAGATGGATCGGTACAATTTTTTACAACATAGAGTGACAATTCATCCCCATCATAGTAAAAATCGAGATCTCAATCTGAATTATTCACCTAATAGAATTTAACAATTAGGAAAAAAACATGTACTGCTTGTCTGCTGTTCGTCTGCTATTAATATGTTAAGCAGCGTTCACTACTTTTAGCCTCAGGTGGCAATCAACTCTCCACGCTATTAATTTATTAAAGACTAACTCCGCCATGACTGTTTAATGAATTAAGAAGAATTATTTACCTCTGCTTCCATCGGATTCTCAAGGAAGTCGCTGGCTCAGTAGCAGCAAGTTAAACTGTGTTAATATAGGCCTTTGATATTATTAAAGCATTACTCATCTCCTCCTGTCAGTAATTCACTACAGAAGCTTTAAGGAACCTAATGTAATGATATATATTTTTATACATACATAGAACTTGCCGTAAACAATTTAAAGGATTTCTATACTATTGTGATTCCTGTGCAGAGATGGAACATGCTAAGAATATATAAGCATTAGAGATAAGCGAATGAATTCAGTGGAAATTCATGTAAAATTTATAGGAAATTGCTGAATCCGACTATTTTGAGTAATTGATTGTGGACATTTTGCACAATGCATAAGATTACATCAGCCAAAGAATGCTCCATGACTTCCTTTCCCCTCAATGTCTTAAAGCTATCATGCTATTTATTGCACAACGAATCAGAATGGACTATCATAGCCAGTATAAAAGCAAGAGTCAGAGAATGCAGCAGCCCAGCTTAGCAACAGAAATTGAGAGAGATTGCCGCAAAAGCACTGAATTGACATTACAGGTAGTGTGTAACAACACGGAAGTGAAGAACCGGTATTCACGGTGGAAAATGAAATGCTAGGTGAAATCCCAAGAAACAATGAAAACCCTATATTAAGGGTCACCAATCTAACCCAAGAAGAGGTGCGAAACCGGCTAAATAAGATTAAAATAGATAAATCTCCGGGTCCGGATGGCATACACCCACGAGTACTAAGAGAACTAAGTAATGTAATAGATAAACCATTATTTCTTATTTTTAGTGACTCTATAGTGACAGGGTCTGTTCCGCAGGACTGGCGCATAGCAAATGTGGTGCCAATATTCAAAAAGGGCTCTAAAAGTGAACCTGGAAATTATAGGCCAGTAAGTCTAACCTCTATTGTTGGTAAAATATTTGAAGGGTTTCTGAGGGATGTTATTCTGGATTATCTCAATGAGAATAACTGTTTAACTCCATATCAGCATGGGTTTATGAGAAATCGCTCCTGTCAAACCAATCTAATCAGTTTTTATGAAGAGGTAAGCTATAGACTGGACCACGGTGAGTCATTGGACGTGGTATATCTCGATTTTTCCAAAGCGTTTGATACCGTGCCGCACAAGAGGTTGGTACACAAAATGAGAATGCTTGGTCTGGGGGAAAATGTGTGTAAATGGGTTAGTAACTGGCTTAGTGATAGAAAGCAGAGGGTGGTTATAAATGGTATAGTCTCTAACTGGGTCGCTGTGACCAGTGGGGTACCGCAGGGGTCAGTATTGGGACCTGTTCTCTTCAACATATTCATTAATGATCTGGTAGAAGGTTTACACAGTAAAATATCGATATTTGCAGATGATACAAAACTATGTAAAGCAGTTAATACAAGAGAAGATAGTATTCTGCTACAGATGGATCTGGATAAGTTGGAAACTTGGGCTGAAAGGTGGCAGATGAGGTTTAACAATGATAAATGTAAGGTTATACACATGGGAAGAGGGAATCAATATCACCATTACACACTGAACGGGAAACCACTGGGTAAATCTGACAGGGAGAAGGACTTGGGGATCCTAGTTAATGATAAACTTACCTGGAGCAGCCAGTGCCAGGCAGCAGCTGCCAAGGCAAACAGGATCATGGGGTGCATTAAAAGAGGTCTGGATACACATGATGAGAGCATTATACTGCCTCTGTACAAATCCCTAGTTAGACCGCACATGGAGTACTGTGTCCAGTTTTGGGCACCGGTGCTCAGGAAGGATATAATGGAACTAGAGAGAGTACAAAGGAGGGCAACAAAATTAATAAAGGGGATGGGAGAACTACAATACCCAGATAGATTAGCGAAATTAGGATTATTTAGTCTAGAAAAAAGACGACTGAGGGGCGATCTAATAACCATGTATAAGTATATAAGGGGACAATACAAATATCTCGCTGAGGATCTGTTTATACCAAGGAAGGTGACGGGCACAAGGGGGCATTCTTTGCGTCTGGAGGAGAGAAGGTTTTTCCACCAACATAGAAGAGGATTCTTTACTGTTAGGGCAGTGAGAATCTGGAATTGCTTGCCTGAGGAGGTGGTGATGGCGAACTCATTCGAGGGGTTCAAGAGAGGCCTGGATGTCTTCCTGGAGCAGAACAATATTGTATCATACAATTATTAGGTTCTGTAAAAGGACGTAGATCTGGGGATTTATTATGACGGAATATAGGCTGAACTGGATGGACAAATGTCTTTTTTCGGCCTTACTAACTATGTTACTATGTTACTATGATTTCCATCTCTTTTACATTATTAAGGCTATGTGCACTTTGAAGAGCTTAAAAAAGTTTGGATACAGTCTTAAAACACATCAGAGCAATATGCACATCTTTTCAGGTCAATTGGAGTACTTGCAATCAATTCACACAAAACCCAATTTGTTGTACAAATTTGGTGAAGCTAGTGAATCCAAATTTTAGAAAAGTGGCCAGCCCAGCCATAAAATTAGAAACACATGCCTAAAATTGCTATTCAGGGCACTAAAAGGACTGCCACCCTATTCAGTCTCCTCCTCACTGCAATCAACTGTGCAAGATCAACACAAGATTGAAGGGAACACGTCCAAATCATAGCCAAAAAGTAGTAACGGTAGCTGAGTTCAAGCCTGTGGTTAGGCAGTAATGTTAGGCAGTCCAAGAGTCAATGCAATAGGGCACTCAGGGATTATCAGGACATTAATCTGGGCCAAATCAGGTTCATTCCAAGAGATAGTGCACTAAAGCATTATAGAATATGCAATTGCTGCCAAGTTTACTTATTTAAGAGAAAATTTAAATATAAGACCCAGAAATGCTCAAATCCATGCCAAATCCATCTGTTTATTAGTCTGTTGACCAGTTTATGTAATTAGCCAGTCAGCAGAACCATGACAGAGATGTAATTAGATCTAGCTATTTGTGTTGCACCAACATATTCTGTAACTCTTTACAATATTATTTCTCTGTTTTACACTCAATAAAAACATGATCAGGGAGAACATACTATCTCAGTTTTTCATGTATTTCTCCAATAAATTTTAAATGAGTTAGTAAACCCTGATGTGAAGAATATGGAGGGATATAATGGCAGATTACTATCTTCCTTCTGCATGTGTAGCTGTAACAGGATCCATGGCTCAGCAGATGGTCCACCCCCTCCATAGCTAGTATCCCAGATCATGCTGGATGACCGCCCAGGGGAGCCAACACTGTGTAACTACTTCATCCAGTCAGATAGTGCTCATCAATAAACCCCTAAATTGGCAAATACACAGCCAATGTTGTCTAATAGGGTATTAGTAAGTGCAAAGATTATACAGCACTATATGACACCCCCCGAGGAAGCAAGTGTGCGAAACGCGCATTGGGGTCCCTCTTTCCGCATTCAGGTACAGGCTGGCTCAATTTACCTTTACCTTCTTCTTTATTCATCCAAATTTGCCTTATGTGCTTTTACGTTGGCTACATATAGTGCTGCATAATCTTTGCACTTACTAACACCCTATTAGACAACATTGGCTGTGTATTCCCCAATGTAGGGGTTTATTGATGAGCACTAGTCATGTAGGTCAGTTTTTGGGTTCCTATATCTACTATTTGCTGCACTTTAGCACTACGCACTTTATATTGATGAGATTACTTATAGGATAATTTGAGTCGGCTGCCATTTCTTTAGGCTATATTCTGCATTTGAACTTTGGCACTTGACACTTTTTATGACTCAATTATTTGCTTGATACATTGAGTATGTATATATCTCACTTTAGCTTCATGAATTAGGCTGCTTTGACTTCTTTTTTATATAATTATTTGATTCTCTGTACAAGCTGTTTCTTATTATCCTGTGGCCTTTGTCAGTGCTATTCGTGTTTCCTGTTTCTCTGATGTGGTACTAGGTTGTTCTCTATCACTTTTTTTGTTGCATCTACTACCATATTTTTATTATGCTTTCTTAAAATATTTACAATTAAAGTTTATATTATATTTAATTAGCTCTTGTGTCTATTTGTTTTTGGTTTTCTGTATCGTACATGGCAGAGCGTGGGAAATTGTTTTGCCCCTTTTTTGGATTATTATTATTATACCTACTACGTATTGTGATAGGATAGTTAAGCAAGTCAGGATGACAATGTCAACATATTTTGCTAGGCAATTTAGTAAGGATAGATAGAGCGATACATAGGTAGAATCAAAATAACTCACCACATTCTCTGTTGACCATGGGTTCTGACAAAATCAAGTGACTATATATCTCACGAAGTTCACTGTGGATTGCTGCTGAGATTGTACTTTCTGAAAACTTGATTTTATTGGATAGACAATCAGCAAGTCACTGTATTCCTTCATAAAATAACTCTAAAGTGCCTTTTTGTGTCTTCTTCAGTTCCTTCTGTATAATTTGTTGCTGCTGCCTGTTGTCAAGCGTAATCTGTCTCTAGCAGCAGAGACACAGGAAGGAAGGGTCTTTGTCTATTTGTTCCTGTTCTTCTTCTGTCTATCAAAATGTGTAATGATAGGCAAATTGTTAGACATTAACATAAGTGATGCATGCTGAGAAGGTGGGGTAGGGAAGTCTTAGCACCTACAGTGCTGCCAGAACGTTTATGCAGGGGCACCTCCCAAAAAAATGAATGGCAAGAAAAAGGAGGATGAGAATTGGAATAGTTTTATTATTAATATTATTTATTTATTTATATAGCACCATTGATTCCATGGTGCTGTACATGAGAAGGGGTTACATACAAGTTACAAATATCACATACAGTAAACAAACTAACAATGACGGACTGATACAGAGGGGTGAGGACCCTGCCCTTGCGGGCTTACATTCTACAGGATTATGGGGAAAGAGACAGTAGGTTGAGGGTTGCAGGAGCTCCGGTGTTGGTGAGGCGGTAGCTCCGGTGTTGGTGAGGCGGTAGCTCCGGTGTTGGTGAGGCGGTAGCTCCGGTGTTGGTGAGGCGGTAGCTCCGGTGTTGGTGAGGCGGTAGCTCTGGTGTTGGTGAGGCAGTAGCTTCGAGAGTGATGAGGCAGCAGCGGTGTCAGTGCAGGCTGTAGGCTTTCCTGAAGAGATGAGTTTCTAGACTTATTAGTCTGGTATGAGCACCAAAATCAGTTTTTATTTTTTATGGGGGATAAGGGTAACTAGACCATGATTTTCCACAGTGCCGGAAGTATATAATAATTTAGTGCTAGAAGTGTATAACAATATATTGCATAAAGCAAACAAAATAAATGTATGCTGTGGGTCTTAATTAAATATTGTATTATGGTTATGTGGATTCTTGTAACTTTGTATAAACCAACATTCGGTAGACATTTTTGGAAGGCAGGAATTTGTTTTGGAGACAAGTCGCCATAGACTAGCTTTAAACCCTTCCCGACTCATGACGCCACGTAGGCGTCATGAAAGTCGGTGCCAATCCGACCCATGACGCCTATGTGGCGTCATGGAAAGATCGCGTCCCTGCAGATCGGGTGAAAGGGTTAACTCACATTTCACCCGATCTGTAGGGACAGGGGGAGTGGTAGTTTAGCCCAGGGGGGGTGGCTTCACCCCCCCGTGGCTACGATCGCTCTGATTGGCTGTTGAAAGTGAAACTGCCAATCAGAGTGATTTGTAATATTTCACCTATTATAACTGGTGAAATATTACAATCCAGCCATGGCCGATGCTGCAATATCATCGGCCATGGCTGGAAACACTGATGTGCCCCCACCCCACCCCACCGATCGCCCCCCCAGCCCTCCGATCAGTCCGGTACACTGCTCCGGCTCCCCTCTGTCCTGTGCTCCGCTCCCCCGTCCTCTTGTCCGCTCCCCCCGTGCTCCAATCACCCTCCCCGTGCTCCAATCACCCCCCCTGCACTCCGATCCACCCCCCTGTGCTCCGTTCCACCCCCGTGCTCCGTTCCACCCCCCGTGCTCCGTTCCACCCCTCCCGCGCTCCGATCCACCCCCCCATGCTCCGATCCCCCCCCGTGCTCCCCCCACCCCATCATACTTACCGATCCTGCCGGGGTCCGTCCGTCTTCTCCCTGGGCGCCGCCATCTTCCAAAATGGAAGATTCGTTCCAAAGTGCATTTTGATCACTGAGATAGATTATATCTCAGTGATCAAAATAAAAAAATAATAAATGACCCCCCCCCCCCCTTTGTCACCCCCATAGGTAGGGACAATAAAAAAATAAAGACATTTTTTTCCCACTGTTAGAATAGGGTTAGGGCTAGGGTTAGGGTTAGGGGTAGGGTTAGGGTTAGGGGTAGGGTTAGGGTTAGGATTAGGGCTAGGGTTAGGGTTAGGGCTAGGGTTAGGGGTAGGGTTAGGGGTAGGGTTAGGGCTAGGGTTAGGGGTAGGGTTAGGGCTAGGGTTAGGGGTAGGGTTTCGGTATGTGCACACGTATTCTGGTCCTCTGCAGATTTTTCCGCTGCAGATTTGATAAATCCGCAGTGCTAAACCGCTGCGGATTTATGGCGGATTTACCGCGTTTTTTCTGCGCATTTCACTGCGGTTTTACAACTGCGATTTTCTATTTGAGCAGTTGTAAAACCGCTGCGGAATCCGCACAAAGAAGTGACATGCCACGGAATGTAAACCGCTACGTTTCCGTGCAGTTTTTCCGCAGCATGTGTACAGCGATTTTTGTTTCCCATAGGTTTACATTGAACTGTAAACTCATGGGAAACTGCTGCGGATCCGCAGCGTTTTCCGCAGCGTGTGCACATACCATTAGAATTAGGCTATGTGCACACGGTGCGGATTTGGCTGCAGATCCGCAGCGGATTGGCCGCTGCGGATTCGCAGCAGTGTTCCATCAGGTTTACAGTACCATGTAAACATATGGAAAACCAAATCCGCTGTGCCCATGGTGCGGAAAATACCGCGCGGAAACGCTGCGTTGTATTTTCCGCAGCATGTCAATTCTTTGTGCGGATTCCGCAGCGTTTTACACCTGTTCCTCAATAGGAATCCGCAGGTGAAATCCGCACAAAAAACACTGGAAATTCGCGGAAAATCCGCAGGTAAAACGCAGTGCCTTTTACCCGCGGATTTTTCAAAAATGATGCTGAAAAATCTCACACGAATCCGCAACGTGGGCACATAGCCTTAGGGTTAGGGTTGGAATTAGGGTTGTGGTTATGGTTAGGGGTGTGTTGGGGTTAGGGTTGTGGTTAGGGGTGTGTTGGGGTTAGGGTTGTGATTAGGGTTATGGCTACAGTTGGGATTAGGGTTAGGGGTGTGTTGGGGTTAGTGTTGGAGGTAGAATTGAGGGGTTACCACTGTTTAGGCACATCATGGGTCTCCAAACGCAACATGGCGCCACCATTGATTCCAGCCAATCTCGTATTCAAAAAGTCAAATGGTGCTCCCTCAATTCTGAGCCCCGACGTGTGCCCAAACAGTGGTTTACCCCCACATATGGGGTACCAGCATACTCAGGATAAACTGCGCATCAATTACTGAGGTCCAATTTCTCCTGTTACCCATGTGAAAATAAAAAAATGCTTGCTAAAACATCATTTTTGAGGAAAGAAAAATGATTTTTTATTTTCATGGCTCTGCGTTGTAAACGTCTGTGAAGCACTTGGGGGTTCAAAGTGCTCACCACATATCTAGATCAGTTCCTTGTGGGGACTAGTTTCTAAAATGGGGTCACTTGTGGGGGGTTTCTACTGTTTAGGCACACCAGGGGCTCTGCAAACGCAACGTGACGCCCGCAGACCATTTCATCAAAGTCTGCATTTCAAAAGTCACTACTTCCCTTCTGAGCCCCGACGTGTGCCCAAACAGTGGTTTACCTCCACACATGGGGTATCACCGTACTCAGGAGAAACTGGACAACAACTTTTGGGGTCCAATTTCTCCTGTAACCCTTGGGAAAATAAAAAATTCTGGGCTAAATTATTATTTTTGAGGAAAGAAAACGTATTTATTATTTTCACGGTTCTGCATTATAAACTTCTATGAAGCACTTGGGGGTTCAAAGTGCTCACCACATACCTAGATAAGTTCCTTGGGGGGTTTAGTTTCTAAAATGGGGTCACTTGTGGGGGGTTTCTACTGTTTAGGCACACCAGGGGCTCTGCAAACGCAACGTGACGCCCGCAGACCATTTCATCAAAGTCTGCATTTCAAAAGTCACTACTTCCCTTCTGAGCCCCGACGTGTGCCCAAACAGTGGTTTACCTCCACACATGGGGTATCACCGTACTCAGGAGAAATGGACAACAACTTTTTGGGTCCAATTTCTCCTGTAACCCTTGGGAAAATAAAAAATTCTGGGCTAAATAATTATTTTTGAGGAAAGAAAACGTATTTATTATTTTCACGGTTCTGCATTACAAACTTCTATGAAGCACTTGGGGGTTCAAAGTGCTCACCATAAGTTCCTTTCGGGGTCTAGTTTCCAAAATCGGGTCACTTGTGTGGGGTTTCTACTGTTTAGCCACATCAGGGGCTCTGCAAACGCAACGTGATGCCCGCAGAGCATTCCATCAAAGTCTGCATTTCAAAACGTCACTACTTCAATTCCGGGCCCCGGCATGTGCCCAAACAGTAGTTTACCCCCACATATGGGGTATCACCGTACTCAGGAGAAACTGAACAACAAATATTGGGGTCAAATTTCTCCTATTACCCTTGGGAAAATTAAAAAATTCTGGGCTAAATAATTATTTTTGAGGAAAGAAAACGTATTTATTATTTTCACGGCTCTGCATTATAAACTTCTGTGAAGCACTTCGGGGTTCAAAGTGCTCACCACACATCTAGATAAGTTCCTTTCGGGATTTAGTTTCCAAAATGGGGTCACTTGTGGTGGGTTTCTACTGTTAAGCCACATCAGGGGCTCTGCAAACGCAACGTGACGCCCACAAAGCATTCCATCAAAGTCTGCATTTCAAAATGTCACTACTTCACTTCCGAGCCCCGGCATGTGCCCAAACAGTGGTTTACCCCCACATATGGGGTATCAGCGTACTCAGGAGAAACCGGACAACAACTTTGGGGGTCAAATTTCTCCTGTTACCCTTGGGAAAATAAAAAATTGCAGGCTAAAAGATCATTTTTGAGAAAATATTTTTTTTTTTATTTTCATGGCTCTGCATTATAAACTTCTGTGAAGCACTTGGGGGTTAAAAGTCCTCACCACACATCTAGATTAGTTCCTTTGGGGGTCTAGTTTCCAAAATGGGGTCATTTCTGGGGGATCTCCAATGTTTAGGCACACAGGGGCTCTCCAAACGTGACATGGTGTCCGCTAATGATAGGAGCTAATTTTCCATTTAAAAAGCCAAATGCCGTGCCTTCCCTTCCGAGCCCTGCCGTGCGCCCAAACAGTGGTTTACCCCCACATATGGGGTATCAGCGTACTCAGGACAAACTGGACAACAACATTTGGGGTCCAATTTCTCCTATTACCCTTGGCAAAATAGGAAATTCCAGGCTAAAAAATCATTTTTGAGGAAAGAAAAATTATTTTTTATTTTCATGGCTCTGCGTTATAAACTTCTGTGAAGCACCTGGGGGTTTAAAGTGCTCAATAGGCATCTAGATAGGTTCCTTGGGGAGTCTAGTTTCCAAAATGGGGTCACTTGTGGGGGAGCGCCAATGTTTAGGCACACAGGGGCTCTCCAAACGCGACATGGTGTCTGCTAACGATGGAGATAATTTTTCATTCAAAAAGTCAAATGGCGCTCCTTCCCTTCCGAGCCTTACCATGTGCCCAAACAGTGGTTTACCCCCACATGTGAGGTATTGGTGTACTCAGGAGAAATTGCCCAACAAATTTTAGGATCCATTTTATCCTGTTGCCCATGTGAAAATGAAAAAATTGAGGCTAAAAGAAATTTTTTGTGAAAAAAAAGGACTTTTTCATTTTTACGGATCAACTTTTGAAGCACCTGGGGGTTCAAAGTGCTCACTATGCATCTAGATAAGTTCCTTGGGGCGTCTAGTTTCCAAAATGGGGTTACTTGTGGGGAGCTCCAATTTTTAGGCACACGGGGGCTCTCCAAACGTGACATGGTGTCCGCTAAAGAGTGGAGCCAATTTTTCATTCAAAAAGTCAAATGGCGCTCCTTCCCTTCCAAGCCCTGCCGTGCGCCCAAACATTGGTTTACCCCCACATATGAGGTATCAGTGTACTCAGGGCAAATTGGACAACAACTTTCGTGGTTCAGTTTCTCCTTTTACCATTGGGAAAATAAAAAAATTGTTGCTAAAAGATAATTTTTGTGACTAAAAAGTTAAATGTTCATTTTTCCCTTCCATGTTGCTTCTGCTGCTGTGAAGCACCTGAAGGGTTAATAAACTTCTTGAATGTGGTTTTGAGTACATTGAGGGGTGCAGTTTTTAGAATGGTGTCAGTTTTGGGTATTTTCAGCCATATAGACCCCTCAAACTGACTTCAAATGTGAGGTGGTCCCTAAAAAAAATGGTTTTGTAAATTTCGTTGTAAAAATGAGAAATCGCTGGTCAAATTTTAACCCTTATAACTTCCTAACAAAAAAAATGTTGTTTCCAAAATTGTGCTGATGTAAAGTATACATGTGGGAAATGTTATTTATTAACTATTTTGTGTCACATAACTCTCTGGTTTAACAAAATAAAAATTCAAAATGTGAAAATTGCGAAATTTTCAAAATTTTCGCCAAATTTCCGTTTATATCACAAATAAACGCAGAATTTATTGACCTAAATTTACCACTAACATGAAGCCCAATAAGGGCTTCACAAGGGGGCATTCTTTGCGTCTGGAGGAGAGAAGGTTTTTCCACCAACATAGAAGAGGATTCTTTACTGTTAGGGCAGTGAGAATCTGGAATTGCTTGCCTGAGGAGGTGGTGATGGCGAACTCAGTCGAGGGGTTCAAGAGAGGCCTGGATGTCTTCCTGGAGCAGAACAATATTGTATCATACAATTATTAGGTTCTGTAGAAGGACGTAGATCTGGGGATTTATTATGATGGAATATAGGCTGAACTGGATGGACAAATGTCTTTTTTCGGCCTTACTAACTATGTTACTATGTTACTATGTTAATATGTCACGAAAAAACAATCTCAGAACCGCTAGGATCCGTTGAAGCGTTCCTGAGTTATTACCTCATAAAGGGACACTGGTCAGAATTGCAAAAAACGGCAAGGTCTTTAAGGTCAAAATAGGCTGGGTCATGAAGGGGTAAACATATGGAAAGATGGAAAGACAGACAGATACCATAGATTATTTTTCAAATGAACTTTATAGAATTTTAATGCAGAGAGATAACACATACATTTAGTATAAACTAGTACTTAGCTCCGTAATATAACGTAGATAGCTTTCATAAAATTAATATTGTGAATCATTCATTGGATACATTTTAATAATATCTTCCTTAAATTCAATTACCACTGGGGGAAAAATAAAATAATATTTTTTTTTATACAAAAGCAGAAAAATATTCATTTTGGACCCAAAATATGCATTGCAGTGAGTCATAAAAGAAATGCAGCTGCCAGGAAAAATATAGTCGTGGGGAGGAATGATAATATGGTGATGTGGATGCATTTGATAGCGCAGCGTTTAAGCCAGTTAACGATCGATAACGTCCTTGTTACATTCTGTATTCAAATATACAATAGATAGAGACGTAATTATAATTAAGTAACGAAAAGACTGAAAGGCACAGTGATGTGAAGAAGAAAAAAACAAGGAGAAGGCAAAGCGGAGACATCTGAAAGGTAGTGGTTAAAAACAGCATGTCGTACATTCCCTCGTGTGGAGAGGCAGCTGCGACTGATCTGCACATTGAGGTCAATGGTAGGAGATCCTGGAAATATAGAAACGTAAAATGATGGGCTGTTTGATTATTCAGTATGACACGAAATACATGTATCTGAGAACCCGGATGCAATAATATGATTCTTTCCAAACAATCCAGCTGCAGTGAGGCAGCCTGCGCCTTTGGGCTCTTAGTGTAAGAATCTAAATCTAGAGGGATAAATTAACACACTTAAAGGGAACCTGCCACCAGGTTAGGCAGATATGAGATACGGCCACCACCTTTCAAGGCTGATATACAGCATTCTATAATTCTGTATATCTCCCTCAACCTGACCTAGAAGAATTGAAAAATAACCTTTATTGTACTCACCTGCGAGGCGGTCCAGTCCGAGGGGTGTTGTTGATGTTCTTGGTCCGGTGCCTCCCACCTTTGTACGATCTCCGTCCTACTTCTTGCTCAGTGTGGATGATGTGTTCTTGTGTCATCCACACAGTCTCCCCGGCATCACGCTCCTGCACAGGCGTACTTTTCTGCCCTGTTGAGGGCAGAGCAAAGTACTGCAGTTCGCATGCATCGGGGCTTTTTGACCTTTCTCAGCAACGGCGCACTACAGTACTTTGCTCTGCACTTAACAGGGCAGATAAGTACGCCTGCTCAGGAGCACGATGCTGGGGACAGTGTGTGGATGACGCAAGAACACCAAAGCAAGAAGGATGATGGCAAGCGTAAGAAGATGGGAGGCACTGGACCAAGTATATAGACTCCCCTCAGACCGGACTGCCCCACAGGTGAGTATAATAAAAGTTATTTTTCTTCTCTTACAGGTCAGGTTGGTGGCAATTATACAGCCTTATAGAATGCTATATATCAGGCTTGAAACTTGGTGGCTGTAACTCATATTGGCAAAACCTGGTGATAGGTTCACTTTAACCAAACAATGATATCAAAAGAGCAATAAGTCAATGCCACTCGTCTTGGGGTAAGAAGAACAGGATTGCTATACCCAATATATACTGTATATGCATATGAGGACCCTAAGAGTCAGTAATGGGTTGCCGAAAGTAAGGACATTAAATGTAATGCAGACAATTATATTGTCAGAACTGAGTATTATATAAGGAATTAAGGTGGTAATTTCATCGTGTAAAGTGACGTCATGTTAATAGGATATGTCATCGCTTTACGAACGGTCTGGTCCAACCTCACACACCACCATGAATCCGGAGAATGAAGGAGCTATAGTTTGAATTCAATGCTAAGGTGCTTTCACAATATTTTCCTACGCTGCTGTGTCCCATCTGCTGCTGTTCAGGGTATCTGCAGCACTTCTTCAATGTGGCCAGTTGCAGTTGCAGGAACAGTCAGGTGGCCGACTCTACTGCAGTGCAGGGAAAAGCTGTAAAGGGACACAATATAGTCTCATGATCAATAAGGATCCCAATGAACAGACCCTCATGTAGGATTTAGATAAGGTAATGACATAAACTACTAATGGTCCAAGAAGAGGATCCACGGTTAATAAGATGTAACATTGCTGTCATTTTCTTGTGTGATAGTTTCTTCAAATTATGTCCTCCTGTCTGCATCTGTCAATCAAATGACATTACTTTGTGTTTTAGTGACAAGAGAATATTATTTTAATAGGCAAAACTGTTGTGGTAATGGAAATAATTTTCAAGTGCTCGTGTACTTGTCAATGCTGTTTGGATTGGCGGGAATGCTGTTGTTTTTGCAGATATGTGGGTGCAAAAAAAAAATGGAAACAAGTCCGTTATAGATGCTAGTCACTGATCAGACTCATCCATTAGCTTTATTCATGTAACAGTATTAACATTGAGTATTTTGACCAGTACTTGTTAGCCAAATCCAGGACTAAGATATAGACAGAGAAAATTAGATTGAGCAGATTTGCAACTCCTCTGTATTATAGAGTAAGCCGCTCCTTGGCTCACAAATACTGGTGCAAAAAACTGATATAAGTATTGATATGTAATTCAAGTGTGTGGGTGAAAAACTAGCGGTGGCAATCTAGTTGCATCCTGACCGGCTACTAGGAAAGGCTTTAGAAACCTACATTATTTTGTTTGCATTTTTTTAGCACTTGAGACGAACTGATGAAATACTGATGACAAAAACGGATCCACTAACAAAATACTGATACAGATCTCATGTGGTCCTTTTTTTGTGTGTGACAAAAATGACTGATTTCAATTTCTTGAAGTGGTTGGCCACTACTAGATCAATCCCTTCTTGATCTAATTGTGTGGTGTCGATAAAATGAAAAACCTTCTACTCACCTCCTGTGCCAGCACCATTGCACTGGAGTCAGAACGTGCGTTCCCGGGGCTCTCATGTGTTTTTTATGACACATGAGCTTGGCACCCGATCAGCGCCGATGTCACTATCCTCGACTTCAGACATATTGAACATCCCGAGGGAATTAGAGAGCAGCCACAGCCTTTCCTTCCTCTTGATGTTCAATATGTCCGAAGGCGAGGACAGCGACATCAGCGCTGATTGTGTGCCAGGCTCATGTGTCATAAAAACCACACAAGAGCCCCGGCAACACAGTGCCATCACCGGTGGAATGGCATCCGCATGGGAGGTGAGTGCAAGCTTTAGTATTTTATCAGTGCCAAACATTTAGATCAAGAATGGGCTGTCCTACTAGTTGACAATCCCTTTAAATAGAATGATTTTCTGGTTTAGGTGATATATATATAAGTCAGTAGCTATTGTTTGTGTGATCTGTTTTTATTAGATCTTCCTCTTTATGCTTCATTTTAGTTCTGCTTTATTAGGGAAGAAGTGTGATCAGTGGCTACAATTAGTGAGACTAAAGTAGTCTGAGACACACCTCCTGTCTCATTATTGGTCCAGTCTGCCACCCGCCCCCTTTTCATGCAGCTCTGCCATTTCTGATTGGCTGCAATGTATAAACAGAAGATTCCCAGGACGCCAGTTTATTAAGAGAAGATTTCTATTATCACAAGGGCAGAAAGATTAAAATGTATGCATAGCCTACTAATCCAATAGTGAGAAAAATAAAGTTTGGGTAATTTCCGCATAAATAATGAGGCAAACAAGCCTTACTACGGGAAAGCCTAAGGAGTTGCTTTAAATAGCCCAGATTTATATGAGGAGAACATGTGGTTGATATCTGTGCTAATTTAGCAGTCCATCGGTGGAAAGCTAATGAAAATTAAACGGCAGGCTAGAAACACTGTTAGAAATATTAAAAGTCAGGGCAAAGTCCGAAAGGTTCTCCATTGTTTACTATCAATGTTTTATAGCAGGAACATTAAATGTTATTTCTGCCGCTGCCAGAGATTATTATATAAAACAGCAAAATAAAATCAGACAGAACCATTTAACTTAGTAAGTTAAGGCAAAATCTGATAGTTGTTGATAACATAATTTTATATTCCAAAACCCAAACAATTTATGCAGGAAAAGATTTCATTTAAGAATCACATTAATTACCAACAAAACATTTAAAAGTGTGTTCAGATACTAGAATCCAGTATGTGAGTAGCAGAGGGATACATTCATCAAGAAGAATCATACATTTATTATTTATACTTTATAAGAATAGGTTATTATTACCGATGATGCTATACGTAGTTGTTAAAAGCAAATGATTATATCATTAGGACCTACAGCTCTGGCAAAAATTAAGAGATCACTGCAACATTTTCAGTTTGTCTGATTTTTCTCTTTATAGGTTTATTTTTGAGTAAAATGTAAATTGTTCTTTTAGTCTATAAACTTCTGACAACATGTCTCTGAATTTTCAAGCAATAAATTTAGTATTTTTTTTTTTGACAAAGAAAAATGGTCAAAATAAAAAAAAACAACAGCGCTTTCAAACCTCAAAGAATGCAAAGAAAACAAGGTCATAATCATTTAGAAACAACAATACTAATGTTTTAACTCAGGAAGAGTTCAGAAATCAATATTTTGTGGAATAACCATGATTTTTAATCGCAGCTTTAATGCGTCTTGGCATGCTTTCCACCAGTCTTTTACACTGCTCTTGGGTGACCTTATGCCATTCCTGGTATAAACATTTAAGCAGTTCTTCTTTGTTTGATGGCTTGTGACTATCCATCATCTTCTTGATTACATTCCAGAGGTTTTCAATGGGGATCAGGACTGGAGATTGGGCTGCCCATGACAGAGTTTTGATGTGCTGGTCTCTTAATTTTTGCCAGAGCTGTATCTGTTGTGAAACTCTATTGGTAAGTGATATTATCATGGGTGTACAAAGCCACCACTGAGGAACGTTACCAGTATTTGGAATTTTCCTTGGCCTCCATGCTGCAGTATATATACTTCCAAAATCCTGACCAATATGTACGGTAGGCGGGGGCTAATAGCTATTTAATTTTGACTGTAATGCCTTAGTTTCGCCCAGAATATCATGCAACCAGTGGCTACTCCATAAAGTCAGGGTTTTGACCTCGTGTAGTTGCTGCAAAGTAGAAACGTTGTCTCACAAGTTTGATGATGAATGTAGATTACATGGCATCTACCTGACCTATAACCTTTTCTTTATTCCCCGGAATTATTCTAAGGAGTTATTCGACTATTATGACCAGTCTAGAAGTGCTATCAAATGGTGTGTAATAGGATTATTTACTGACACTATACATTTGTAATAAAAATTAGATCATTTTTTATATAATATTTGGGATCCTATTAAATCAAAGAACGGTATGTATGAGATACAGTGCGACAATTGTCATGCATAATACTCTGATTTGTGATTATTGTCAATGTTATAACATAAATGTGAAGAGCTCTTAATTTTCCTTAACGATCGACCCTTCACGTGGTTCGAGTGTTTGAGCATGATGGTAATCCTCCTGAACTGTGTGACCCTGGGAATGTTCCAGCCCTGTGAAGATGTTGACTGTTCCTCTGATCGGTGCCAAATCCTTCAAGTAAGTTCTTACCTTTAGAAACATGTGATGCACACACTGAACTGTTTCGAACGGATCTTCTCTTCCAGCAGTTTCCAGAGCAGAAGTTCCCAATTTTTGTATTTTGGATATTAAAATATCACACTATACTTAAATTTGGTTATAAGCAATTTGAGTTATGGCAATATTTGGCTTATACCCCGGAGAATTTTTTTATTTGTATGCGCCGAATACAAAGCCTCAAAGTAAACCATGCAGTTGCATTTGTCTTGCATACTACCACTTGCAAAAAATATATACTTTACGGTTTGATTTATATTTTCGGGAAGCTCACTATATAGGAAAGCAAAGCAGGCTTAGCGACCATATTCCATTTGAATTTTTATTGCATAAATCAATAGTGCACATTAAAATAAGAAATGTTGTAATATTGGAGGTCGTTATACTATAAGGGCTCAAACTCATCATTTTATATCAGAGTAGTGTCATCTGATAACAAAATAATTTTATTGAATGATTCAATTCTCATCTGCATGTCATATGGATCCTACTTGATAAAAATCACATAACACTCATCCTACTTTTCAGGAGCAACACATCGGAGCGATTTTATTTCTGCTGATGAGTGCGAGCCCTTAGTCAATGCTCCACATAACTTAACTTTCTTTCTATTGAGTTTACATACATTTCTTACCTAAAATGTTTTCTAGCCTATGACTTTTACTATGTCAGCTTTTCGGTCTCCACTACAAACATCACCTTCTAGTCTCTCCATGCCAAATACTAAAAATGTAAAAAAATAATCAAAGAAAGTGAGAGCCATAGTGGCATCAGTGCATGACAGCATCTGCATCTATATATTGCCTCAAACCTGGCACTTGATTCATGCTGCCCAAACCACGGGCAGCATGATTCAGACCTTGGCTGTGTATTTTTTGATTTGTAAAGAAAGTATAGTTTGAAGAGATACTTGGGGGAAACCAGACACCAGATGAGACTGATGTGGTTTTTACCTGCCCCACTTCTGGTGATTTACAGGTCTCTTCAGTGTATGTAGGAAAAAACTTGACAATCACCCGGAGCCGGGCAAAGAGAGGTCACATCGGACTCAGTTTTTCTCTTACCCCATAGTCTCTTCAAACTATATGTTCTCTGAAATGCTTTAGCACGCTTAGCAAGAGCTATCTGGCTGCCGTAGTGCAACTTGGCTCTGATTCATGATGTCCATTGTTTGGACACCATGAATCAAGTGATAGATTCCCTTTAATTCACGCTAGAGCTTTAAATTAACATTCTGAAATTTGCAGCAGGGTATAACAACCAGCCCATTAACATGTAAAAATGGGGAAAAAAACAGAAGAGATCCACCAATAATGTTGAGAGTATATACATTTTATTACATTTAACTATTAAAAACAAAAAGTATAAAAAAGCACATGCCATAGATAGCAAAATACCTTAGGGGATGTGGGGCATATATTCAAAGGAGACAAGGAAGATTCAAAGATATCAAATATGTAATTATAATTTGAATGAGAAGACTCTGAGAAGGTTTCAAATAATCAAAGAACCAATGCAAAATAAATAACTTCCTACCCTATAGTCTAACTTTAATGCCCAGATTGTAATTTAGTGATGATAGAGAGGCAACATGAAAAGAACGGTAATTTCATAACAGGAAATATATCCAGAATGCATGTATCTAAAGGTAAGTGCAGCAATGGCCACTAATTAAACCTATTTGTTAATTCAAGACATGAGAGTACATGAACAGTATTTACCTGATAAGAGTTGCTGCAAAATCAGAGTCCAGGCATCCAATCACCCCGACGCGCGTTTTGCCGCCAGCTTCTTCTTGGAGCGTCAGCTCCAACAGTTGCAGTAGGGTGTCAACGCTAGCAGCTGTTAAAGGCTGTCAATGGTTTGGCACAGCTCTTTAGACTGCCCCATCCAAGTGCCATAATAGTATGCCATGTTGCGGTGTTGAAAAATACACTGGTATGTTACATATAGTGCAATATATTATAATTACTTCCTAACCTTCTTCATCTCTCAATTTTATTAGGTATTTGATGACTTCATCTTTATCTTCTTTGCAATGGAGATGGTAGTTAAGATGGTGGCCTTGGGAATTTTTGGGAAGAAGTGTTACCTCGGAGACACATGGAATAGATTGGATTTCTTCATCGTAATGGCGGGGTATGTAAATACTTCACACTCTTAAATGTAATTTATTGTGCAGATATGTTTCCCCTTACAGAAAACTGACTGTTTTGAAGGTGACATTAAACAGAATTTTTACTAAGTAATTGATAGAAATAAATTAATGCCGAATTTCCTATGAAGAATAAGCCTATGTATGCAGGAGAGAGAAAAATACATCATCATACTAGATGTGTGCTTCTTTCTCTATCCCCAATTGTGCTGAATATTTAGATGCTTTTTTTGTAATCCACATGACTTTAACCACCTTAATGTCCCCATACACATTAGACTAAAGTCAGACGATTTTGCCGTTATCGGCAGCATGAGCCTCTAGACTCTCCATGATGATGTAGGGGGAGATAAGGGTCCAAGAGTTTGAATTTTAAAGCCAACCATTTTGTTCTTCAGGTGGTAAGTCATTGCTAAAACCATTTATCTGTTTTTCCCTTTCAAAACCCATGAAGTTTCGGCTGAAATGATCATTCATGTGTCTGGGGGATTTGTGAGAGATGCCTGATGGTCAAATGAATACTCGGCTGGTAACTATCTCGCGTATACCGTCTGCTTTAGGGCAAATGCAGGCATCTGTAGATCTCTTATCTGAGAAAATTGAGTCAGTTATACAAATTCCCCTCTGATCAGACTTTGCTCAGAGCATCATCGTGTGATCCTATTCATTTGGATGAGGAAAAACAATTTTTCTATCTTCTCAATTCTGTCAGTTGGTGGAAATCGGACTGCACTCAGAGGTCATCAGAGTGTAGTCCATTGGCTTTCACCCTCTCATTGACTTTCATGGCCAAGTGCAATTCGAATATCAAACTCTGGCATGCAGCGATTTTTCTCCACGGACAGACTCTCAGGAGAAAAAAATAAATCGCACCTGTGCATGTCCCCATGTACTAACATTGATCCGAATGCAATCCGATATTTTGTTGGACCGCACTCAGACCGAAAATATGCTCGTCTGATCCTGCCCTTAGACATCCATGGGCGTGCCGGTGGCGCAGTGGTTAGCACAGCAGCCTTGCAGCGCTGGAGTCCTGGGTTCAAACCCCACCAAGGACAACATCTGCAAAGAGTTTGTATGTTCTCTCCATGTTTGGTAGGTTTCCTCCGGGCACTCCGGTTTCCTCCCACATTCCAAAGACATACTGATAGGGAATTTAGATTGTGAGCCCCATAAGGGACAGTGATGATAATGTGTGCAAAACTGTAAAGCGCTGTGGATTATGTTAGCGCTATATAAAAATAAAGATTATTATTATCCACCTACTCCGCCTAATTCTTAATCCACTTGTGACTAGAAGATTAAAAAAAATAGATATTAGACAGATTAAAGATTTTATTTCTTCCTTCTTGCTCTCAAAGTAAATAGCCAGAACTAGTCTTCTTAATATTTCAATCTCATTCTATGCTGTTACGTAGGTTTACGGGATAATTAGTTTCTTCAGTGTTTACCAGCCTGGTTTCTTTTCAGGTTTGCTCTTTTAGCGCACAGCTGTAATTGATGACTGCAGCATAGCTGCACTATCCCGTGGGAGTCTGAGGCCATCCAAAATTGGGCACCGGTCTCACGAGAAGTTCAAGCTGCTGCTAACATTAATGCTGCAGTTCAGTTAGACCCATATAAGTTTCCACCTTGAAGAAGTTCAAGCTCTTCAGTGTAGGTCAAACGCATTTTCGATACATGGAGAAGATAGATAATAATAGCCTACAATAAACTACACCACACAAAGCAAATGTTTTGAAATTCGAATTTGCCATCTCTGCAGAATTTTTTGTTACATTAAAATTTCCGTGATTCACAACTACTCCAAATTCTCTGAAAAGATATATATATATATATATATATATAGAACGAGCGAGCACTAAAATGCTCGGATGCTTGTTACTCGAACTGAGCAATTTCTAATGTTCGGATTCTCTTTTCGAGTAACGAGTATAATGGGACTCAATGGAAAATCCAAGCATTTTTCCAGCAGACCATGCAAGGAAATCTGGGGGACAGTGCAAATGTTGAAATGGATAGAAAAAGTGCTGAATGGAAGAAGGACAGAATGGGGAAGAACATTAGAAGCATTTCTGACTCCCAGATCGCTGCTGAGAACAATGGTTTACACCACTAAAGTATTGCCAATAAAACATTCAAAATCAACAAACAATTGGAGTTTACAAGAAAAAAATGTTAAGAAACATTTTTTCTTGTATAATGACTCATATCTAAGGCAACATTTAAAAGGATTTTTAAAAAATTATAATTTAAGACAACCAAAATTAATTTTTAACTAAAAAATTGGAAATTTCAGTTATAAAAGAAGCAAGAAGTTGAATTTGTTATCAATTTTTTTTATTATTTTTTATCACAAAATTGGATATGTCAGTGTAATTTATGAAGGAAGCAAAAACTGGCAAAGATTAGATGGAAAAGGGACTCAGATACACCCTGTACTAGACATAAAAGATTGTCTCATACACATTATGCTCAAATTGGCATGAACTGGTACTAAAAGACTCATAAAGGATATGCACTAAGTGCAAAGTCCGCCAAAAATTACAAGCAGGGTCATCCATACACCCTTGAGGGCACCAACCATAAGCGCTACCTATATTCAATATGATCCCCCATATAGCCTCCCATCTACTGTATGAGTCCCCACATAACCTCCTCTGTGCACCACATGTGCAACACCACATACACACCTCGCTACCATTTCTCCGGTGTTCTGCTCCATTCCCCGACAACTCACAGCAGAGGCGATGTGAGCTCACTGGAACTGCGCTGCTATTCTGAATTGTCGGCAGCGGAGCACCAGGAAGACTCCCTGCTAGGATAAGTGCACAGCTTCAGTGGCACACAGAATATTATAATGAATGCAATCTGGCCATGCCACCCCCCCCCCGGAGCCACGGGCTTCGGGCGGTAGCTCTGATTGTCCTCAGTATAATCCGCCTATCCATACATGTATGTCGCTGTGAAGTGTTAGGGTAAATGCGCACAATCAGTAAACGCTGCAGGTTGGATGCTGCGTACATCTGCAGCATCCAACCCGCAGCATCCAAATGTCACAACATAGTGGTTGGGATTTCAAGAAATCCCATGTCCATTATGTGTCTACAGATGACCGCGGCTTACCTGCAGAGACGGACAAGCGGGGCGTCTTTCCAGACAGTAGCATGTGTATTTATCTTGCGGAGATTCTCAGTCTCCGCCAGATACATTTCACCTGTAGAATGTATTGGACAGGGTGAATCCACACGGTTCAATGAACACATGCAGATTCACATGCGCTCCATAGTCGGCAGCCCGTTGGATGCAGTGGACATGTGCTGCATCCAAAGAGCTGTCAATTACTGAACATGTGCACATACCCTTATTTACTGAACCATGACATACAAATACATAGGGTGATGGACTGAACACGGGATGGAGGTGACTGTGCGACAATGGCCGTTTATCTTTTTACATGCTATGGTCAGTAGGGACTGTGGCATATAAGGAGTTTGACAGAGGGAGAATTCTCCCTCTGTCACTACTTGGGCCACCTTCACAAGTACTGATGAATTGTTATAGCAGCTAGAGGCCTAACAATGACTTTCAGTTCTGCCAAGACAGAAGCATATTCAGTCCTGCAGGAGACATGATAAGTAGTGCAGTACAATATGTAAGTGACCAAAGGATTGCATGTACGAGTCCCTTTGTGGTAATTTAAAAAAATGCAAAAAAAACAAGGTATAAAGTTTAAAAAAGTATGAAGAGACTCCAAATTACAAAGTGAAGCAATTAAAGGGACTCTGTCACCTGAATTTGGCGGGACTGGTTTTGGGTCATATGGGCGGAGTTTTTGGGTGTTTGATTCACCCTTTCCTTACCCGCTGGCTGCATGCTGGCTGCAATATTGGATTGAAGTTCATTCTCTGTCCTCCATAGTACACGCCTGCGCAAGGAAAGATTACCTTGTGCAGGCATGTACTACGGAAGACAGAGAATGAACTTCAATCCAATATTGCAGCCAGCATGCAGCCAGCAGGTAAGGAAAGGGTGAATCAAACACCCGAAAACTCCACCCATATGACCCAAAACCAGTCCCGCCAAATTCAGGTGACAGGTTCCCTTTAAACTCTTCGAAGGTGAGAGTGCACAAAGGTGGCTAAAGAGGTGAATGAGTTTTATTTGTTTATTTATTAATTTTTTTAAATCTTTTGCTGGACCTTTGAACTTTCGTTTGCAAGGAGAGATTTACAAAAAAAGTCAAACTTCTGGAGAATACATGATTTGTAAAATTTTATTACAAGTCAATTCCACTTGAATACATTTTTCAACTTTAGCCCTTTAACATCCAAGGGTGGTTTGCACGTTAATGACCGGGCCAATTTTTACAATTCTGACCACTGTCCCTTTATGAGGTTATAACTCTGGAACGCTTCAACGGATCCTGATAATTCTGACATTCTTTTCTCGTGACATATTGTACTTCATGATAGTTACTTGCGTTTATTTGTGAAAAAAACAGAAATTTGGCAAAAAAATTTAAAATTTCACAATTTTCCAACTTTGAATTTTGATGCAATTAAATCACAGAGATACTGTATGTCACACAAAATACTTAATAAGTAACATTTCCCACATGTCTACTTTACATAAGCACAATTTTGGAACCAACATTTTTTTTGTTAGGGAGTTATAAGGGATAAAAGTTGACCAGCAATTTCTCATTTTTACAACACCATTTTTTAAGGGACCACATCACATTTGAAGTCACTTTGAGGGGTCTATATGATAGAAAATAACCAAGTGTGACACCATTCTAAAAACTGCACCCCTCAAGGTGCTCAAAACCACATTCAAGAAGTTTATTAACCCTTCAAGTGTTTCACTGGAATGTTTTGAATGTTTAAAAAAAAATGAACATTTAACTTTTTCTCACACAAAATTTAATTCAGCTCAATTTGTTTTATTTTACAAAGAGTAACAGGATAAATTGGACAACAAAAGTTGTTGTCCAATTTGTCCTGAGTACGCCGATACCCCATATGTGGGGGTAAACTACTGTATGGGCGCATGGCAGAGCTCAGAAGGGAAGGAGCGCCGTTTGACTTTTCAATGCAAAATTGACTAGAATTGAGATCGGATGCCATGTCGCGTTTGGAGGGCCCCTGATGTGCCTAAACATTGAAACCCCCAACAAGTGACACCATTTTGGAAAGTAGACCCCCTAAGGAACTTATCCAGATGTGTGGAGAGAATTTTGACCCACCAAGTGCTTCACAGAAGTTTACAATGCAGAGCAGTAAAAATAAAAAATCATATTTTTTCACAAAAATAATCTTTTTGCCCCCACTATTTTATTTTGCCAATGGTACCAAAAGAAATTGGACTGCAAAAGTTGTTCTGCAATTTGTCCTGAGTACGCTGATACCTCATATGTGGGGGTAAACCACTGTTTGTGCGCATGGCAGAGCTCAGAATGGAAGGAGTGCCGTTTGACTTTTCAATGCAAAATTGACTGGAATTAAGATGGGACGCCATGTTGCATTTGGAGAGCCCCTGATGTGCCTAAACATTGAAACCCTCCACAAGAGACACCAATTTGGAAAGTAGACCCCCTAAGGAACTTATTTAGATGTGTTGTGAGAACTGTGAACCCCAAAGTGTTGCACTACAGTTTATAACGCAGAGCCGTAAAAATAAAAAATCTTTTTTTTTTCCACAAAATTTATTTTTTGGCCCCCAGTTTTGTATTTTCCCAAGGGTAACAGGAGAAATTGGACCCCAACAGTTGTTGTCCAATTTGTCCTGAGCATGCTGATACCCCATTAGTGGGGGGAACCACCATTTGGACGCATGGCAGAGCTCAGAAGGGAAGGAGCGCCGTTTGGAATGCAGACTAAGATGGATTGGTATGCAGGCGTCACGTTGCATTTGCAGAGCCCCTGATGTACCTAAACAGTAGAAACCCCCCACAAGTGACCCCATATTGGAAACTATACCCACCAAGGAACTTATCTAGATGTGTTGTAAGAACTTTGAACCCCCAAGTGTTTCACTATAGTTAATAACGCAAAGCCGTGAAAATAAAAAAAAAATTTTTTCCACAAAAATTATTTTTTAGCCCCCAGTTTTGAATTTTCCCAAGGGTAACAGGAGAAATTGGACCCCAAAAGTTGTTGTACAATTTGTCCTGAGTACGCTGATACCACATATGTTGGGGTAAACCCCTGTTTGGGTGCACGGGAGAGCTCGGAAGGGAAGGAGCACTGTTTGACTTTTTTCAACGCAGAATTGGCTGGAATTGAGATGGGACACCATGTCGTGTTTGGAAAGCCCCTGATGTGTCTAAACAGTGGAAACCCCTGAATTCTAACTGAAACCCTAACCCAAACACACCCCTAACCCCTAACCCTAATCCCAACCCTAACCATAACCCTAACCACACCGCTAACCCGAACATGACCCTAGCCCTAATCCCAACCACACCCCTAACCCCAACACTTCCCTAACCCCAACACACCCCTAACCCTAATCCAAACCCTAACTCCAACACACCCCTAACCCTAATCCCAACCATAACCCTAACCACACCCCTAACCTTAATCCCAACCCTAATTCCAACCGTAAATGTAATCCAAACCCTAACTTTAGCCCCAACCCTAACCCTAAATTTAGCCCCAACCCTAACCCTAACTTTAACCCAACCCTAACTTTAGCCCCAACCCTAACTTTAGCCCCAACCCTAACCCTAATGGGAAAATGGAAATAAATACATTTTTTAAAATTTTTATCATATTTACCTAACTAAGGGGGTGATGATGGGGGGTTTGATTTACTTTTATAGTGGATTTTGGCGGATTTTTATGATTGGCAGCCGTCACACACTAAAAGACGCTTTTTATTGCAAAAAATAGTTTTTGTGTTTTGAGAGCTATAATTTTTCCATATTTTGGTCAGCAGAGTCATGTGAGGTCTTGTTTTTTGCAGGACAAGTTGACGTTTTTATTGGTTCCATTTTCGGGCACTTGACATTTTTTGATCGCTTTTTATTCTGATTTTTGTGAGGCAGAATGACTAAAAACCAGCTATTCATGAATTTCTTTGGGGGGGGGGGGGGGGGCGTTTATACCGTTCCACGTTTGGTAAAATTTGATAAAGCAGTTTTATTCTTCGGGTCAGTATGATTACAGCGAAACCTCATTTATATAATTTTTTATGTTTTGGCGCTTTTATACGATAAAAACTATTTTATATAAAAAATAATTATTTTTGCATCGCTTTATTCTGAGAACTATAACTTTTTTATTTTTTCACTGATGATGCTGTATGGCAGATCGTTTTTTGCGGGACGCGGCAATACTAAATATGTGTACTTTTATTGTTTTTTTTATTTAGATAAAGAAATGTATTTATTGGAACAATATATATATATATATTTGTTTATTTAGGATTTTTTTTCTTTTTACACAAGTATTTTTTTTTCTTACTTTTTTACTTTGTCCCAGGGGGGACATCATACTATAGTGTCAGATCGCTGATCTGACACTTTGCATAGTAGTGTGTCAGATCAGCGATCTGACAGGCATTGCAGGGAGGCTTCCCAGCGCCTGCTCTGAGCAGGCGCTTGAAAGCCACCTCCCTGCAGGACCTGGAAGGCCCTCCGTGGCCATTTTGGATCTGGGGCCTGCAGGGAGGAGGAGGTAGGAGACCACAAGCGATCATATCGCATTGCTCCGAGAGTCTCAGAGAAGCACCCTCCCTGCGTGATGCTTCCCTGTGCCGCCAGAACGCTGCGATCATGTTTGATCACAGTGTTTTGGGGGTTAGTGTGCCGGGAGCGGTCCGTGACTGCTCCTGGCACATAGTGCTGGATGTCAGCTGTAATAATCAGCTGACACCGGCGGCGATCGGCCCCGCTCCCCCGTGAGCGCAGCTGATCGCGAGCGGATGTACTATCTCATCACTGGGAATTAAGTACCAGGTCACCTCGTTGGGATAGTATGTCCAATGGGATTAAGGGGTTAAAGGGAATATGTCTGTATGATGAACCCCCATAAGCTGTCTATATGGGCATGTAGGTCATAGAAAGTTGAATAAAACGATAACTTGATATCTGATGTTTTATTCCAGAGAATGTTGTTTTAATATGTAAATGAACTGTTAGGATCTAAGTGCCAGATTTAGATCTCCTTGAGAATCTGCCTTCAGAGATTATTATGAATGAAAGGAGGAGTTACCATTGTGAGACGTGTAAATCAGGAGAGCAGACTGTCAGTCATTACATGTCTCACATTGGTAATTCCTCCTTTCATGTGAAAAGGGATCTGGAGGCAGATTCTCAGGGAGATCTATGTCCATCCCTTAGATCTTAATAGCTCATTTACATATAACAAAGATGTGGAGTTCTCTGTAATAAAACATTGAAACACAGATGTCAAGGCATCATTTTATTCAGCTTCCTATTACCTACATGCCCATATAGATGACTTAGGAGGGTTGATCCTACTGACAGATTCCTTTTAATACAAACCAATGGTATCAATTAACGCTGTATCTTGCAATACAGGAAATACGCCTCCACGCAGCAGTTATGATTGCAGTTATCTAGGATGTTATATTTACTAAACTCGTTCTGGTTGCAGTAGATTTTAGAGATTATAAGAAAAAATAAACTCAGTTTCGTTTAAAGAAATTAGTATAACAGTATAAGATAGAACATAAAGGCCATGTGATGATAAACAGAAGAATTTCACTTTAATGTAAAGCTTAATGCGTTACAATTTTTTTTCTATGGAACTCTATATAATTGGAAGCACATACAATGAGGAAAATAAGTATTTGATACACTGACGATTTTGCAAGTTTTCCCACCTACAAAGAATGGAGAGGTCTGTAATTTTTATCGTAGGTACACTTCACCTGTGAGCGACAGAATCTAATCAAATTGCATTTTTTTGCATGAAATAAGTATTTGATACAATAGGAAAACAGTACTTAATATTTGGTACAGAAACCTTTGTTTGCAATTAGAGAGGTCAGACGTTTCCTCTTGACCAAGTTTGCACACACTGCAGCAGGGTTTTTGGCCTACTATTTTCTATTTAGTTCAGGTCTGGAGACTGGCTAGGCCTCTCCAGGATCTTGAAATTCTTCTTACAGAGTCACTCCTTATCTGCCCTGGCTGTGTGTATCAGTTCATTGTCATGCTGGAAGATCCAGCCACGACCCTTCTTCAATGTTCTTACTGAGGGAAGGAGATTGTTGGCCAAAATTTTGCTCTACATGACCCCATCCATCCTCCCTTCAATATGGTGCAGTTGTCCTGTCCCCTTTGCAAAAAAGCACCCCCAAAGTATGATGTTTCCCCCACCATGCTTCACAGTTAAGCGGTGTTTTTTGGATTGCACTCATCCTTCTTCTTCCTCCAAACATTCGAGTGAAGTTGATACCAAAAAGTTCTATTTTGGCCTCATCTGACCACTTGACCTTCTCTCTCCTATACCTCCTCTGGATCATCCAGATAGTCATTGGAACACTTCATACAGCCTGGACACATAGTGGCATGAGCAGGGGACCTTGCGTGCCATGCAGGTTTTTAATCCATGACGGCGTAGTGTGTTACTAACGATAATGTTTGAGACTGTGGTCCCAGATCCCTTCAGGTCATTGACCAGGTCCTCCCATGTAGTTCTGGGTTGATTCCTGACCTTTCTCAGAATCATCCTTACCCCACTAGGCGAGATTTTATATGGTGTCCCAGACTGAGGAAGATTGACAGTCATTTTGTGTTTCTTCTATTTTCTAATAATTGAGCCAACAGTTGTTGCCTTCTCACCAAGCTTCTTACATATTGTCCTGTAGCCCATTCCAGCCTTGTGCAGGTCTACAACTTTGTCCCCGGTGTGCTTAGACAGCTCTTTGGTTTAAGCCATGGTGGAGAGGTTGGAGTGTGATTGCTGGAGTCTTGGACAGGTGTCTGTTAGACAGGTAATGAGTTCAAACAGGTGCAATTAATACAGGTAATGACAGCAAAGTAGGAGGGCTTCTTAAAGAAAAACTAACAGGTCTGTGAGAGCCAGAATTCTTATTGGTAAGTAGATGATAAAAATACTTACTCCATGCAATACAGTGCAATTTAATTATTTAAAAATTATACAATGTGATTTTCTGGTTTTTATTTTTACATTTGTCTCCCACAGTTGAAGTGTACCTGCGATAAAATTACAGACCTCTCCATTCTTTGTAGGTGCGAAAACTTGCAAAATTGGCAGCGTATCAAATACTTATTTTCTTCACTGTATGGGTATAGTATGGGCCTAAGCAATATATACCATCCTACTCTTTATTTTAGTTTGCACATAGGATGTTGCGGCTAACTTACTGTCAGTGTGGACTATGAAAGGGATGCGGTACATAAAGGGTTATTGTGCTCCACGGTATTACTTGAAAAATATATTTATCCAATTCACATAAGCCGCTGTGAATCGAGCTGGATACAAAGCCTGAGCTCTGCCCGTGTCTCTCTGCGCTAGTCCTCCCTATCTCTTCCTTCACCTGCATAATTTCTTTCTGTTAAGACAGCATTTCATACCAAGAAAAGGATATACACAAAGAAGCAGGGAGTGTGATAAACCGAAATTTCCGGATGAGTCAAAAGAGTACAGCATAAAATAAATCGCCGTTTGAGCAAACAAATCCTGCGTGATGTTCCAATCATATGCACAGATACATAGTGCTACTGAAACATACTGCTAGCCTTTTACAGGCATGATATTGCATAGAGCCAGATATATAGAGTAGTATTTGGTCATTTCTGCAGTTCACGCTAGAAAAGTGCTAGAATTGGTGACTGTCAAGGGCCAATAATCCAACACCCAATGTTCTTATCCTTCCACATACATAATTAAACATTACCTGGGCCAAGAGTTGACTCATTATACTTTAAGGGCGCAATCAGTCGTCCATATAACCTGGACAATGATCATATTGCAATGATCGGACTGGCCGATGGATCTCCTGACGCAAGCATGAGAGCATGTATTTCTATGCAGCTGTCACGCTCGGGTCAGTTGAGCTGCCGGTTAGTCCATTCACCGCAATACTATCATCATCTGTGTTAAACAGCATCTGACTGCTCCCTTAAAAAAAAGACAGAGAATGACATTCTCTGTCCATATGCCATATTAGGGCTCAGTTCAGGCCCCCGATCTATAAGTCTCAACGTAGACCAACTAAATAAGAGTTGCCTTCTCTTATGTGAACACCATGTGTTAAAGGGCATTTATGGCCAATGATACATCACGTTCCAATGGTAATGACCCATCGTTTACGATAATTGTGCAATGTGAAGTTGTTGAGCGACTCAATGATGGGTCCAATAAATGCCCCTTTATCGTACATATTATCGTTTAGGTGAGTGAAAAAATTCTCATTCACCTTTTGAAAATTGTGAAATATTTGCTTGAAAAGGAGGAGCGGAATGATCACTATTCAATAATTTCTCGTCCTGTTCAAACATTTGTGCGACATCGTGAATTACGATCACATTTTTAATTGTTTAAAAGATTTTCTGTGAGTAAATGAACCGTAATGTATTTCACAATTCATTTGAGTGGGTGCTATGGATTACCACGTGTCCGGACAATAAAGAAAAGATAACTGTTAATCATGACTGCATTGCTTCGCCCACTGGACTTGTATGCATACCAATACCAAGGATTTCAAACAGATTTATACAAGTTAATTAAATCTTGTCCCAAAAAATTACATATCACTCTGCTCAGCTTCTCCTTTTCAATATCATAGTGTCTTCAGATCGGACTGCATGTACAGCATGACAAGTTCCCTTGAACCCCTTCATGACCAGAGCTTTTTTCGGTTTTGCGTTTTCGTTTTTCGCTCCCCTTCTTTCCAGAGCCATAACTCGCGCCAACAAAAAAAAATGTAATTCTGGCGTTTTGATTTTTTTCTGGCTACACCGTTTAGCAATCAGGTTAATCCTTTTTTGTATTGATAGATCAGGCGATTTTGAACACGGCAATACCAAATATGTGTAGGTTTGATATTATTTTTATTGTTTTATTTTGAATGGGGTGAAAGGGGGGTGATTTGAACTTTAATGTTTTTTAATTTTTTAAATATTTTTAAACACTTTTTTTTACTTTTGGCACGCTTCAATAGCCTTCATGGGAGGCTAGAAGCTGCCACAACTCGATCGCCTTTGCTGCATAGAGGCGATGCTCAGATTGTTCCTATGTAGTAGAATTACAGCATTGCTATGAACGCCGACCACAGGGTGGCGCTCATAGCAATCTGGCATCAACAACCATAGAGGTCTCAAAGAGACCTCTGGTTGTCATGCCGACACACCGCTGACCCCTGATCATGTGACAAGGGTCAGCGGTGCGTGTATTTCCGGCCTAATGGCCAGAAGCGCATGTTAAATGACAGCGGCATTTAACTAGTTAATAGGAGCCGGCAGATCATGATTCCGCCTGCGCCTATTGCGGGCACATGTCAGCTGTTGAAAACAGCTAACATGTAAATGGCTTTGAGGTGGGCTCACCACTGGAGCCCACCTCAAAGCGGGGCTTCTGACGTCAGATGTACTATCCCGTCTGACGTCAGAAAGGGGTTAAGCATTTGACTACACCTTATCATGGATATATCATAAAAGCCTGTACTATATAGCATATTGCATGTATGAATATTCAATGTCATAATTAGTGACTTTTACAGGAGCTGAAAAGGTGAAAAATTATTTCCCATAGCCAAACCCTTTTTAGAGACCACACCCTCAATAGATAAATAATACCTATTCTACTCCCCATTTCAGGCCCCCTAACCATGCAATTGGATGCCAGTCCTCACACTTGGGAATAAGGAGGTGTTTGGAGGTTTCTTCAGCATCCACTACATTAGCGAACTATAAATGGAGTGCGGGAGGGCACAATCCTTTCACCCGCCACTTTCCAATCTTTCCAGAAAACTTAGAAAGTTAGTTTTTTTTCTCACTTATCATCTGTGTGTATTCTGATTTTTTACTCAGCAGCAGTTACAGTATTGCACTGCATACGTAAAAATCGGATGTTATGCTATAGCTCCGTATGGCATCCAATTTTTTTCTCATATCCAGAGACTTGAATCGGTCAACGAGCGAGTCTCGTCCGATTTCAGAGTCAAATTTCAGCATTCTGCGATTTTTTTCTGCAGAATTGGTATGAGAAAACAAATTGTTCATCAACACTGTCTTATTGAAAATCATTGGTCCTAGTGCAATACCTTTTCCAGTTTGCACTCGTACGATTTATACAGTGGTGTGAGAGAACCCTAATACTGAACATATGAGCAGCAAAGTGATTTCACAACAGAAACGATTAGGAAGAGTCTTTCAAGCATTTTTTAAGCAATTTTTTACACTGTTTTTAAAGTGAAATTACTCCCCAAAAATTCTCAAATATATCTGTATGCACAGACTCTTAGGTTTCCAGTGATTTTATATATCCATTCCATGCTGGTCATTAGATGATTTATTGAAATGGAATTTAATTTTAGAAAAATCCACTTTTTCCAAATTGCAGATCTTTTGTAATTTGATTCCGCATGAATTCAGCAGAATGGTTGGCAGCTAGCCACCAAATTGTTAAACCATAAAGACCATGAAAAATAGGTTATAAAGAAAAAAAATATATCTTAGGTTAAAAAGAAAAAATATATATCTAGATTCATCTTAATGCTTACCTCTCCAGCTCCTCCGTTCTTCACTTTCCCACTTTCAGAATGTAGGAAGCCGGGGCCAGGGCTGTAGACATGGCCGACAGTAATCCCTGTATCACCCGCTGCCCCCTTCTGTTCTGAGTACCTTGGTGCTGCTCCTCTACGCTATCTGCATTCTTCCGGTATGGGGTTATTTCCTCTGCAGACGGTTCCATAAATAAAGAGTCACAGTCCAGCTTCACTTTAATTTCAACTCTTTTACTCAGCATGACATCATCCAGGGCACAATCAATCACAGCAATTGGCAACGCTTTCCCTTGCCTCTTCTCTCTGCCGCTAAGCCTGTCCCCGGGAAGGACCATATCTTATAGTCCCTCAGTGTCCTCAATTCCCAGAACTTCAGCTTCTCATGGGGATATTCTCTGCTGTTTCGCACTGGTCCTAAGAATAGCAGCCCACGCAAAAATCTGCCATATGTTGGATAACTTGTTCCTGTTCTGCTTAGCTTTCTTCCTCTAGCAACTGCAGTCTCACTAATACTGCACCTCTAGCAGTGCTGCTGCTGCACTCTCTTCTGTGCTCTTGCTCCCTGGATGCTAACTGCTGGGCCCAGTCTTCTTACAATGTTGGGTGGCACGAACTTGCCCTGGGCTAGCCCCTGACCCAACTAACTAAAACTGGGAAAACCTCACTTACTTATTCCACTGTGCCCCTCCTACAGTTAACTATGTACTGTACTATAATTCCTCCAGCTAGTGACCCACCTGAGGTAATGTTCTGTTTCACCATCTAGTGAAAGATCGTGGTAGTAAACCGTCCCTATTTATTACAAATACATTAAAAAATATTAGGACAAAGGTTATACATGCATAACAAAGAAACAAATAATCAATTATACATGTCAGTGTGGCAATACCATTAAGGAACTAGTGGTAATACACCTTAATGGTGTAGCAGTACCAATAAGTAGACATCCAGTACAAACAGATTTTCCTCATCCCCTTACAAGTCCTTGTGGCATCTTTTTTCTATTGCTGTGAGAATTGAGATGATATGCGCCATGATTGCACATACGCATGCGCAGAACATTCTCAAGCTTCGTCAGAGCCAGAAGTCTTAGGTACCATGAAGAGGTCTGGGATTTCAGCAGTTATGGCAGTGATAAGAAGATGTAATGAGGACAATAAGTAGTGGAGGGGCCAGATAGGTGAGCTTTAAGGTGAGACTTCATGCACGCATGCGAAGAATGGTCTCGGGTCTCATAAAAGCTGAAAAGCCTACAGTAAATGGCTGCCCACTCTCCCCAGTCCCACAAGCTCGCTGCCTCGGGGTAATCCTTGACGCTGATCTCTCCTTCAAACCACATATCCAAGCCCTTTCCACTTCCTGCCAACTTCAACTGAAAAATATTTCACGAATCCGTATATTCCTCAACCAAGAATCTGCAAAAACCCTAGTGCATGCCCTCATCATCTCTCGCCTTGACTACTGCAACCTCCTGCTCTGTGGCCTCCCCTCTAACACTCTCGCACCCTTCCAATCTATTCTAAACTCTGTTGCCCGACTAAGACACCTGTCCCCCCGCTATTCCCCGGCCTCTCCCCTCTGTCAATCCCTTCACTGGCTCCCCATTGCCCAGAGACTCCAGTACAAAACCCTAACCATGGCGTACAAAGCCATCCACAACCTGTCTCCTCCATACATCTGTGACCTCGTCTCCCGGTACTTACCTACACGCAACCTCTGATCATCACAAGATCTCCTTCTCTACTCCCCTCTTATCTCCTCTTCCCACAACCGTAAACAAGATTTCTCTCGCGTATCACCCCTACTCTGGAACCCTCTACCACAACACATCAGACTCTCGCCTACCATCGAAACTTTCAAAAAGAGCCTGAAGACCCACCTCTTCCGACAAGCCTACAACCTGCAGTAACCACTGATCGACCAAACCGCTGCATGACCAGCTCTATCCTCACCTACTGTATTCTCACCCATCCCTTGTAGATTGTGAGCCCTCGCGGGCAGGGTCCTCTCTCATCCTGTACCAGTTATGTCTTGTATTGTTTAAGATTATTGTACTTGTTTTTATTATGTATACCCCTCCTCACATGTAAAGCGCCATGGAATAAATGGCGCTATAACAGTAAATAATAATAATAATAAAATCCTAGAAGAGGCTATTTCAGCACTCAAACTGGTGATAAGAATATGAAAATTACAGCACCAATAGGTTAAAAGAATATATACATAAAGGCTCACCCACCAATGACCCGACATATGTTTCACTGATGCTTTATCACCCCTGATGAAACATCAGTGAAACGCGCGTTGGGCAGTTGGTGGGTGAGCCTGTATGCATAATTCTTCTCACCTATTGGTCCTGTTATTTGCATACACTTATATACTATGTGTTTACATTTTTATTGTGACTGTTTGTAAAAGTGTTGGCACTGCTATAACTACTGTATTTATCGATTATTCATTATCCATTTTCCACCTGCATGAGTTCTTATACTTACCTGCTATTCTTATTTTGCATTTATTTGCATATACTTGTTTTGGTTGTTCATCTTGACACATACATTTTCTGCCAATGCGCTTTTTTTACAGAATTTTACTTTTTGGGGCAATTATTACATCTCTTTCCATTCTAAGGCTCAACCACTAGAGATGAGCGATGTTCGAGTCAAACTGTTTGCCAATTTCAAATTCGAGCTGTTTTGGGCGGTGTTCGAGTCGTTCATCGAACTCGAACAATTTGCTTAAAATTCGGCTGTTCAAGTTTCTGTTCGATAACTGTTAGTTCACCAAAAGCCTAACTTGATTTGCAAATTAAAACTGTTTATCATTGTTAATCGACTGATTTAGTGTATAGTGGGCGGGGAGGTGGGGGATAGATCTGTGCTGAAATAATGCTGATCTCCTTTTTTTTTTTTCTTTCCCGCATTTACAGTGGGGCGGTGCAGTCTCTCAGCCTATCAGCAGTGCACACACACACAGCAATGTGCATGTGATGCACACAAGCAAGGGCATGTGTCATTGGCTGTGTATGTCACATGTCCTTGCCCTGTAAGAACCAGCCATTTTCTCCGTTGCCACCATTTCCTCACTGCTGCAGCTTAATGTAGGACGACACCGCTGCTGCTGTGGGCGCTATACAGTCAAAGAGTCTTTTTTTGCGAGCGAATTTTCTGAGATATAGGTTTAGGGAGTCAGGACTAGTTGTAATATTAATCCTTTTCAGGGTAGGTTACAGCAGTTCATAACACTTTTTGCCAGGCAGGTCTGTGCCAGTGCTGTGCAAGTGTTTTTCATAGCATTTGGTGTAATCTAGCTCAGCCAATCCTTTTGGGCTAGTAGCATTGTCAAGTAGTCATCTGAGTAGCCCGCCTGTGAAGCTAGCTACACTGCCTGTGTACCTAAATTTTTATTGCATCTAACCCAGGAAATTGTTTTGGGCCTAGGAGCAGTGTCTGCACGTCAGCGGAGTAGCCTGCCTGTGAAGCTAGCTACATTGCCTGTGTATCTAAATTTTTACTGCATCTAACCCAGGAAATTGTTTTGGGCCTAGGAGCAGTGTCTGCACGTCAGCGGAGTTGCCCGCCTGTGAAGCTAACTACACCCCCTGTGTATCTAAATTTTTACTGCATCTAACCCAGTAAATAGTTTTGGGCCTAGGAGCAGTGTCTGTACGTCAGCGGAGTAGCCCGCCTGTGAAGCTAACTACACCGCCTGTGTATCCAAATTTTCACTGCATCTAACCCAGTAAATAGTTTTGGGCCTAGGAGTAGTGTCTGCTTGTCAGCGGAGTAGCCCGCCTGTGTAGCTAACTACACTGCCTGTGTATCTAAATTTTTACTGCATCTAACCCAGTAAATCCTTTTGGACCTAGTACCACAGTTTGGCCACTCAGCTCGGCTCAGTTTTCATGCATTGTTTTTTGTGCCAACAACTACAGATACACAGTTGCCAATTAGTTAAGCACCAAAATGAGTAGTAAAAGGCCTGCTGCTGGTGGAAAGGGGAATAGGCGTATTGGAAAGGGAAAAAAAGGTTGTGTCCGTGGGGTAGGTGGTAAAGCAACAGTAATATCTGCAGAAGAAAGACCATCTTCTAGAGTTGAGCGACCTTGACCTTTTTAGAGTCGAGCCGGGTTTCGCGAAACCCGACTATCTCAAAAGTCGGGTCGAGTGAAATCGGCCGATTATGACGTAAAGTCGGGATCGACCGAAACACGAAACCCAGTGCAAGTCAATGGGGCAGCATAGTCGGCAGTGAGTGGGGGCCAGGAAAACACCTAGAGTGCCCATTTTAATGTCAAAACCATCCATTCTTCTTAATGAAGCTTGTCAAGCGTAATTTACCTTATAATAATTGGAAGGCATTTGAAATTGGGGGTCATTTGGCTAAAGTTGTGTGGGGTAGGGCTGGTTCAAGTAATTAGTGGGCCCAGGAAATCTGGACCACGTCACGGCAGTGGAACAGGGAGAGGTAAGTATTTCAACTTTGCAAGTGCTGTGATCCTGAGCAAGCAGGGGGGGCCCACTTGTTGGCATTGGCACTGGCACAGGGCCCCTCAAAGTACAGCGGTGTGTTTGCACGGCGGGGGCGCCTCCCACCGGCAGCAACACTTTTGCGTACTATGAGAGGCCCTGTGCCAGTGACGTCGCCAACTAGTATTCCTCCCCCCACCTGATGAAGGAACCTGCACTTTCATCTGCACCTTCCTCTTTGTCCCCGTGTAAGGTGGTATGGTATGCGGGAAGAGCAACCTGACTTTCAGCAGGGTCACAATGTTGTTGTGTAGCATGCACGGGGAATGTTGCGTTATGGGTCAATGTACCAGCAGACTCATCTATCACTGGCTGGGCAATGGGCACGATGAAGTGGAAACACAGATATAGGCCCAAAGAATAAAGTGGGCTAAATGCAGTTCAAAATTGGTAACACAGGAATAACCAGGGGGCATTGCAGTGGAGGACAACTGGAATGAGAGGCTGACACAGAGAGTAGGGCCAAATCAGTAAGTAGTCGAAATGCAGTTCAAAATTGGCAACCGTAGTAAACAGGCGGCGCAGCTTTGTTCAGTGGAGGAGAACAGCAAGGAGTGGCAGACACCGATAGTAGGCCCCAACCCAACTAGTAGGCCAAATGCAGTCTAACATTAACAACTACTTAACGAGAGCCTGAAAATGGAATTTCAGGACAGGAAACCAGGAGAACAGCAAGGAGTGGCAGACACCGATAGTAGGCCCCAAACCAACTAGTACGCCAAATGCAGTTGTTCCATTTAACCACAATTTAATGAGAGCCTGAAGATAGAAGCTCAGGAAAGGCAACCTGGGGAACACCTTGGAGTGTAACACACCATCTCTCTCCACCCCATACCCATTTTGTAGGCCTAATGCAGTGTACTTTTCTACAACTACTAAACGAGAGTCGGAAGACCGAAGCAATGGCAAGGAAACCCGGGGAACACCTTGGAGTGTAACACACCATCTCTCTCCACCCCATACCCAATTTGTAGGCCTAATGCAGTGTAGTTTCCAAGAACTACTAAACGAGAGCCGGAAGATCGAAGCTCAGGAAAGGCAACCTGGGGAACACCTTGGAGTGTAACACACCCTCTCTCTACACCCCATACCCAATTTGAAGGCCTAATGCAGTGTAGTTTCCAAGAACTACTAAACGAGAGCCGGAAGATCGAAGCTCAGGAAAGGCAACCTGGGGAACACCTTGGAGTGTAACACACCCTCTCGCTACACCCCATACCCAATTTGAAGGCCTAATGCAGCGTAGTTTCCAACAACTACTAAACGAGAGCCGGAAGATCGAAGCTCAGGAAAGGCAACCTGGGGAACACCTTGGAGTGTAACACACCCTCTCTCTACACCCCATACCCAATTTGAAGGCCTAATGCAGTGTAGTTTCCAAGAACTACTAAACGAGAGCCGGAAGATCGAAGCTCAGGAAAGGCAACCTGGGGAACACCTTGGAGTGTAACACACCCTCTCTCTACACCCCATACCCAATTTGAAGGCCTAATGCAGTGTAGTTTCCAAGAACTACTAAACGAGAGCCGGAAGATCGAAGCTCAGGAAAGGCAACCTGGGGAACACCTTGGAGTGTAACACACCCTCTCGCTACACCCCATACCCAATTTGAAGGCCTAATGCAGCGTAGTTTCCAACAACTACTAAACGAGAGCCGGAAGATCGAAGCTCAGGAAAGGCAACCTGGGGAACACCTTGGAGTGTAACACACCCTCTCTCTACACCCCATACCCAATTTGAAGGCCTAATGCAGTGTAGTTTCCAAGAACTACTAAACGAGAGCCGGAAGATCGAAGCTCAGGAAAGGCAACCTGGGGAACACCTTGGAGTGTAACACACCCTCTCTCTACACCCCATACCCAATTTGAAGGCCTAATGCAGCGTAGTTTCCAACAACTACTAAACGAGAGCCGGAAGATCGAAGCTCAGGAAAGGCAACCTGGGGAACACCTTGGAGTGTAACACACCCTCTCGCTACACCCCATACCCAATTTGAAGGCCTAATGCAGCGTAGTTTCCAACAACTACTAAACGAGAGCCGGAAGATCGAAGCTCAGGAAAGGCAACCTGGGGAACACCTTGGAGTGTAACACACCCTCTCTCTACACCCCATACCCAATTTGAAGGCCTAATGCAGTGTAGTTTCCAAGAACTACTAAACGAGAGCCGGAAGATCGAAGCTCAGGAAAGGCAACCTGGGGAACACCTTGGAGTCTAACACACCCTCTCTCTACACCCCATACCCAATTTGAAGGCCTAATGCAGCGTAGTTTCCAATAACTACTAAACGAGAGCCGGAAGATCGAAGCTCAGGAAAGGCAACCTGGGGAACACCTTGGAGTGTAACACAACGTCTCTCTACACCACGGAAGGGCTGATTCTTAGGAAGGAAGGCTGTTGGAAATAAGCATTGCGCGTCCGAGGGTGATTATATTCTTATTAGGTATATACTCACCCTCGGACGCGCCCTGCTTCTTTATTTGGAATGAATGTTTATTTGCAATGTGGTGTTGACTTTCTCTATTATTTTGGTAATTAATGATTTTATTATTTTCATTGTTTTGCATCTTCTCGGCAATAATATAAAGAAGACGCGACAGGACAACACTCGGTGGATGCCATATGTGTGTTTTCAATTTAAAAAACCTTTCAGTTAACTACTTGCAGGAGAAAGTAATTGTAGCTGGTGGCCATTTTTAGTACTGTACCAGATTTTAGTTGTGTGTTTGTTTTTAATGTTAAAATGTCTGCATTTGATATCTCACCAGTATTTTCTTTTTTATAAGCAAAATACTTTTTTTTTTATTTTATGATGTTGGTTCAAGGGGTACACGGGCAGCAGTAGACAGGTCAGTGGAGGCCTAGTGGAAGGAGGGACCGCAGACAGGCTTCGAAGCCCTAACATAATAAATTGGGCTGCCTGTAGGCAATTTAAAATTGGTTCCAGGGGAACACGGGCAGCAGTAGACAGGTCAGTGGAGGCCCAGAGGAAGGAGGGACCGCAGATGCGCCAATGTTTCCCCCATACCAAATTTGTAGGCCTAATGCAGTGTAGTTTCCAACAACTACTAAACGAGAGCCGGAATATCGAAGCTCAGGAAAGGCAACCTGGGGAACACCTTGGAGTGTAACACACCCTCTCTCTACACCCCATACCCAATTTGAAGGCCTAATGCAGTGTAGTTTCCAAGAACTACTAAACGAGAGCCGGAAGATCGAAGCTCAGGAAAGGCAACCTGGGGAACACCTTGGAGTGTAACACACCCTCTCTCTACACCCCATACCCAATTTGAAGGCCTAATGCAGCGTAGTTTCCAACAACTACTAAACGAGAGCCGGAAGATCGAAGCTCAGGAAAGGCAACCTGGGGAACACCTTGGAGTGTAACACAACGTCTCTCTACACCACGGAAGGGCTGATTCTTAGGAAGGAAGGCTGTTGGAAATAAGCATTGCGCGTCCGAGGGTGATTATATTCTTATTAGGTATATACTCACCCTCGGACGCGTCCTGCTTCTTTATTTGGAATGAATGTTTATTTGCAATGTGGTGTTGACTTTCTCTATTATTTTGGTAATTAATGATTTTATTATTTTCATTGTTTTGCATCTTCTCGGCAATAATATAAAGAAGACGCGACAGGACAACACTCGGTGGATGCCATATGTGTGTTTTCAATTTAAAAAACCTTTCAGTTAACTACTTGCAGGAGAAAGTAATTGTAGCTGGTGGCCATTTTTAGTACTGTACCAGATTTTAGTTGTGTGTTTGTTTTTAATGTTAAAATGTCTGCATTTGATATCTCACCAGTATTTTCTTTTTTATAAGCAAAATACTTTTTTTTTTATTTTATGATGTTGGTTCAAGGGGTACACGGGCAGCAGTAGACAGGTCAGTGGAGGCCTAGTGGAAGGAGGGACCGCAGACAGGCTTCGAAGCCCTAACATAATAAATTGGGCTGCCTGTAGGCAATTTAAAATTGGTTCCAGGGGAACACGGGCAGCAGTAGACAGGTCAGTGGAGGCCTAGAGGAAGGAGGGACCGCAGATGCGCCAATGTTTCCCCCATACCAAATTTGTAGGCCTAATGCAGTGTAGTTTCCAACAACTACTAAACGAGAGCCGGAATATCGAAGCTCAGGAAAGGCAACCTGGGGAACACCTTGGAGTGTAACACACCCTCTCTCTACACCCCATACCCAATTTGAAGGCCTAATGCAGTGTAGTTTCCAAGAACTACTAAACGAGAGCCGGAAGATCGAAGCTCAGGAAAGGCAACCTGGGGAACACCTTGGAGTGTAACACACCCTCTATCTACACCCCATACCCAATTTGAAGGCCTAATGCAGCGTAGTTTCCAACAACTACTAAACGAGAGCCGGAAGATCGAAGCTCAGGAAAGGCAACCTGGGGAACACCTTGGAGTGTAACAAACCCTCTCTCTACACCCCATACCCAATTTGTAGGCCTAATGCAGCGTAGTTTCCGACAACTACTAAACGAGAGCATGAAGATCGAAGCTCAGGAAAGGCAACCTGGGGAACACCTTGGAGTGTAACACAACGTCTCTCTACACCACGGAAGGGCTGATTCTTAGGAAGGAAGGCTGTTGGAAATAAGCATTGCGCGTCCGAGGGTGATTATATTCTTATTAGGTATATACTCACCCTCGGACGCGCCCTGCTTCTTTATTTGGAATGAATGTTTATTTGCAATGTGGTGTTGACTTTCTCTATTATTTTGGTAATTAATGATTTTATTATTTTCATTGTTTTGCATCTTCTCGGCAATAATATAAAGAAGACGCGACAGGACAACACTCGGTGGATGCCATATGTGTGTTTTCAATTTAAAAAACCTTTCAGTTAACTACTTGCAGGAGAAAGTAATTGTAGCTGGTGGCCATTTTTAGTACTGTACCAGATTTTAGTTGTGTGTTTGTTTTTAATGTTAAAATGTCTGCATTTGATATCTCTCCAGTATTTTCTTTTTTGTAAGCAAAATACTTATTTTTATATTTTCTGATGTTGGTTCCAGGGGTACACGGGCAGCAGTGCCCTGGTCAGTGTAGTAGTAGTTGAAAGAATGGACCGCAGACTGGCATCGAAGGCCTAAAATAAAAAAATTGGGCTGGCTGTAGGCAATTTTAAATTGGTTCCAGGGGTACACGGGCAGCAGTGGTGTGGTCAGTGGAGGCCTAGTGGAAGGAGTGACCGCAGACAGGCATCGAAGGCCTAAAATAATAACACATGGCTGTAGGCAATTTTAAATTGGTTCCAGGGGTACACGGGCAGCAGTGGTGTGGTCAGTGGAGGCCTAGTGGAAGGAGTGACCGCAGACAGGCATCGAAGGGCTAAAATAATAACACATGGCTGTAGGCAATTTTAAATTGGTTCCAGGGGTACACGGGCAGCAGTGGTGTGGTCAGTGGAGGCCTAGTGGAAGGAGTGACCACAGACAGGCATCGAAGGCCTAAAATAATAACACATGGCTGTAGGCAATTTTAAATTGGTTCCAGGGGTACACGGGCAGCAGTGCCCTGGTCAGTGTAGTAGTAGTTGAAAGAATGGACCGCAGACAGGCATCGAAGGCCTAAAATAAAAAAATTGGGCTGGCTGTAGGCAATTTTAAATTGGTTCCAGGGGTACACGGGCAGCAGTGGTGTGGTCAGTGGAGGCCTAGTGGAAGGAGTGACCGCAGACAGGCATCGAAGGCCTAAAATAATAACACATGGCTGTAGGCAATTTTAAATTGGTTCCAGGGGTACACGGGCAGCAGTGGTGTGGTCATTGGAGGCCTAGTGGAAGGAGTGACCGCAGACAGGCATCGAAGGCATAAAATAATAACACATGGCTGTAGGCAATTTTAAATTGGTTCCAGGGGTACACGGGCAGCAGTGGTGTGGTCAGTGGAGGCCTAGTGGAAGGAGTGACCACAGACAGGCATCGAAGGCCTAACATAACAAAAATGTCAATACAATGGTATTGTCAGTGGCAGGCATTGAAGGATGTCAGCGCATAGACTAAACATTGGTGGAGCTGTGAGATAATTTTGCAAGTGGTAGAGCACTGTTTGAGCTGGGGTGGGGGGAAACTGTCTTGTGGCCGGCGGTACAGGCCCAGGGCCCCTCATATTACAACGGTGTGTCTGACGTTGGGTGCGCACCACCACCGCCAGAGACACTTTATTGTACTAGGAGGGACCCAGTGGCAGTGCCGTCGACCAAAAGCGGGCTCACCCACCTCTTCAGACAAACTGCACTCTCACGGGTGCTGTCGCCAAGTGTCGATACCACGGCCCCGTGTGGGGAGTTTGGCCATTTAGTGAGGTGTAAACATGTCGTATGCTGGACAATCAGGTGCTGAAAATTACGAGATTGGAAAAGGCATTCAGAATAGTCCACAGGCAAGACCTTTTCATAGGAAAGCTAGGTGTCAGCCGGGCAAGGTGGGGCAAAAGATTTCGAAATCCAGTTGTGGTTCATTTTAATGAAGGTTAGATCATCTACATTTTGGGTAGCCAGACGAGTCCTTTTTTCTGTTAGTATTGAACCTGCAGCACTGAATACTCTTTCTGATAGAACACTAGCTGCCGGGCAAGCAAGCTCCTGCAATGCATATTCTGCCAATTCTGGCCAGGTGTCTAATTTTGATGCCCAGTAATCAAATGGGAATGACGGTTGAGGGAGAACATCGATAAGGGATGAAAAATAGTTTGTAACCATACTGGACAAATGTTGTCTCCTGTCACTTTGAATTGATGCTGCAGTACCTGTCCTGTCTGCGGTCATAGCAAAATCACTCCACAACCTGGTCAGAAAACCCCTCTGGCCAACGCCACTTCTGATTTCTGCCCCTCTAACTCCTCTGGTCTGCTGGCCCCTGCAGCTCGTGTGAGAACGATCACGGGCGCTGTGTGCAGGGAATGCCAGAAGCAAACGGTCAACAAGAGTTGATTGTTTGGTTGCTAATATTAGTTCCAAGTTCTCATGTGGCATTATATTTTGCAATTTGCCTTTATAGCGAGGATCAAGGAGGCAGGCCAACCAGTAATCGTCATCATTCATCATTTTAGTTATGCGTGTGTCCCTTTTGAGGATACGTAAGGCATAATCCGCCATGTGGGCCAAAGTTCCAGTTCTCAAATCTGCGGTTGTACTTGGTTGAGGGGCAGTTTCAGGCAAATCCACGTCACTTGTGTCCCTCAAAAAACCAGAACCCGGCCTTGCCGCGCCACCAATTTCCAGTGGCCCCGGAAAAGCTTCCTCATTAAAAATATAATCATCCCCATCATCCTCCTCGTCCTCCTCCTCCTCTTCGCCCGCTACCTCGTCCTGTACACTGCCCTGGCCAGACAATGGCTGACTGTCATCAAGGCTTTCCTCTTCCTCAGCTGCAGACGCCTGATCCTTTATGTGCGTCAAACTTTGCATCAGCAGACGCATTAGGGGGATGCTCATGCTTATTATGGCGTTGGCTGCACTAACCAGCCGTGTGCATTCCTCAAAACACTGAAGGACTTGACACATGTCTTGAATCTTCGACCACTGCACACCTGACAACTCCATGTCTGCCATCCTACTGCCTGCCCGTGTATGTGTATCCTCCCACAAAAACATAACAGCCCGCCTCTGTTCACACAGTCTCTGAAGCATGTGCAGTGTTGAGTTCCACCTTGTTGCAACGTCTATGATTAGGCGATGCTGGGGAAGGTTCAAAGAACGCTGATAGGTCTGCATACGGCTGGAGTGTACGGGTGAACGGCGGATATGTGAGCAAAGTCCACGCACTTTGAGGAGCAGGTCGGATAACCCCGGATAACTTTTCAGGAAGCACTGCACCACCTGGTTTAAGGTGTGAGCCAGGCAAGGAATGTGTTTCAGTTGGGAAAGGGAGATGGCAGCCATGAAATTCCTTCCGTTATCACTCACTACCTTGCCTGCCTCAAGATCTACAGTGCCCAGCCACGACTGCGTTTCTTTCTGCAAGAACTCGGACAGAACTTCCGCGGTGTGTCTGTTGTCGCCCAAACACTTCATAGCCAATACAGCCTGCTGACGTTTGCCAGTAGCTGCCCCATAATGGGAGACCTGGTGTGCAACAGTGGCAGCTGCGGATGGAGTGGTTGTGCGACTGCGGTCTGTGGACGAGCTCTCGCTTCTGCAGGAGGACGAAGAGGAGGAGGAGGGGGTGCGAACGGCTACAGCCAATTGTTTCCTAGACCGTGGGCTAGGCAGAACTGTCCCAAACTTGCTGTCCCCTGTGGACCCTGCATCCACCACATTTAACCAGTGTGCCGTGATGGACACGTAACGTCCCTGGCCATGCCTACTGGTCCATGCATCTGTTGTCAGGTGCACCTTTGTGCTCACAGATTGCCTGAGTGCATGGACGATGCGCTCTTTAACATGCTGGTGGAGGGCTGGGATGGCTTTTCTGGAAAAAAAGTGTCGACTGGGTAGCTCGTAGCGTGGTACAGCGTAGTCCATCAGGGCTTTGAAAGCTTTGCTTTCAACTAACCGGTAGGGCATCATCTCTAACGGGATTAGTCTAGCTATGTGTGCGTTCAAACCCTGTGTACGCGGATGCGAGGCTAAGTACTTCCTTTTTCTAACCATAGTCTCATGTAGGGTGAGCTGGACTGGAGAGCTGGAGATCGTGGAACTAGCGGGGGTGCCGGTGGACATGGCAGACTGAGAGACGGTGGGAGATTGTATTGTTGCCACCGGTGCCCTAGATGCAGTGTTTCCTACTACGAAACTGGTGATTCCCTGACCCTGACGGCTTTGGCCTGGCAAAGAAACCTGCACAGATACTGCAGGTGGTGCGGAAAATGGTGGCCCTACACTGCCGGAAGGGATGTTGCGTTGCTGACTAGCTTCATTGGCCGAGGGTGCTACAACCTTAAGGGACGTTTGGTAGTTAGTCCAGGCTTGCAAATGCATGGTGGTTAAATGTCTATGCATGCAACTTGTATTGAGACTTTTCAGATTTTGTCCTCTGCTTAAGGTAGTTGAACATTTTTGACAGACGACTTTGCGCTGATCAATTGGATGTTGTTTAAAAAATGCCAGACTGCACTCTTTCTAGCATCGGATACCTTTTCAGGCATTGCAGACTGAGCTTTAACCGGATGGCCACGCTGTCCTCCAACAGGTTTTAGCTTTGCCACGCGTTTTGGGCAAGATATGGGCCCGGCAGATGGAACCTGTTGCGATGTTGATGCCTGCTGCGGCCCCTCCTCCTCCGCTTCAGAACTGCTGCCGCCTGCACCCTGTTCCCCCAATGGCTGCCAATCGGGGTCAAGAACTGGGTCATCTATTACCTCTTCTTGTAGCTCGTGTGCAACTTCGTCTGTGTCACCGTGGCGGTCGGTGGTATAGCGTTCGTGATGGGGCAACATAGTCTCATCAGGGTCTGATTCTTGATCAGCACCCTGCGATGGCAATGTTGTGGTCTGAGTCAAAGGACCAGGATAGTAGTCTGGCGGTGGCTGTGCATCAGTGCACTCCATGTCAGATTCAACTTGTAATGGGCATGGACTATTAACTGCTTCACTTTCTAAGCCAGGGACGGTATGTGTAAAGAGCTCCATGGAGTAACCCGTTGTGTCGCCTGCTGCATTCTTCTCTGTTGTTGTTTTTTTGCTGAAGAGGACAAGGAAGCGACTTGTCCCTGACCGTGAACATCCACTAACGACGCGCTGCTTTGACATTTACCAGTTTCACGAGAGGAGGCAAAAGAGCTAGAGGCTGAGTCAGCAAGATAAGCCAAAACTTGCTCTTGCTGCTCCGGCTTTAAAAGCGGTTTTCCTACTCCCAGAAAAGGGAGCGTTCGAGGCCTTGTGTAGCCAGACGAAGAACCTGGCTCCACAGCTCCAGACTTAGGTGCAATATTTTTTTTCCCACGACCAGCTGATGCTCCACCACTACCACTACCCTCATTAACAGCTGACAATGAACGCCCCCGGCCACGACCTCTTCCACCAGACTTCCTCATTGTTTTAAAAACGTTAACAAACGAACGGTATTTGTTGCTGTCACACAACTTACACGGTGAGCTATAACTTCAGTATGATTTAGCTACCCCTTTACAGGTGGGTGAGACCACAACGAAAATCAGCCACAATGTTACACACTCTGTTGTTGTTGGCAACAAATGAGATGGCACACACGCAGGACTGTCACTGAAGCGCAAATGTAAATATTTATCTCCCACTGATTTGTGTTTGTTTTTTTTAAAAGGGAGACTTCAGAAAAAAAAAAAATTAAAAAAAAATTATTTTTTACAGAAGAATTTATAAAACAAATAAAATGAAATGATTGTTTCAGGGAGAATTTAGGAAAAAAAAAAAAAAAAAGGCTTTGTAGGGCCCACTGAGTGAGAGAGGACGCACACAGGAGTCAGGAGTGGCACACAAGCCCAGAGGCCAATATTAATCTCCCACCGATTGATTTAGTTTTTTTTTTTGGTAGATTTTGGAACCCAAATCAAGCAAAAAAATTAATAGGCTTTCTATGGCCCACAATTGGGGAGAGAGAGAGAGATGGCACACCCAGGAGTCAAGACTGGCGCACAAGCAGAAGGGGCAATATGAATCTCCCACAGATTTTTTTTTTTTTTTTTTTTTCAGGGAGACTTGAGAGAAAAAAAAATACCAAAAAAATGATTTGTTTCAGGAATAATTTAGAAACCAAAGAAAATAAAATGATTGTTTCAGGGAGAATTTAGAAAACAAATAAAACAAAAAATAGGCTTTCTAGGGCCCACTGAGTGACAGATGACGCACACAGGAGTCAGGAGTGGCACACAAGCCCAGAGGCCAATATTAATCTCCCACTGATTGATTTAGTGATTTTTTTTGGTAGATTTTGGAACCCAAATCAAGCAAAAAAATTAATAGGCTTTCTAATGCCCACAATTGGGGAGAGAGAGAGAGATGGCACACCCAGGAGTCAAGACTGGCACACAAGCAGAAGGGGCAATATGAATCTCCCACAGATTTTTTTTTTTTTTTTTTTTTTTCAGGGAGACTTGAGAGAAAAAAAAATACCAAAAAAATGATTTTTTTCAGGAATAATTTAGAAACCAAAGAAAATAAAATGATTGTTTCAGGGAGAATTTAGAAAACAAATAAAACAAAAAATAGGCTTTCTAGGGCCCACTGAGTGACAGATGACGCACACAGGAGTCAGGAGTGGCACACAAGCCCAGAGGCCAATATTAATCTCCCACTGATTGATTTAGTGATTTTTTTTGGTAGATTTTGGAACCCAGATCAAGCAAAAAAATTAATTGGCTTTCTATGGCCCACAATTGGGGAGAGAGAGAGAGATGGCACACCCAGGAGTCAAGACTGGCACACAAGCAGAAGGGGCAATATGAATCTCCCACAGATTTTTTATTTTATTTTTTTTCAGGGAGACTTGAGAGAAAAAAAAATACCAAAAAAATGATTTTTTTCAGGAATAATTTAGAAACCAAAGAAAATAAAATGATTGTTTCAGGGAGAATTTAGAAAACAAATAAAACAAAAAATAGGCTTTCTAGGGCCCACTGAGTGACAGATGACGCACACAGGAGTCAGGAGTGGCACACAAGCCCAGAGGCCAATATTAATCTCCCACTGATTGATTTAGTGATTTTTTTGGTAGATTTTGGAACCCAAATCAAGCAAAAAAATTAATTGGCTTTCTATGGCCCACAATTGGGGAGAGAGAGAGAGATGGCACACCCAGGAGTCAAGACTGGCACACAAGCAGAAGGGGCAATATGAATCTCCCACAGATTTTTTTTTTTTTTTTTTTCAGGGAGACTTGAGAGAAAAAAAAATACCAAAAAAATGATTTTTTTCAGGAATAATTTAGAAACCAAAGAAAATAAAATGATTGTTTCAGGGAGAATTTAGAAAACAAATAAAACAAAAAATAGGCTTTCTAGGGCCCACTGAGTGACAGATGACGCACACAGGAGTCAGGAGTGGCACACAAGCCCAGAGGCCAATATTAATCTCCCACTGATTGATTTAGTGATTTTTTTTGGTAGATTTTGGAACCCAAATCAAGCAAAAAAATTAATTGGCTTTCTATGGCCCACAATTGGGGAGAGAGAGAGAGATGGCACACCCAGGAGTCAAGACTGGCACACAAGCAGAAGGGGCAATATGAATCTCCCACAGATTTTTTTTTTTTTTTTTTTTTCAGGGAGACTTGAGAGAAAAAAAAATACCAAAAAAATGATTTTTTTTCAGGAATAATTTAGAAACCAAAGAAAATAAAATGATTGTTTCAGGGAGAATTTAGAAAACAAATAAAACAAAAAATAGGCTTTCTAGGGCCCACTGAGTGACAGATGACGCACACAGGAGTCAGGAGTGGCACACAAGCCCAGAGGCCAATATTAATCTCCCACTGATTGATTTAGTGATTTTTTTCAGGTAGATTTTGGAACCCAAATCAAGCAAAAAAATTAATAGGCTTTCTATGGCCAACAATTGGGGAGAGAGAGAGAGATGGCACACCCAGGAGTCAAGACTGGCACACAAGCAGAAGGGGCAATATGAATCTCCCACAGATTTTTTTTTTTTTTTTTTTTTCAGGGAGACTTGAGAGAAAAAAAAATACAAAAAAAATGATTTTTTTCATGAATAATTTAGAAACCAAAGAAAATAAAATGATTGTTTCAGGGAGAATTTAGAAAACAAATAAAACAAAAAATAGGCTTTCTAGGGCCCACTGAGTGACAGATGACGCACACAGGAGTCAGGAGTGGCACACAAGCCCAGAGGCCAATATTAATCTCCCACTGATTGATTTAGTGATTTTTTTTGGTAGATTTTGGAACCCAAATCAAGCAAAAAAATTAATAGGCTTTCTATGGCCCACAATTGGGGAGAGAGAGAGAGATGGCACACCCAGGAGTCAAGACTGGCACACAAGCAGAAGGGGCAATATGAATCTCCCACAGATTTTTTTTTTTTTTTTTTTTCAGGGAGACTTGAGAGAAAAAAAAATACCAAAAAAATGATTTTTTTCAGGAATAATTTAGAAACCAAAGAAAATAAAATGATTGTTTCAGGGAGAATTTAGAAAACAAATAAAACAAAAAATAGGCTTTCTAGGGCCCACTGAGTGACAGATGACGCACACAGGAGTCAGGAGTCGCACACAAGCCCAGAGGCCAATATTAATCTCCCACTGATTGATTTAGTGATTTTTTTTGGTAGATTTTGGAACCCAAATCAAGCAAAAAAATTAATAGGCTTTCTATGGCCCACAATTGGGGAGAGAGAGAGAGATGGCACACCCAGGAGTCAAGACTGGCACACAAGCAGAAGGGGCAATATGAATCTCCCACAGATTTTTTTTTTTTTTTTTTTCAGGGAGACTTGAGAGAAAAAAAAAATACCAAAAAAATGATTTTTTTCAGGAATAATTTAGAAACCAAAGAAAATAAAATGATTGTTTCAGGGAGAATTTAGAAAACAAATAAAACAAAAAATAGGCTTTCTAGGGCCCACTGAGTGACAGATGACGCACACAGGAGTCAGGAGTGGCACACAAGCCCAGAGGCCAATATTAATCTCCCACTGATTGATTTAGTGATTTTTTTCAGGTAGATTTTGGAACCCAAATCAAGCAAAAAAATTAATAGGCTTTCTATGGCCCACTATTTGTGAGAGAGATGGCACGCTCAGGACTGGCACACAAGCCCAGAGGCCAATATTAATCTCCCATTTTTTTTTTTCCAGGGAAAATTTATAAACCCAATAAAAAAAATAATAATAAATAGGCTTTCTATGGCCCACTATCTGAGAGAGAGAGATGGCACGCTTAGGACTGGCACACAAGCCCAAAGCCCAATATTAATCTCCCACTGATTGATTTAATGATTTTTTCAGGTAGAATTTAGAACCCAAATCAAGCAAAAAAATTAATAGGCTTTCTATGGCCCACTGAGTGAGAGATGGCACACACAGGAATAAGGAGTGGCACACAAGCCCTGAGGCCAATATTTTTCTCCCACTGATTGATTGATTGATTTTTTCAGGTAGAATTAGGAACCCAAATCAACCCAAAAAATAAATAGGCTTTCTATGGCCCACTATTTGTGAGAGAGATGGCACGCTCAGGACTGGCACACAAGCCCAGAGGCCAATATTAATCTCCCACTTTTTTTTTTTTTCCAGGGAAAATTTATAATCCCAATAAAAAAAATAATATTAAATAGGCTTTCTATGGCCCACTATCTGAGAGAGAGAGATGGCACGCTTAGGACTGGCACACAAGCCCAAAGGCCAATATTAATCTCCCACTGATTGATTGATTGATTGATTTTTTCAGGTCGAATTATGAACCCAAATCAACCAAAAAAATAAATAGGCTTTCTATGGCCCACTATTTGTGAGAGAGATGGCACGCTCAGGACTGGCACACAAGCCCAGAGGCCAATATTAATCTCCCACTTTTTTTTTTTTTCCAGGGAAAATTTATAAACCCAATAAAATAATAAAAAAATAGGCTTTCTATGGCCCACTATCTGAGAGAGAGAGAGATGGCACGCTTAGGACTGGCACACAAGCCCAAAGGCCAATATTAATCTCCCACTGATTGATTTATTGATTTTTTCAGGTAGAATTTAGAACCCAAATCAAGCAAAAAAATTAATAGGCTTTCTATGGCCCACTGAGTGAGAGATGGCACACACAGGAGTAAGGAGTGGCACACAAGCCCTGAGGCCAATATTTTTCTCCCACTGATTGATGTTGTGATTTTTTCTGGTAGATTTTGGAACCCAAATCAAGCAAAAAAATAAATAGGCTTTCTATGGCCCACTGAGTGAGAGATGACACAGACAGAGATGGCACTCTAGCAGAAATGTCAATCTTAATCTCCCACAAAAAAAAAAAAAAAAAAAATGAACTGTCCTTCAATTACTATCTCCCTGCAGTAATCTCAGCCAGGTATGGCAGGCAGCAATAAGGAGTGGACTGATGCACAAATTAAATAAAAAGTGTGGACAAACAAACAAGATAGCTGTGCAGAAAGGAAGGAACAAGAGGATTTGTGCTTTGAAAAAAGCAGTTGGTTTGCACAGCGGCGTACACACAGCAATGCAGCTATCAGGGAGCCTTCTAGGGCAGCCCAATGAGCTACAGCGCTGAGGAAAAAAAAAAAAAAAAAAGGAGCTTCCACTGTCCCTGCACACCGAAGGTGGTGTTGGGCAGTGGAAATCGCTACAGCACAAGCGGTTTTGTGGTTAATGGACCCTACCTAACGCTATCCCTGCTTCTGACGAAGCGGCAGCAACCTCTCCCTAAGCTCAGATCAGCAGCAGTAAGATGGCGGTCGGCGGGAACGCCCCTTTATAGCCCCTGTGACGCCGCAGACAGCAAGCCAATCACTGCAATGCCCTTCTCTAAGATGGCGGGGACCAGGACCTATGTCATCACGCTGCCCACACTCTGCGTTTACCTTCATTGGCTGAGAAATGGCGCTTTTCGCGTCATTGAAACGCGACTTTGGCGCGAAAGTCGCGTACCGCATGGCCGACCATGCACAGGGGTCGGATCGGGTTTCATGAAACTCGACTTCGCCAAAAGTCGGCGACTTTTGAAAATGTTCGACCCGTTTCGCTCAACCCTACCATCTTCCAGCCAAAGTAAGATGTATACTTTTCGTGGACAATCTGATATGATCCCTTTCTTTCGACCATTGCTACGAGCATCGCTACAAATTCCATATGAGGCACAAAAACAGCAGGTGCTTGAACAGATATCAAGTGCTCATTCAAGTGGGCTTTCCTCCATGTCAACTTCAACATCACAAGTACTCCAGTCCTCAGAGGTGTTCCCCCAATCACACTTGCTTCCTCACAGCTCCCAAGTCTCCAGCCGCCCGTCTGAGTATGGGGTAACACAGATGGTTGAGTCTGCAGAGCTGTTTACTCATACTATAGCCTGGTCTGCTCCAGAGCTTCTGTGAATCCAGTCAAGGAAATGATCTGCACTGATGCCCAGAATCTTTGTGAGTCGGATCCAGGCCCAGATGAAGAAGGTTCTGAGCATAATGTAGACCCTTGTTCCCATACTGTAACTCCTGTTGGTGAAGACAGTGAGGAAGATGATGATGAGACTGAGATACCTGATTGGAACAAAAACTTGACTTTTCGGTCAGGGCAGGAAGAGGTTGGCTCTGAGGACACACAGGATGATGATGACGAGTTTGGAGACCCCACCTACTGTCAACCCACAGTCCGCCAGTCCATGAGGTCAGCAGAGGAGGTGGAGGATGATGCTAGTGACGAGTCTGACGACGAGGTTAGGTTGCGCCTTCCTCAACAGAGACGGAGTACTGGAAGCACGTCAGCAACTGCATCCTCAACCCCAACTGTGCCTCTGAGCAGAAGTCGTGGTGGCTCTTCAGGTCGCACGGGCTCTAAGCCTTGCATAGCCTGGGCATTTTTTGAGATCGCAAAGGATGACCCAACTCATGTTGTCTGTAAGATTTGTCACCAAAATCTCAGTAGAGGCCAAAAAATGACTAGTTTGAGTACTTCATGCATGAACCGTTACATGGATATGAGACATGTTGCAGTGGGAAGCTATGCTACAATGCAGTCTAGTGGGCCGGGTCAACCACCGTCTGCCCCATCAAGTGCATCCACGTCCTCTTCATCCTCTGTGACTGTGGGGACAGCAGTCGCACATGGTTTTGGATGCAGACCTTCCACCTCTTTACCCACAACAGCCAGTGTGATTGGCAGATTGGCAGGACATTTGCAAGTGGAAACACCTGCTGGTGTTGAGCGCTCGCTGACATCGAGGCCACATTTTGATCAAGGCAACATAACATCTCGGCCTGCACCTTCCTCACAGACCAGCAGTTTGCCAGGGACACCCTACTCAAACCCCGTCTAAGCACGGCAGCCAGCCCTCAGTCCCTCAGATGTGGATAAGTAAAAGACAATTTCCTCCTAGCCATGACAAAGCTAAGAGTTTGAATTTCACCATCTGCAAGCTGTTGGCTACAGAAATGATGCCTTTCCGCCTGGTGGACACAGAGGATTTTCGAGACCTTATGTCCATCGCAGTGCCCCAGTACCAGATGCCCAGTCGCCACTACTTCTCAAAGAAATCTGTCGCACACAACATCACCGCTTCCTTGAGAAACTCTGTGTGTGACAGGGTGCATTTCACCACAGACACTTGGACAAGTAGACATGGACAGGGGCTTTACATGTCGGTGACTGGGCACTGGGTAACTATGGTGACATCAGGAGAAGGGGCTGCTGTCCAAGTCTTGCCATTCCCACCAGTTGCTCGTCAATCCTCTGTATCTAGAAGTTCCTCCACTGCTTCTGCCTCCTCAACCTCCTCTCGGTCCTCCACCTGCACCCAAAGCCTGTCTGGTAATGCCACCCGCGTTCTAACTGCGCAGGAGGAATCCTGCACACCTCCTTACTATGCTGTCACCAGAGCTCAATGGCATCAGGCGGTGTTTACATTGAAATATCTGGGAAATGTGAGTCCCACAGCTGAGGAGTTGTGGTCAGCTCTGGAGACCGAGTTCCATCAATGGTTGTCTCCACTCAACCTGCAGCCAGGGAAGGCCATGTGCGACAATGCTGCAAACCAGGCTGCGGTCCTTCAACGGGGAAATGTCACACACGTGCCTTGTATGGCTCACATTTGGAACCTGGTTATCCAGCAATTTTTATCCTACTATCCTGGACTAGATGGGCTTCTGCAGAGGGCACGGTCGCTGTGTGCTCACTTCCGCCGTTCGCATCCCTCAGCTCATCTCTACAGAAGTTGTTGGGCCTGCCAGTTCACCAGCTAAAATGCAATGTGCCCACACGGTGTAATTCAACTCTGCACATGTTGCAGCGACTGTGGCTGCACCGATGAGCCCTGAAGCAAGCTACACCGCCTGTTTATCTAATGACTAATTTTTAACTGCATCTAGCCCAGGCAATACTTTGGGCCTAGTAGCAATTTCTGCTACTCAGCAGAGTACCCCACCCATGAAGCAAGCTACACCGCCTCTTTCCTTTCTCAATCTAACCCCTCGGCTCTGGGGTGTCCGCTCTCCCTCCAGCTCTCTCCTTCTCACAGGTGGACTACAGCGTGTATTCACACTGTGGCGAATCTTTTGGGCCCAGGCATAAGAAGTCATCGAGGTAGTGCATAATATGTGCCCCCTTAGAAACTTCAATGACGACCCATTCGAGGAAGCAAATGCCTCAAATAGCGAGCAGGATATGGAGCACCCCATGGGCAAACAGCGATCTATGTAGTATGCTCCTTCACAGAAGCAGCTCAATGGGAGGACACTATTCGGAGGCACAGGTAGTAACCGGAATGCCCCCTCAATGTCTGTTTTGGCCATTAGGGTGCCCCTTCCCAACTTCTTGACCCGCATGATTGCCTCGTCAAAGGAGGTACAGTACATAGTACTGTACTTGGTTCCGCGTCGATGTTGTCGTTTACTGACCTGCCCCGTGGATATGACAAATGGTGGATTAGTCTGAATGTATTGGGTTCCTTTTTTGGCATGACTCCCAACGGGGATACCACTACGTCTTCTAAGGAAAGTGTTCTGAATGGACCCGCCGCCATTCTACCTAAAGATATTTCTTTTTTAATTTTTGTTGTCACAACGTCTGGGTGTTGGTAGGGTGATTTTAGATTTTAACTCCAGCCATGCCTATCTGTGTCTCCTCCTCCTTTTATTCCTCCACCTCTTTTCTTTTCGCATGAGTATATGTAGTTGGGATTTTTCCATGTGTTTGTTGTGTCTTCTGAGCAGTTTGTCAGCTTTTGGACACCTTTTAAGGTGTTTGCTATGTGTTTTCTATGTGTTTGTATGTGTTTGTGTTTGCCTGCCATTGGTTTCAATGGGGTTCGACGGTGTTCGTCGAACGTTCGTCGAACACGCCCCAATTCGACGAACCGAACTCGAACACTAGGGGGGTGGCTCAACACTATCAACCACCTCCCTTTTCTGTATTTTGACATATTGGACATTTATCTCCTTATTGCATGTTTTTAGTGATATTTCTTAATAAAGATTTATATTATAGGTATTTACAGTTGTCCTAGCACTTTTTCTTCCTTTTTGGCCCTTGCAATTTTTGTGCAATTAGGACATTTGGGGTTACAATTCCATTTATTCACATTTTTGTTTACAAGTTAGTATCCAAAGGGTGAAATAAACAGAAAATATGCAGAAAAGGAATGTCTATAAAAATATTTTGCATGGATCCATGTCTCATCCTTTCTCGTGATGCCTCTATACAAAGGAACTTGCACTGCAGTCCTACGCTCCAGCAAAGAACTGTGACATTAAAACATTAAAGCGGAGATAATACAGACTGCCATGGTTTTCCTTTCTATAGTTTTTCTGACTGCAAACAAGAGCAACTCCAAGCAAGTTTATTGTCATAAGCCAAACGTTAAAAAAAGATAGAGATGATGTGCACACTTTAATCTTGCAAACCTTTTTCGACACAGAGGAGCCATGGAGAGGTCTCTCCACAATTTACCGAAAGTAGAGACCACTGCAGTCCTTTAAGTCCTGCACCAGAATGCTTTATTGGCTGCTGCAAGCTGTTACATCCAACTGAGACCTGAAAACGTATGCTGCCTTAGATCCAATACAGATATATATGCATTAATAAATAACAATGATGTGAAAATAGCAGGAGGCAAACTAGAGAAAATCCAGTCCAAAGTGACTTCAGGAGGCAGCAGCGCCAGAAACAATGCAGTTGCTGCATGAGAGATAGCACGTCCGAGATATTATTCCTCCAAGTGACAACTCTCTTGACAAGAAGTCAATGGGATGAAAACGCACAGATGCTAATTCTCAGAAGGGGTAACGCTACAGATAAGGCTAATGATAGAGTAAAACTGGCCTACAGCTAAAGGACAGCAGTGTGTAATGTGCCACTGCAGCAACGTATATTTGGTTTTTGAAGACATCAGCTTTTCATGTACTTTTTTTTTTCACTGAATTCACCTGCAAAGAGTACATTCAGAGAAACAAGTATAAATTAGCATAATGAAGCATTGAACTAGAAGGACCCGATGTAGCACTAAACGTTGGCGAAGAGAAACCTCTCATGGCAATCAAAGGGTTAAAGCTCCTGGCTACTGCGACAGCATGTTACAGTCTCTGCCGCATGGTGTATCAGCTGGAGGATTACTTAGATTTTATTACCTGCAACCTTAATTTCTGCTCACTCCATCTGTTTTTTTTTTTTTTTTTCATCCTGACAATATTCATTTAGATAAATGCCACATACGGAAAGGAGCAGTGTCACCCAACAGGCTGTATGGACAAGAAATACATTTCTGCGAATCCAGAAATCATACATAGAAGAAATGTTTTTGGTCATGTATCAATTGCGTCAGCTGTACCAGATTTTTTCTGCTGCACTACAGTCAGAGCTTTTGGCATTTGAGATAAAAAAAAACACACAAAAATTAACCCCTTTACCCCCAAGGGTGGTTTGCACGTTAATGACCGGGCCAATTTTTACAATTCTGACCACTGTCCCTTTATGAGGTAATAACTCTGGAACGTTTAAATGGATCCTGGTGATTCTGACATTTTTTTCTCAAGACATATTGTACTTCATGGTAGTGGTAAAATTTATTTGATATGACTTGCGTTTTTTTGTGAAAAAAACAGAAATTTGGCAAAAATGTTGAAAATTTCGCAATTTTCCAACTTTGAATTTTCATGCCTTTAAATCACAGAGATATGTCACACACAAAATACTTAGTAAGTAACATTTTCACATGTCTACTTTACATCAGCACAATTTTAGAGTAAACATTTATTTTTGTTAGGAAGTTATAAGTGTTAAAAGTTGTCCAGCGATTTCTCATTTTTACAACACCATTTTTTTAAGGGACCACATCACATTTGAAGTCACTTTGAGGGGTCTATATGATAGAAAATACCCAAAAGTGGCACCATTCTAAAAATTGCACCCCTCAAGGTGGTCAAAACCGCATTCAAAAGATTTATTAACCCTTCAGGTGCTTCACAAGAATTTTTGGAATGTTTTTTTTTTTAAATGAACATTTAACGTTTTTTCACAAAAAATTTACTTCAGATCCAATTTGTTTTATTTCAACAAGGGTAACAGGAGAAATTGGACCGCAAAAGTTGTTGTTCAATTTGTCCTGAGTATGCTGATAACCCATATGTGGGGGTAAACTACTGTTTGGATGCATGGCAGAGCTTGGAAGGGAAGGAGCGCCATTTGACTTTTCAATGCAAAATTGGCTGGAATTGAGATCGGATGTCATGTCGCATTTGGAGAGCCCCTGATAATAATAATAATAATCTTTATTTTTATATAGCGCTAACATACTCCGCAGCGCTTTACAGTTTGCACACATTGTCATCACTGTCCCCGATGGGGCTCACAATCTAGAATCCCTATCAGTATGTCTTTGGAATGTGGGAGGAAACCGGAGTGCCCGGAGGAAACCCACGCAAACACGGAGAGAACATACAAACTCTTTGCAGATGTTGTCCTGGGTGGGAAGTAGCACCGTTTGACTTTTTCAACGCAGAATTGGCTGGAATTGAGGTCAGATGCCATGTCGCATGTGGAGAGCCCACGATGTGCCTAAACAGTGGAAACCCCCCACAAATGACCCCATTTTATAAACTAGACCACCCAAGGAACTTATCTACAGTAGATGTGTGGTGAGCACTTTGAACCCTCAATTGTTTCACTAAAGTTTATAATGTAGAGCCGTAAAAATAAAAAATTTTTTTTCCACAAAAATGATCTTTTAGCCCACATTTTTTTATTTTCCCAAGGGTATCCAGAGAAATTGGACCCCACAAGTTGTTGTGCAATTTATCCTGAGTACGCTGATATCCCATATGTGGGGGGAACCACTGTTTTGGCACATGGCGGAGCTCGGAAAGGAAAGAGCGCCGTTTTGGAATGCAGACTTTGATGGAATGGTCTGCTGGCATCATGTTGCATTTACAGATCCCCTAATGTACCTAAACAGTAGAAACCCCCTCAAGTGGCCCCATATTGGAAAGTAGACCCCCCAAGGAACTTATTTAGATGTGTTGTGAGAACTTTGACCCCCAAGTGTTTCACTAAAGTTTATAACGCAGAGCCGTGAAAATAAAAAATCTATATTTTTTGCAAAAAAACAATATTTTGGCCCCCAATTTTTATTTTCACAAGGGTAACAGGAGAAATTGGACCACAAAAGTTGTTGTTGAATTTGTTCTGAGTACGTTCATATCCCATATGTGGGGGTAAACCACTGTTTGGGCACATGGCAGAGCTCGGACGGGAAGGAGCACCGATTTACTTTTTCAATGCAGAATTGGGTGGAATTGAGATTGAACACCATGTCACGCTTGGAGAGCCCCTGATGTGCCTAAACAGTGGAAACCCCCAATTCTAGCTCCAATCCTAACTCCAACATACCCCTAACCCTAATCCCAACCCTAACCATAAACTGAACACACCCCTAACTCTAATCCCAGCCATAACCCCAAAACTAACCCTAAGACACCCCTAACCCTAATCCCAACACACCCCTAACCCCAATCCCAACCCCAACCATAACCCTAACCACATCCCTAACTTGAACACACCCCTAACCTGAACACACCCCTAACCCTAATCCTAACCATAACCCCAACACACCCCTAACCCCAATCCCAACCCTAACCATAAACCTAGCCACACGCCTAACCCAAACACACCCCTAACCCCAATCCCAACCCTAACCATAACCTTAACCACACCGCTAACCCTAATCCCAACCCTAACCCTAATCCCAACCTTTTACATAATCCAAACCCTAATCCCAACTCTAGCCCCAACCCTAACTTCAGCCCAAACCCTAACCCTAACTTTAGCCCAACCCTAACCCTAACTTCAGCCCGAACCGTAACCCTAACTTTAGCCCCAACCCTAACTTTAGTCCTAACCCTGACCCTAATGGGAAAATGGAAATAAATACATTTTTTTATTTTATTATATTTCCCTAACTTAGGGGTGATAAAGGGTGGTTTGATTTACTATTTATACTGTTTTTATAGTGGGTTTTTATGTTTGGCAGCTGTCACACACTAAAAGACGCTTTTTATTGCAAGAAATAGTTTTTGCATCACCACATTTTGAGAGCTATAAGTTTTCCATATTTTGGCCCAGAAAGTCATATGAGGTTTTGTTTTTTGCGGGATGAGTTGACATTTTTATTCGTGCCATTTTCGGGCACATGAAATTTTTGGATCACTTTTTATTGCGATTTTTGTGAGGCAGAATGAACAAAAACCAGTAATTCATGAATTTTTTGAGGGGGACGGTTATAAGGCAGTTTTATTCTTCGGGTTAGTACGATTATAGCAATACCTCATTTATATCATTTTTTAGGTTTTGGTGCTTTTATACAATAAAAACTATGGCTGTTTTTCTGCAGGACAAGATGATGTTTTCAGCAGTACCACTTTTTTAAATATGTCGTTTTGATCGCATGTTATTCCATGTTTTGTTCGGCGGTATGATGATAAAGCATTTTATTTTACTTGTTTTGTAATGGTGTTCACTAAAAGGGTAAAATAGTGGGACAGTTTAATAGGTCCGGTTGTTATGGACGGGGTGATACTAAATATGTGTACTTTTATTGTTTAGATTTTTTTAAATTCAAATATTTATTTATTGATGGAATAAATATTGATTTTTATTTTTTATTTTTTATTTTTTAAATATTTTTACAATTATTAAATATTCTTTTTTATTCATTCTTAGTTTCTTACTTTTACACTTTGTCCCACTATGGGACAATCATTTTGTGCAGGGTGATCGCTTCTATAGCATGCAGATCTGCATGCTATAGAAGGTGTCAGTGGTGCTGCAGCTTCTATTACACTGACCTGAGAGACTTCCTGGTCATCACTGAGCATGAGAGTAAGTCTCTCAGTTCTGGAGACCCGGATGTCATCATGACGACATTGGGTCTCCATGGCAGTGATTGGGACCCCTCGGCATGCCAGCTGTCAGCCCCTCTGCCGGCTTCAGATTGCTGCGCTCATGTTTGATCACAGTGTTCCAGGGGTTAAAGTGCTGGGAGTGTTCCGTGACCGCTCCTGGCACTTAGTGCCGGGTGTCAGCTGTGAGAATCAGCTGACACTTGGCCGCAATCAATCCCCCTGTGAGCGCTGATCACCTTGGACGTACTATTCCATCCACGAAAATTAAGTACCAGGTCACATGAAAGGAATAGTATGTCCATTGCCAGAAAGGGGTTAAAGAAGCACTACCATCAGAATTGTTATCCTCTTAATAAATTGCAATCATCACATTATACAGAACTACGTTCTTACAATTGCTCATTTTACCTTTCTACCCAGTTGATTCTTCTCTTTTCCATTAGGTCTATGACATCACATGATTATAAACAGACTAGCTGAATCTAGGAATCCAGGAATTGTCTTTTCACTGCATGAGTCATAAGTCACTGCAAAAGTTTCCTGGCAGGGGGAAGAACAGAGCAGCTTGATCAGAAGTTGCAGAGGGGGATGACTTGTATAGGGAAAAGAGACTTCCTGTTTCTATATAGAGCAGAGAAAGAGAAGAATTATCTGGGTAGAAAGGCAAAATGAGCAATTGTAACTACACAGTGCTATACAATATGATGACTGCAATGTAGTAAGAGGATAAATTATTTTCAGTCTGTGAAAATTGGACACACTAGGATGTCATTCGAGCGTGGACTGATTTTTTTCACGGAGCCATAGACTTGATTATCGATGGCAAACCATGCTTGCTGCAATTTTTTTTTCTCCTCGGTTCGAGGAAAAAATTGGACATGTTCGCAGCCCCATAGAATAACATGGGTACAAGTGCTATCTGTCAAAAACACAGAATAGCACTTGTCCAATTTATACGGTAGTGTGCACGAGCCTTTAATGTGTGTTATGTCCTAGAATGCTCCCATTTGTAATGTTTCATTATGAGAGTCATTGCAGGTTCAAAACAATACAAGTAAACACAACTATAAGAGTATGGTATCGCATTAATACTGCATAAAGGTACATCTTAAATAAATAAAGATGAATTGGAACGGATGCCATTTAATTACACCTTCATTATCACCCTTGAAAGCTGTAGTCCTTTACATAATGCTCCACAAAGGCATTAAAAATTCTTAGTAGTGTCGAAAAGATCTCTGGTTCCTTACAGCCCCTGCAGTTTTCCCATTATTGTATTACATAGCTCAAATATATGAGTTTTCCAAGCGGCATCATCATCATGGGTGAATGCTTTTTAGTTGCTTCATTAACTCCTTTGACGCCAGGAGTCGACAACCCTCCCGAAGCTCCGTGATTGGAAGTAAGGTGCGACACACTGATGTGAAATAGTGTTCATATGTGAAGAGAGAAGCGTACTTCCAGACATGTTCATGTGTATTTGTGCAGGAAAGGAGCATGAAACATCTTAACAGCTGCTTCTACGCGAGCAGAGACAACGACACAGTTGATCCAAGATGTCTAACTGTGGTGTAGGGAAGCTCCTTTCCTCTTTCCACCCCACGCATCTCAACGGTTCACATTTTTTGTCACTAAAAATATTTGGTTGCCATGGAAACATCTCTGCCAGCATCATCACCTAGTGCCAGCAGGCAGGGAAAGAATCCCAAGTTTGCATTCATTAATGACTGTACATGTATATGTATATGTGTAAATTTGTATATATATGTGTCTGTGACACAGCACCCGGGGGGGAAAAATTTACCGCAAGTCTTTCATCTGATGGACAAGAAACAAAAAAACGAAGACCTAAATGCTGTTCTATAAAGGGCTTTTGCATCATCACCGTCTGGTCACTCAGTCCCAAAGACTCCGTATTTCATTGCCGCTCATTAAGGTTAATTAGAGAGTCTGGGAACATGGTTATTGGCTTGAAAGCATTGATTGCCCTCAACAATTCCTTGTAAGACTGGACTAGGGCAAAGTTACAAGAAGGGTCCTGGCATCTTCTACTGTCATAATATCATTCATGATGGATGTACGGGTCCAACATATGACAAAGGCTGTGATGTAAGGACTGGTCCAGCGTCTTTAATTATGTTACTGGGTGTAAAGATTGGCATCACATTGACCGTTTCCTAACATTATGTCATTCTAATTGGTTCTGTGCAATAACAGACTGAGTGTAGGCAATGTGATTATGATTTTTAGTATCATTAGAGGATGTCCTTAGGCTCATTTATCTTGGAGATGTTGTGTAACCATTTAGGATCAATATCTGATTAAATGATACCGATGATAGTTGCAATTTGCAACTGAATAACTTTGCAAATTCTCCCATGTTTCATATTGTTTTCTCCAATCTTATCCAATACTTCTGTCAAAAATTGTTGAAAAATGTTTCTGGGTGCCATTTCATCAGTTGCTTAAGTTTAATGTAGGTACGTTCTATATATGTCCACAGCCCATCCATGTCATGATTTCTTATGATGCAATACAAAAAAACCAGACGGAAAAGAATGCAAAACTGGTCAATAGTTTCTTATGGGAACAATTATGTGCCCAGTATTATCAGTTATGTGTGTTAGATCTTTGTAACTTTTTCCATACAAATCTCTCCCCATACAGTTACACACTTTGGTCAATGACTCCCATTGTACAATATTATAGATTGCACAGTGGGTATTTCATCTGCTGGCTACCTAGCTAAGTGTAGTTTACTATTTTTACACATCAGACATGCACCACGGACATGGTGTGGATGACGAAGGTGACAAAGATGTGAACCAGTAATGAGTGACTGACAAAAATGTCATTGGCCAAGATCACTGGCAATCAAATTCAATTCACATCAAATTGATATGATGCCATTTTCAATGTACATTATTTTGCATTATTACGTTCTGAAATCTCTTTAGACTTCAGAGCATATTAAACATGTGGAGCAAAAAAATAAATAACTATACTCACATAGCTCTTTTTTGTACCGATGTGTCCTTTACAGTCTGGTGACCAAAAAGTTTTCAATTAGCCATCTTCAGTGCCTTCTGGCCCTGGGATGACCAGGCCATGACATCATAGCATCATGTAATGAAATTGTGAGGCTCAAGGAAGAAAAGTGAGGGTTGGGTGTGCATTAATTTTCCTTTTTTTTTAAATCCTCTTTAATCTTTTCCAGGCCTTTTAGACTCCAGCAAAAAAAAGTTACTGGGTTTGCTCCAATGAAATCACAAAGAAATATGACTATGCCGGATCAATATTTTTTTTTTATTAAACTCCAGGAAAATGGTGCACGCTGAGTTGCAGAGAAGTCAAAAATGGTGTCTGAAAGAAATATATTTAATGCTAATGAGTCGCCCTACCAGAGCAGTGGGGTACTCGGCACCGAGTCCGGTCTCTCTTAAAGGGACACTGTCACCTGAATTTGGAGGGAACAATCTTCAGCCATGGAGGCGGGGTTTTGGGGTTTTTGATTCACCCTTTCCTTACCCGCTGGCTGCATGCTGGCTGCAATATTGGATTGAAGTTCATTCTCTGTCCTCCATAGTACACGCCTGCGCTGTGCAAGATTGCCTTGTGCAGGCATGTACTACGGAGGACAGAGAATGAACTTCAATCCAATATTGCAGCCAGCATGCAGCCAGCGGGTAAGGAAAGGGTGAATCAAAAACCCCAAAACCCCACCTCCATGGCTGAAGATTGCTCCCTCCAAATTCAGGTGACAGTGTCCCTTTAAAGGAGATGTCACGGTGGCTGCGACCAGGTCCGTGGCCCTGGGCGCCCAATTAAAGAGGAACAATCTTTTAAGGGAAAAGTGTTTATAAGTCTGTCGTGATGCCACCTGTGGTGTTTGGTCAATAGTGGGCTCTATGCTGCTTTAAAGGGGTCATCTGGGGGATATTGTTGCAGCAATAGTGGTAACGCTTCCCACAGGTGAAGTGGGGTCCCCAGAGGTCCTGAAGTGTATGGCAATGATTACGTATGCCCGTAAATGAGTAAAGGACGCAAGTTGTAAGTGGATCGTCCCAAGGGGCCGTGTGTTACTCGGTATCGGGTCCTGTAGTTCACAGGGGGATGTCACGGTGGCTGAAGGAAAAGGTCTTTAAAGGGATATAGTTTGTGTTCATGATGCCACCTGTGGTATTCGGTCAGGATGACCACGCTGCTTTAAGGGATCCGCTGGGGTGATGTTATGGCAGCTAGATTGTATACCTTCCCACAGGTGAAGTAGGTCCCCAGGTCTTCCCGGTGTGTAGATGGTGGTATGGTGAGAGGTGCAGAGAAGAACGAGGACACAAGGTTGCAGTCTCTTTACCTTTACTGATGACTTCAGCATCCACAGTCCAGGGCACCAGATCACAGGGCAGGCAGAGTCTGGCCGGTTTGGAGGCAAGTCCAGAGTCCCCTTGTCCAGGTGGAAATCAATAGCCTTCCTGTTGTGAGTTCTGTTTTTGGGCTCCCTCTGGTGGTTACTGATGGTACTGGGTGATTTGTGTTCTGCTGTCTCTGGTGTCCACCTGTTCTATTAGGATTTGCGAGTTTCCTATTTAACCGGGCCTTCTTGTCATTTCCTGGCCGGCTATCAAGGTTATCAGAGTGTTTTGTTACCTCAGCTTCTGGCCTCAGTAATCTTCAGGACAAGCTAAGTTTTTGATTTTCTTGTTCCACGTTTGCTTTATTTTTGTCTTGTCCAGCTTGCATTGACGTGTTTCTTTGCTGCTGGTTGCTCTAGCGGGCTGTAATTGCTCCTCATGTTCCATGAGTTGGAACATGAGTTCAAGTAATTACAGGATGGTTTTTTGAAGGGTTTTTTGCTGACCGCGCAGTTTACTTTTGTATCCTCTGCTATCTAGTTTTAGCGGGCCTCATTTTGCTGAATCTGTTTTCATACTGTGTATGTGCCTTCCTCTCATTTCACCGTCATTATATGTGGGGGGCTGCTATTTCTGTGGGGAGTTTCTCTGGAGGCAAGAGAGGTCTGTGTTTCTTCTAATAGGGGAAGTTAGATCTTCGGCTGGTGCGAGACGTCTAGGATCAACGTAGGCACGTTCCCCGGCTATTGTTATTTGTGTGTTCAGGTTTAGGGTTGCGGTCAGCTCAGGTTCCATCACCCTAGAGCTCGTTGGTGCTTGTCCTTTTGTGATTCCCTGCCATTGGAATCATGACAGTATAGCCGGCCCAAAGTTTGGGCTGAAGTAGGAGGAAAAGTAGTCTGAGGAAGTTTTTTTTTTTTTTTCTCCTCTGAGGTTGCTGCCTAGCCTTAATTGCAGCCTGGCTGATTTTTTTTTTCCTCCTCTTAATCCGTGAATGGCTCTGACCTTAGCTGTTTGTCATGGACATCCAGAGTTTAGCTTCCAGCCTGAATAATCTTGCTGCTAAGGTTCAAAATATACAAGATTTTGTTGTACATGCTCCTATGTCTGAACCTAGAATTCCTATTCCAGAGTTCTTTGCTGGAGATAGATCTAGTTTTCTGAATTTTAGGAATAATTGCAAGTTGTTCCTTTCTTTGAAATCTCGCTCTTCTGGAGACCCTGCTCAGCAGGTTAAGATTATTATATCTTTCCTGCGGGGTGACCCTCAAAATTGGGCATTTGCATTGGCACCAGGGGATCCTGCGTTGCTTAATGTGGATGCGTTTTTTCTGGCATTGGGTTTGCTCTATGAGGAACCTAACCAAGAGATTCAGGCTGAAAAGCTTTATTAGCTCTCTCTCAGGGGCAAGATGAAGCAGAAATATATTGTCAAAAATTTCGGAAATGGTCAGTGCTTACTCAGTGAAATGAGTGCGCCCTGGCTGCAAAGTTTAGAGATGGCCTTTCTGAGGCCATTAAAGATGTTATGGTGGGGTTCCCTGCGCCTACAGGTCTGAATGAGTCTATGACTATGGCTATTCAGGTTGATCGGCGTTTACGGGAGCGCAAACCTGTGCACCATTTGGCGGTGTCTTCTGAACAGGCACTTGAGACAATGCAATGTGATAGAGTTCAGTCTAGAAGTGAACGGCAAAACTATAGGCGGAAAAATGGGTTGTGCTTTTATTGTGGTGATTCAGCTCATGTTATATCAGCATGCTCTAAACGCACAAAAAAGGTTGATAAGTCTGTTGCCATTAGTACGTTACAGTCTAAGTTCATTCTGTCTGTGACTCTGATTTGTTCATTATCATCCATTTCCGTCGATGCCTATGTAGATTCAGGCGCTGCCCTGAGTCTTATGGATTGGTCATTTGCCAAGCGATGTGGGTTTAGTCTTGAGCCTCTGGAAGTCCCTATTCCTTTGAAGGGAATTGACTCTACACCTTTAGCTATGAATAAACCTCAGTACTGGACACAAGTGACCATGCGTATGACTCCCGTTCATCAGGAGGTGATTCGCTTCCTGGTATTGTATAATTTACATGATGTTCTAGTACTTGGTCTGCCATGGTTACAAACTCATAATCCAGTCCTTGACTGGAAAACAATGTCTGTGTTAAGCTGGGGATGTCAGGGGGTTCATGATGATGCACCTCCGATTTCTATCACTTCATCTACTCCTTCTGAGGTTCCTGTATTTTTGTCTGATTATCAGGATGTTTTTGAGGAGCCTAAGCTCAGTTCGCTTCCTCCTCACAGGGATTGCGATTGTGCTATAGATTTAATTCCTGGTAGTAAATTTCCTAAAGGTCGTTTGTTCAATCTGTCAGTGCCAGAGCATACTGCTATGCGGGATTATGTTAAGGAGTCCTTGGAAAAGGGACATATCCGTCCATCTTCGTCCCCTTTGGGAGCAGGTTTTTTTTTCGTGGCCAAAAAAGATGGGTCCTTGAGGCCTTGTATAGATTATCGTCTTTTGAATAAGATTACCGTAAAATATCAGTATCCTTTGCCTTTGTTGACTGATTTGTTTGCTCGCATTAAGGGGGCTAAATGGTTCACTAAGATTGATCTTCGGGGTGCGTATAATCTTATACGAATAAAGCAAGGTGATGAGTGGAAAACCGCATTTAATACGCCTGAGGGCCATTTTGAGTATTTGGTAATGCCTTTCGGACTTTCTAATGCTCCTTCAGTCTTCCAGTCCTTTATGCACGATATTTTCCGTGAATATCTTGATAAATTTATGATTGTGTATTTGGATGATATTTTGTTTTTTTCTGATGACTGGGAGTCTCATGTTCAGCAGGTCAGGAAGGTGTTTCAGGTCCTGCGGGCTAATTCCTTGTTTGTAAAGGGCTCAAAGTGTCTCTTTGGAGTCCAGAAGATTTCTTTCTTGGGGTATATTTTTTCCCCTTCTACTATTGAGATGGATCCCGTCAAGGTTCAGGCTATTTGTGACTGGACGCAGCCTACATCTCTTAAGAGTCTACAGAAGTTCTTGGGCTTTGCTAATTTCTATCGTCGTTTTATAACTAATTTTTCTAGTGTTGTTAAGCCTTTGACGGATTTGACTAAGAAGGGTGCTGATGTTGCTGATTGGTCTCCTGCGGCTGTGGATGCCTTTCAGGAACTTAAACGCCGGTTTTCTTCTGCTCCTGTATTGCGTCAGCCTGATGTTTCGCTTCCTTTCCAAGTTGAGGTTGATGCTTCCGAGATTGGAGCGGGGGCGGTTTTGTCACAGAGAAGCTCCGATTGCTCGGTGATGAAGCCATGTGCGTTCTTCTCTAGAAAATTTTCGCCCGCTGAGCGGAATTATGATGTGGGTAATCGGGAACTTTTGGCCATGAAGTGGGCATTTGAGGAGTGGCGTCATTGGCTGGAGGGTGCTAGACATCGTGTGGTGGTCTTGACTGATCACAAAAATCTGATTTACCTTGAGTCTGCCAGGCGTCTGAATCCTAGACAGGCTCGTTGGTCACTGTTTTTCTCTCGTTTCAATTTTGTGGTTTCATACCTGCCAGGTTCAAAGAATGTGAAGGCGGATGCTCTTTCTAGGAGTTTTGTGCCTGACTCCCCTGGAAATTCTGAGCCCACTGCTATCCTTAGGGATGGGGTGATTTTGTCGGCTGTCTTCCCAGACTTGCGACGTGCTTTGCAGGAGTTTCAGGCGGGTAAACCTGATCGTTGTCCGCCTGAGAGACTGTTTGTTCCGGATAGTTGGACCAGTAGAGTCATCTCCGAGGTCCATTCTTCTGCGTTGGCAGGTCATCCTGGAATATTTGGTACTAGAGACTTGGTGGCCAGGTCTTTTTGGTGGCCTTCCTTGTCGAGGGATGTGCGTTCTTTTGTGCAGTCTTGTGAGGTTTGTGCTCGGGCTAAGCCTTGCTGTTCTCGAGCCAGAGGATTGTTGTCACCTTTGCCTATCCCGAAGAGGCCTTGGACGCACATTTCCATGGACTTTATTTCGGATCTCCCTGTCTCTCAAAAAATGTCCGTCATCTGGGTTGTGTGTGACCGCTTTTCTAAAATGGTTCATCTTGTACCCTTGCCTAAGTTGCCTTCCTCCTCTGAGTTGGTCCCTCTGTTTTTTCAGAACGTGGTTCGTTTGCATGGGATTCCGGAGAACATCGTTTCTGACAGGGGATCCCAGTTTGTGTCTAGATTTTGGCGGACGTTCTGTGCTAAGATGGGCATTGATTTGTCCTTTTCATCTGCATTCCACCCTCAGACGAATGGCCAGACGGAGCGAACTAATCAGACCTTGGAAACTTATTTGAGGTATTTTGTTTCTGCTGATCAGGATGACTGGGTTACCTTTTTGCCGCTGGCCGAGTTTGCCCTTAATAATCGGGCTAGTTCTGCTACCTTGGTTTCTCCTTTCTTTTGTAATTCGGGGTTTCATCCTCGTTTTTCCTCTGGTCAGGTGGAGCCTTCTGATTGTCCTGGAGTGGACATGGTGGTGGATAGGTTGCATCAGATTTGGAGTCATGTGATGGACAATTTGAAGTTGTCCCAGGAGAAGGCTCAGCAGTTTGCTAATCGCCGTCGCCGCGTGGGTCCTCGACTTCGTGTTGGGGACTTGGTGTGGTTGTCTTCTCGTTTTGTTCCTATGAAGGTCTCTTCTCCTAAGTTCAAGCCTCGGTTCATCGGTCCTTATAGGATCTTGGAAATTCTTAACCCTGTGTCGTTTCGTTTGGATCTCCCGGCATCGTTTGCTATTCATAATGTGTTCCATCGGTCGTTGTTGCGGAGGTATGAGGTACCTGTTGTTCCTTCGCTTGAGCCTCCTGCTCCGGTGCTGGTGGAGGGAGAATTGGAGTATGTTGTGGAGAAGATCTTGGATTCTCGTGTTTCCAGACGGAAACTCCAATATTTGGTCAAGTGGAAGGGTTATGGTCAGGAGGATAATTCTTGGGTGGTTGCCTCTGATGTTCATGCTGATGATTTGGTCCGCGCTTTTCATAGGGCTCATCCTGGTCGCCCTGGTGGTTCTCGTGAGGGTTCGGTGACCCCTCCTCAAGGGGGGGTACTGTTGTGAGTTCTGTTTTTGGGCTCCCTCTGGTGGTTACTGATGGTACTGGGTGATTTGTGTTCTGCTGTCTCTGGTGTCCACCTGTTCTATTAGGATTTGGGAGTTTCCTATTTAACCGGGCCTTCTTGTCATTACCTGGCCGGCTATCAAGGTTATCAGAGTGTTTTGTTACCTCAGCTTCTGGCCTCAGTAATCTTCAGGACAAGCTAAGTTTTTGATTTTCTTGTTCCACGTTTGCTTTATTTTTGTCTTGTCCAGCTTGCATTGACGTGTTTCTTTGCTGCTGGTTGCTCTAGCGGGCTGTAATTGCTCCTCATGTTCCATGAGTTGGAACATGAGTTCAAGTAATTACAGGATGGTTTTTTGAAGGGTTTTTTGCTGACCGCGCAGTTTACTTTTGTATCCTCTGCTATCTAGTTTTAGCGGGCCTCATTTTGCTGAATCTGTTTTCATACTGTGTATGTGCCTTCCTCTCATTTCACCGTCATTATATGTGGGGGGCTGCTATTTCTGTGGGGAGTTTCTCTGGAGGCAAGAGAGGTCTGTGTTTCTTCTAATAGGGGAAGTTAGATCTTCGGCTGGTGCGAGACGTCTAGGATCAACGTAGGCACGTTCCCCGGCTATTGTTATTTGTGTGTTCAGGTTTAGGGTCGCGGTCAGCTCAGGTTCCATCACCCTAGAGCTCGTTGGTGCTTGTCCTTTTGTGATTCCCTGCCATTGGAATCATGACACCTTCCCTTGCGCTGCAGTGTTGTAGTCCCTTACTGCCTATGGCTTCACATAAGAGTCTCACAGATGTTATCTCTCTCTCTGTCCCCCGTGGTCGGATAGGACAATACACGTATGACTGGTGGCTTGAGGCTGTTTATAGGAACTCTAGTACGCTCCCCGGCTTCTGAGGGGTGCCACCATGCCTCCTGGGTGTAGGTGCGGACAGGTAACTTGCAATTAGCTGTCCTGCTGGTCTCTGGAGTAAAGCATAATGGTCCTTACTCCCTCAGTGTCCGGCTACCGGGATTCTGTGCTTGAGAGGGAGGCAGCCTATTCGGGGCTGGTCCCCCTCTGGTATCCACTCCTTTGTTCTGACTTCCTTGCACGCTCGCTGCAATACAGTTCTGGCTTCTGAATGTCTCGTTCCAGGAGCTGTAGCACTTCGGGCTATACAGCGCCTCTGCTTCCTTTCCCTCTGTCTCTCTGACAGGAACTGAACCCTTTCCCTCCAGATCATGATGTTCTTATAGGGGAGTTCACCTTAAACCGGCATAGAGCTCCCTCTTTTGGTCTGGAGTGTGAAAATGTTGCATGTGTGTGGTACTTGGATACAGTTATCCTTCTTTGCCTCCAAACGTAGCATCACTCTCCCTGAGAGGAAAGCAATACCACTGCAATGACCAGGATCCTGGGGAGCCGCATAAGTCGTTACCTGGTTTACTGTAGCTGGCAGGCCACAGTCCAGGGTATAAGGCACGGATGATGGTATGGCCCGGCCGGCTCAGAGGCAATGGAGGGTTCCCTTTTCCCAGTTGAGGTCCGTGAGCTTTTCCAACTAGTGCCTGCTGTATATGAAGTCCCTGCTGCCTGAAGCTTTCTGCAGAGTCCTCTTTTCCCCTGTCCTGAGACAGGTACCTGCATGACGGGCAGCTTGAGCATTTTCATAGGGACTCTATCATGCCCCGGGCTCCTTAGGTGCTGCTGCGTCTCAGGTGTGGTGTAGGCCAATCACTTAAAGCTCTGAGCCCTACAATTCTGCCAAGTGTCATACAGTTCCACTAAGTCCTTGGGCTTCCGGTACCCGGTACTGCACTTCGGCTCTGAGGGTGCCCTGTCACAGTTCCCCTCTAAGCCCTGTTTCCTCTCCAGCTCCTCCACACTCAACCCCTCAGGTTGTTTCTCCTTTCCAGAGGCAGCAGCTCCCTCGTGGCTGCCAGGCATCTCTGTCTGCTCTCTCAGACTTCCTTCTACGTCTGTGTCTCTCTCAGACTGTCTAACTCCTCCTCCAGACCAGGACATATATCCATATTTGAGGGAAGCTCCCCTGAATCCGGGTCCTGAGCTCCCCCTCCTGGCCTGGATTCAGAATGTGTTGCATGTGAGTGCCTTACCTGGTGAAGAGAACTCCATTGCCTCTGAGCATGATATTACTCTCCCTGAAGAGAAAGCAACATCACTGCAACAACCGGTTACCTGGGGTGTTGCACTTCCCCTCCCCCATTAACACCAGTACTCCCGGACTGGAAAAGAAAAATAACAAGCATTACAGGTTAAGACAATTTTGAGACATGCATGTCAACAGGTTCAACTTTAACTGAAGCATCCCTTTATGGGAGGTACCATTCTTGAATGTTGCAAAATAACATTAACGTAAGTGCACACAGGTAGAAGTGCAAACTATTGAAATGAACAAGGTGCATTGACCAATCCTGATCTCTTCTGTGCCATGCAGCTCTGCTCCTGTAAAACAAAACAGGTGCACATATATACAGTCCTGTTCAGGCTACCAGCGCGTGGCAATATCAAAGAGGGGCACCGGAACAGGTGCCAAACTATTTATACAACAGTTTCCAGGGAACATCTGTCCATTTAACTGCAAAGAAAAACAGCAATACAACATATTTACAACTGGTTCTTTCACGTAGGTGAATGTCTCTTTTAACTCTGCTTCTTCCAGGGCAGGTCCTGGCATGTACAGTTTCCTGACTGGGGAAGTTCATTAACACGGGGTCAGCAGGTGACTACTTAGAAAAATGTTCGGCTTCCAAAGTCTGTGTAGCCCAGGTTTGCTGTCCACTCGCAGTGGCTACACGGATATTGTCATGTTGGTTTGGGCACGTTTTAACATCTAAGGCATAATATCCCCTTTCTCCATGATGCCGGGTATAAGTCACTTTGTCACCAGGGTATAAGTCACGGTAAGGGTGTCCTCTTAATGTGATTCCACATCCCTGTGGTTGACGATTAGTTCCCTGTGTCCTACTTGTTCCCTGATAAATCCCCATCCTTTATCCAAATTGAAGGAGACAACAGTTCCTGTTAGGATAGGTCCCCTACTCACAGGTTTAATTGTGCGGGACTGGGTTTTAGCTAACAAGTTCTTCTGTTCCATAGCTTCCCACCTAGTTTTGCGGGTTTTCTATTCCGCTGCAAGTTTTAATATCTGCTGTTGGCAGTAGTCCCCCTTATCGATCAATTGTACACTATTAGCTGCTGATAGGGCCTCTATTGGGAATCCCATAAGGTCTGTCTGGGGATGCTTCCATTGATCAGTTTCATTGGGGCTGCATGCCTTCAGGGGCGATGACACAGGGGTCATTGGCTCAGTAAGTGCGTCACATACGTCAGTCATACGGTCCCAAGATACTGTGGTTGTAATTTGTCTGAGCATTAAAGATGGTTGGGGTGCTAGGAGTCCCACTAGGGTGTCTTCAGCTAACGGGGCAGTTAGCATACCTGTCTCGCCAGAGCCGGTGTCCTGTTTCGTCTCCGCTGGGGCCTGGCTTGCTGTCTGCAGGGCCTGGTGCTGCGGCGCGGTCGTGTCCATTTGTGGCGACTCTCTTTCCGGCGGTGTTTTAATTTCTGGCTCCGCCGGGGTTGCAGTCATGAGGTCCAAGTGCTCCATCGGCGGTGTCACCTTTTCCAGCTCCACCGAGGTCAAAGGTGCAGGTTATGCCAGGGCTGGGAGCACGGTAGGTGAGTACTGTCACTGTGGCTAGGCGGTTGTCATTCTCCAGACCAGGAATTCTTTCCAGCGGCCACTGCTGTCATTTGGGTCTTTAGAAGTTGCTGGGCCAGCTCCTCCATCTCTGGAGCTCCGGGTCCATCGTAGGCTTCAATACCAAGGTTTCATGCCGCTGCGGACCGAAGACATCTTTAGAGGTAGTTGCTGGTTCTGGCGGCTCTTCTCCGTTGTCCGCCAAGGCCTTTACCAGGTAGAGTGCAGCCATACTGCTGCCACGCTGTTCCGCGTCCTTCTCCATCACGCTTCCAGGGCTTTTCCTACAGTGCCTCCCACACTTTCCCGCCAGCCATCTCTGGGGGCGGACCCATCCTGGTGACGGACATCTTTTTTTAGCATTACAGTCTCTGTAGGAGGTGGATCCAGCTTTCGCACCGGTGTTTGAACTCCACCCATGGCAACATATCTTCTTCCTCCTTTATCCGCCTCATGGTGCAGCAATGGTGGCCATTACACAAATCAATCTCACATTGTCCATTATAATCCAGGGGCATCCCTGGTCAAAATTGCTGTTATTGTCAACACTTAAGCAAGTTGAAGATGAAATGATTTTTAAAAGGCTTACAGCTAAAGATGACACATTTTCTATGTATTTTAAGCAAAATATATATACATTTTTATCTTTTACATTTAAAAAATTACAGGAAAATGGACCCATGCAAAAGTTTATTGAGCAAGTAAATATTTTTCTTGATATAGTTCCACCAATGTTGACACCAGATCTCACTGGGCTTGTATAACATTATTATTATGCGTGAGCCCTGTAGGTAATCAGTGGCCACTAGAGTTGAGCGACCTTGACCTTTTTAGAGTCGAGCCGGGTTTTGCGAAACCCGACTATGTCCAAAGTCGGGTCGAGTGAAATCGGCCGATTATGACGTAAAGTCGGGATCGACCGAAACACGAAACCCAATGCAAGTCAATGGGGCAGCATAGTCGGCAGTGAGTGGGGGCCAGGAAAACACCTAGAGTGGCCATTTTAATGTCAAAACCATCCATTCTTCTTAATGAAGCTTGTCAAGCGTAATTTACCTTATAATAATTGGAAGGCATTTGAAATTGGGGGTCATTTGGCTAAAGTTGTGGGGGGTAGGGCTGGTTCAAGTAATTAGTGGGCCCAGGAAATCTGGACCACGTCACGGCAGTGGAGCAGGGAGAGGTAAGTATTTCAACTTTGCAAGTGCTGTGAACCTGAGCAAGCAGGGGGGGCCCACTCGTTGGCATTGGCACTGGCACAGGGCCCCTCAAAGTACAGCGGTGTGTTTGCACGGCGGGGGCGCCTCCCACCGGCAGCAACACTTTTGCGTACTATGAGAGGCCCTGTGCCAGTGACGTCGCCAACTAGTATTCCTCCCCCCACCTGATGAAGGAACCTGCACTTTCATCTGCACCTTCCTCTTTGTCCCCGTGTAAGGTGGTATGGTATGCGGGAAGAGCAACCTGACTTTCAGCAGGGTCACAATGTTGTTGTGTAGCGTGCACGGGGAATGTTGCGTTATGGGTCAATGTACCAGCAGACTCATCTATCACTGGCTGGGCAATGGGCACGATGAAGTGGAAACACAGATATAGGCCCAAAGAAGAAAGTGGGCTAAATGCAGTTCAAAATTGGTAACACAGGAATAACCAGGGGGCATTGCAGTGGAGGACAACTGGAATGAGAGGCTGACACAGAGAGTAGGGCCAAATCAGTAAGTAGTCGAAATGCAGTTCAAAATTGGCAACCGTAGTAAACAGGCGGCACAGCTTTGTTCAGTGGAGGAGAACAGCAAGGAGTGGCAGACACCGATAGTAGGCCCCAAACCAACTAGTACGCCAAATGCAGTTGTTCCATTTAACCACAATTTAATGAGAGCCTGAAGATAGAAGCTCAGGAAAGGCAACCTGGGGAACACCTTGGAGTGTAACACACCATCTCTCTCCACCCCATACCCATTTTGTATGGCCTAATGCAGTGTACTTTTCTACAACTACTAAACGAGAGTCGGAAGACCGAAGCAATGGCAAGGAAACCTGGGGAACACCTTAGAGTGTAACACACCCTCTCTCTACACCCCATACCCAATTTGAAGGCCTAATGCAGTGTAGTTTCCAAGAACTACTAAACGAGAGCCGGAAGATCGAAGCTCAGGAAAGGCAACCTGGGGAACACCTTGGAGTGTAACACACCCTCTCGCTACACCCCATACCCAATTTGAAGGCCTAATGCAGCGTAGTTTCCAACAACTACTAAACGAGAGCCGGAAGATCGAAGCTCAGGAAAGGCAACCTGGGGAACACCTTGGAGTGTAACACACCCTCTCTCTACACCCCATACCCAATTTGAAGGCCTAATGCAGTGTAGTTTCCAAGAACTACTAAACGAGAGCCGGAAGATCGAAGCTCAGGAAAGGCAACCTGGGGAACACCTTGGAGTGTAACACACCCTCTCGCTACACCCCATACCCAATTTGAAGGCCTAATGCAGCGTAGTTTCCAACAACTACTAAACGAGAGCCGGAAGATCGAAGCTCAGGAAAGGCAACCTGGGGAACACCTTGGAGTGGAACACACCATCTCTCTACACCCCATACCCAATTTGAAGGCCTAATGCAGAGTAGTTTCCAAGAACTACTAAACGAGAGCCGGAAGATCGAAGCTCAGGAAAGGCAACCTGGGGAACACCTTGGAGTGTAACACAACGTCTCTCTACACGACGGAAGGGCTGATTCTTAGGAAGGAAGGCTGTTGGAAATAAGCATTGCGCGTCCGAGGGTGATTATATTCTTATTAGGTATATACTCACCCTCGGACGCGCCCTGCTTCTTTATTTGGAATGAATGTTTATTTGCAATGTGGTGTTGACTTTCTCTATTATTTTGGTAATTAATGATTTTATTATTTTCATTATTTTGCATCTTCTCGGCAATAATATAAAGAAGACGCGACAGGACAACACTCGGTGGATGCCATATGTGTGTTTTCAATTTAAAAAAACTTTCAGTTAACTACTTGCAGGAGAAAGTAATTGTAGCTGGTGGCCATTTTTAGTACTGTACCAGATTAGAGTTGTGTGTTTGTTTTTAATGTTAAAATGTCTGCATTTGATATCTCACCAGTATTTTCTTTTTTATAAGCAAAATACTTATTTTTATATTTTCTGATGTTGGTTCCAGGGGTACACGGCCAGCAGTGCCCTGGTCAGTGTAGTAGTAGTTGAAAGAATGGACCGCAGACAGGCATCGAAGGCCTAAAATAATAACACATGGCTGTAGGCAATTTTAAATTGGTTCCAGGGGTACACGGACAGCAGTGGTGTGGTCAGTGGAGGCCTAGTGGAAGGAGTGACCGCAGACAGGCATCGAAGGCCTAAAATAATAACACATGGCTGTAGGCAATTTTAAATTGGTTCCAGGGGTACACGGACAGCAGTGGTGTGGTCAGTGGAGGCCTAGTGGAAGGAGTGACCGCAGACAGGCATCGAAGGCCTAAAATAATAACACATGGCTGTAGGCAATTTTAAATTGGTTCCAGGGGTACACGGGCAGCAGTGACCTGGTCAGTGTAGTAGTAGTTGAAAGAATGGACCGCAGACAGGCATCGAAGGCCTAAAATAAAAAAATTGGGCTGGCTGTAGGCAATTTTAAATTGGTTCCAGGGGTACACGGGCAGCAGTGACCTGGTCAGTGTAGTAGTAGTTGAAAGAATGGACCGCAGACAGGCATCGAAGGCCTAAAATAAAAAAATTGGGCTGGCTGTAGGCAATTTTAAATTGGTTCCAGGGGTACACGGGCAGCAGTGGTGTGGTCAGTGGAGGCCTAGTGGAAGGAGTGACCGCAGACAGGCATCGAAGGCCTAACATAACAAACTTGGGCTGGCTGTAGGCACTTTTAAATTGGTTCCAGGGGTACACGGGCAGCAGTGGTCTGGTCAGTGGAAGTCTAGTGGAAGGAGTGACCGCAGACAGGCATCGAAGGCCTAAAATAATAACACATGGCTGTAGGCAATTTTAAATTGGTTCCAGGGGTACACGGACAGCAGTGGTGTGGTCAGTGGAGGCCTAGTGGAAGGAGTGACCGCAGACAGGCATCGAAGGCCTAAAATAATAACACATGGCTGTAGGCAATTTTAAATTGGTTCCAGGGGTACACGGACAGCAGTGGTGTGGTCAGTGGAGGCCTAGTGGAAGGAGTGACCGCAGACAGGCATCGAAGGCCTAAAATAATAACACATGGCTGTAGGCAATTTTAAATTGGTTCCAGGGGTACACGGGCAGCAGTGACCTGGTCAGTGTAGTAGTAGTTGAAAGAATGGACCGCAGACAGGCATCGAAGGCCTAAAATAAAAAAATTGGGCTGGCTGTAGGCAATTTTAAATTGGTTCCAGGGGTACACGGGCAGCAGTGACCTGGTCAGTGTAGTAGTAGTTGAAAGAATGGACCGCAGACAGGCATCGAAGGCCTAAAATAAAAAAATTGGGCTGGCTGTAGGCAATTTTAAATTGGTTCCAGGGGTACACGGGCAGCAGTGGTGTGGTCAGTGGAGGCCTAGTGGAAGGAGTGACCGCAGACAGGCATCGAAGGCCTAACATAACAAAATTGGGCTGGCTGTAGGCACTTTAAATTGGTTCCAGGGGTACATGGGCAGCAGTGTATGGTCAGTGGAAGTCTAGTGGAAGGAGTGACGGCAGACAGTCTTCGAAGGCCTAACATAACAAAATTGGGCTGACTGTAGGCACTTTTAAATTGGTTCCAGGGTAACACGGCCAGCAGTGGCCTGGTCAGTGTAGTAGTTGTAGAAAGAAGGGACCGCAGACAGGCTTCGAAGGCCTAACATAACAAAAATGTCAAAACAATGGTATTGTCAGTGCCAGGCATTGAAGGATGTCAGCGGCTAGACTACACATTGGTGAAGCTGTGAGAGATAATTTTGCTAGTGGTACAGCACTGTTTGAGCTGGGGGGGGGAACTGTCTTGTGGCCGGCGGTACAGGCACAGGGCCCCTCATATTACAACGGTGTGTCTGACGTTGGGTGCGCACCACCACCGCCAGAGACACTTTATTGTACTATGAGGGACCCAGTGGCAGTGCCGTCGACCAAAAGCGGCCACACCCACCTCTTCAGACAAACAGCACTCTCAAGGGTCCAAGCGCAAAGTGGCGATAGCACGGCCCCGTGTGGGGAGTTTGGCCATTTCGTGAGGTGGAAACATGTCGTATGCTGGACAATCAGGTGAAGAAAATTACGAGATTGGAAAAGTCATTCAGAATAGTCCACAGGCAAGACCTTTTCATAGGAAAGCTAGGTGTCAGCCGGGCAGGGTGGGGCAAAAGATTTTGAAATCCAGTTGTGGTTCATTTTAATGAAGGTTAGATCATCTACATTTTGGGTAGCCAGACGAGTCCTTTTTTCTGTTAGTATTGAACCTGCAGCACTGAATACTCTTTCTGATAGGACACTAGCTGCCGGGCAAGCAAGCTCCTGCAATGCATATTCTGCCAATTCTGGCCAGGTGTCTAATTTGGATGCCCAGTAATCAAATGGGAATGACGGTTGAGGGAGAACGTCGATAAGGGATGAAAAATAGTTTGTAACCATACTGGACAAATGTTGTCTCCTGTCACTTTGAATTGATGCTGCAGTACCTGTCCTGTCTGCGGTCATAGAAAAATCACTCCACAACCTGGTCAGAAAACCCCTCTGTCCAACGCCACTTCTGATTTCTGCCCCTCTAACACCTCTGGTCTGCTGGCCCCTGGAGCTCGTGTGAGAACGATCACGGGCGCTGTGTGCAGGGAATGCCAGAAGCAAACGGTCAACAAGAGTTGATTGTTTTGTTGCTAATATTAGTTCCAAGTTCTCATGTGGCATAATATTTTGCAATTTGCCTTTATAGCGAGGATCAAGGAGGCAGGCCAACCAGTAATCGTCATCGTTCATCATTTTTGTAATGCGTGTGTCCCTTTTGAGGATACGCAAGGCATAATCCGCCATGTGGGCCAAAGTTCCCGTTGTCAAATCTGCGGTTGTGCTTGGTTGAGGGGCAGTTGCAGGCAAATCTACGTCACTTGTGTCCCTCAAAAAACCAGAACCCGGCCTTGCCACGCCACCAATTTCCCGTGCCCCCGGGAAAGCTTCCTCATTAAAAATATACTCATCCCCATCATCCTCCTCATCCTCCACCTCCTCTTCGCCCGGTACCTCGTCATGTACACTGCCCTGACCAGACAATCGCTGACTGTCATCAAGGCTTTCCTCTTCCTCTGGTGCAGACGCCTGATCCTTTATGTGCGTCAAACTTTGCATCAGCAGACGCATTAGGGGGATGCTCATGCTTATTATGGCGTTGTCTGCACTGACCAGCCGTGTGCATTCCTCAAAACACTGAAGGACTTGACACATGTCTTGAATCTTCGACCACTGCACACCTGACAACTCCATGTCTGCCATCCTACTGCCTGCCCGTGTATGTGTATCCTCCCACAAAAACATAACAGCCCGCCTCTGTTCGCACAGTCTCTGAAGCATGTGCAGTGTTGAGTTCCACCTTGTTGCAACGTCTATGATTAGGCGATGCTGGGGAAGGTTCAAAGAACGCTGATAGGTCTGCATACGGCTGGAGTGTACAGGCGAACGGCGGATATGTGCGCAAAGTCCACGCACTTTGAGGAGCAGGTCGGATAACCCCGGATAACTTTTCAGGAAGCACTGCACCACCAGGTTTAAGGTGTGAGCCAGGCAAGGAATGTGTTTCAGTTGGGAAAGGGAGATGGCAGCCATGAAATTCCTTCCGTTATCACTCACTACCTTGCCTGCCTCAAGATCTACAGTGCCCAGCCACGACTGCGTTTCTTGCTGCAAGAACTCGGACAGAACTTCCGCGGTGTGTCTATTGTCGCCCAAACACTTCATAGCCAATACAGCCTGCTGACGTATGCCAGTAGCTGCCCCATAATGGGAGACCTGGTGTGCAACAGTGGCAGGTGCGGATGGAGTGTTTGTGCGACTGCGGTCTGTGGACGAGCTCTTGCTTCTGCAGGAGGACGAGGAGGAGGAGGAGGAGGGGGTGCGAACGGCTACAGACAACTGTTTACTAGACCGTGGGCTAGGCAGAACTGTCCCAAACTTGCTGTCCCCTGTGGACCCTGAATCCACCACATTTACCCAGTGTGCCGTGATGGACACGTAACGTCCCTGGCCATGCCTACTGGTCCATGCATCTGTTGTCAGGTGCACCTTTGTGCTCACAGATTGCCTGAGTGCATGGACGATGCGCTCTTTAACATGCTGGTGGAGGGCTGGGATGGCTTTTCTGGAAAAAAAGTGTCGACTGGGTAGCTCGTAGCGTGGTACAGCGTAGTCCATCAGGTCTTTGAAAGCTTCGCTTTCAACTAACCGGTAGGGCATCATCTCTAACGAGATTAGTCTAGCTATGTGGGCGTTCAAACCCTGTGTACGCGGATGCGAGGCTAAGTATTTCCTTTTTCTAACCATAGTCTCATGTAGGGTGAGCTGGACTGGAGAGCTGGAGATCGTGGAACTAGCGGGGGTGCCGGTGGACATGGCAGACTGAGAGACGGTGGGAGATGGTATTGTTGCCGCCGGTGCCCTAGATGCAGTGTTTCCTACTACGAAACTGGTGATTCCCTGACCCTGACTGCTTTGGCCTGGCAAAGATACCTGCACAGATACAGCAGGTGGTGCGCTAAATGGTGGTCCTACACTGCCGGAAGGGATGTTGCGTTGATGACTAGCTTCATTGGCCGAGGGTGCAACAACCTTAAGGGACGTTTGGTAGTTAGTCCAAGCTTTCAAATGCATGGTGGTTAAATGTCTATGCATGCAACTAGTATTGAGACTTTTCAGATTCTGACCTCTGCTTAAGGAAGTAGAACATTTTTGACAGATGACTTTGCGCTGATCAATTGGATGTTGTTTAAAAAAATGCCAGACTGCACTCTTTCTAGCATCGGATACCTTTTCAGGCATTGCAGACTGAGCTTTAACCGGATGGCCACGCTGTCCTCCACCAGGTTTTGGCTTTGCCACGCGTTTTGGGCAAGATACGGGCCCGGCAGATGGAACCTGTGGCGATGTTGATGCCTGCTGCGGCCCCTCCTCCTCCTCTGCTTCAGAACTGCTGCCGCCTGCACCCTGTTCCCCCAATGGCTGCCAATCGGGGTCAAGAACTGGGTCATCTAATAACTCTTCTTGTACCTCCTGCGCAACTTCGTCTGTGTCACCGTGTCGTTCGGTGGTATAGCGTTCGTGATGGGGCAACATAGTCTCATCAGGGTCTGATTCTTGATCAGCACCCTGCGAGGGCAATGTTGTGGTCTGAGTCAAAGGACCAGCATAGTAGTCTGGCTGTGGCTGTGCGTCAGTGCACTCCATGTCAGATTCAATTTGTAATGGGCATGGACTGTTAACTGCTTCACTTTCTAAGCCAGGGACGGTATGTGTAAAGAGCTCCATGGAGTAACCCGTTGTGTCGCCTGCTGCATTCTTCTCTGTTGTTGTTTTTGCTGAAGAGGACAAGGAAGTGACTTGTCCCTGACCGTGAACATCCACTAACGACGCGCTGCTTTTACTTTTACCAGTTTCACGAGATGAGGCAAAAGAGCTAGAGGCTGAGTCAGCAAGATAAGCCAAAACTTGCTCTTGCTGCTCCGGCTTTAAAAGCGGTTTTCCTAATCCCAGAAAAGGGAGCGTTCGAGGCCTTGTGTAGCCGGACGACGAACCTGGCTCCACAGCTCCAGACTTAGGTGCAATATTTTTTCCCCCACGACCACCTGATGCTCCACCACTACCACTACCCTCATTACCAGCTGACAATGAACGCCCCCGGCCACGACCTCTTCCACTAGACTTCCTCATTGTTTTAAAAACGTAACCAAACTAACGTTATTTGTTGCAGTCACACAACTTACACGGTGAGCTATAACTTCTGTATGATTTAGCTACCCCTTTACAGGTTGGTGAGACCACAGCGAAAATCAGGCCCAATGTTACACACTCTTTTTTTGGTGGCTGCAAATTAGAGAGATGCCCCACACGCAGGACTGTCACTGAAGCACAAATGTTAATATTAATGTCACACTATTATTTTTTTTTTATTTTTATTTTTTTCAGGAACACTTTAGAAACCCCCCAAAAAAAAAAAAATAGATTTTTGCAGGGAGAATTTAGAAAACAAATGTAACAAACTATATGCTTTCTATGGGCCACTGAGTGAGAGATGACGCACACAGGAATCAGGAGTGGCACACAAGCCCAGAGGCCAATATTTTTCTACCAATGATTGATGGAGTTATTTTCTCTGGTAGATTTTGGAACCCAAATCAAGGAAAAAAAATGTAGGCTTTCTATGGACCACAATTGGAGAGAGAGAGAGAGAGAGATGGCACACCCAGGAGTCAAGACTGGCACACAAGCAGAAAGGCCAATATTAATCTCCCACTGTTTTTTTTGGTTGTTTTTTTTTTTTTTTTTTTCAGGGAGACTTTAGAAAAAAAAATAATAAAAAAAATATGATTTTATCAGGAAGAATTTAGAAACCAAATAAAATAAAATGATTTTTTCAGGGAGAATTTAGAAAACAAATAAAACCAAAAATAGGCGTTCTATGGCCCACTGACTGAGAGATGACGCACCCAGGAGTCAAGACTGGCACACAAGCAGAAAGGCCAATATTAATCTCCCACTGTTTTTTTTGGTTGTTTTTTTTTTTTTTTTTTTCAGGGAGACTTTAGAAAAAAAAATAATAAAAAAAATATGATTTTATCAGGAAGAATTTAGAAACCAAATAAAATAAAATGATTTTTTCAGGGAGAATTTAGAAAACAAATAAAACCAAAAATAGGCGTTCTATGGCCCACTGACTGAGAGATGACGCACCCAGGAGTCAAGACTGGCACACAAGCAGAAAGGCCAATATTAATCTCCCACTGTTTTTTTTGGTTGTTTTTTTTTTTTTTTTTTCAGGGAGACTTTAGAAAAAAAAATAATAAAAAAAATATGATTTTATCAGGAAGAATTTAGAAACCAAATAAAATAAAATGATTTTTTCAGGGAGAATTTATAAAACAAATAAAACCAAAAATAGGCGTTCTATGGCCCACTGACTGAGAGATGACGCACCCAGGAGTCAAGACTGGCACACAAGCAGAAAGGCCAATATTAATCTCCCACTGTTTTTTTTGGTTGTTTTTTTTTTTTTTTTTTTCAGGGAGACTTTAGAAAAAAAAATAATAAAAAAAATATGATTTTATCAGGAAGAATTTAGAAACCAAATAAAATAAAATGATTTTTTCAGGGAGAATTTAGAAAACAAATAAAACCAAAAATAGGCGTTCTATGGCCCACTGACTGAGAGATGACGCACCCAGGAGTCAAGACTGGCACACAAGCAGAAAGGCCAATATTAATCTCCCACTGTTTTTTTTGGTTGTTTTTTTTTTTTTTTTTTCAGGGAGACTTTAGAAAAAAAAATAATAAAAAAAATATGATTTTATCAGGAAGAATTTAGAAACCAAATAAAATAAAATGATTTTTTCAGGGAGAATTTAGAAAACAAATAAAACCAAAAATAGGCGTTCTATGGCCCACTGACTGAGAGATGACGCACCCAGGAGTCAAGACTGGCACACAAGCAGAAAGGCCAATATTAATCTCCCACTGTTTTTTTTTTTTTTTTTCAGGGAGACTTTAGAAAAAAAAATAATAAAAAAAATATGATTTTATCAGGAAGAATTTAGAAACCAAATAAAATAAAATAATTTTTTCAGGGAGAATTTAGAAAACAAATAAAACCAAAAATAGGCGTTCTATGGCCCACTGACTGAGAGATGACGCACACAGGAGTCAGGAGTGGCACACAAACCCAGAGGCCAATATTTTTCTACCAATGATTGATGTAGTTATTTTCTCTGGTAGATTTTAGAACCCAAATCAAGGAAAAAAAATATAGGCTTTCTATGGACCACAATTGGAGAGAGAGAGAGAGAGAGAGAGAGAGAGAGAGAGAGAGAGAGAGATGGCACACCCAGGAGTCAAGACTGGCACACAAGCAGAAAGGCCAATATTAATCTCCCACTGTTTTTTTGGTTGTTTTTTTTTTTTTTTTTTTTCAGGGAGACTTTAGAAATAAAAATAATAAAAAAAATATGATTTTATCAGGAAGAATTTAGAAACCAAATAAAATAAAATGATTTTTTCAGGGAGAATTTAGAAAACAAATAAAACCAAAAATATGCGTTCTATGGCCCACTGACTGAGAGAGAGAGAGAGATGGAACGCTTAGTACTGGCACACAAGCCCAAAGGGCAATATTAATCTCCCTTTTTTTTTCCAGGGAGAATTTCTGAAACCCAAAAAAAAAATAAAATAGGCTTTCTATGGCCCACTATTTGTGAGAGAGATGGGACGCTCAGGACTGGCACAGATGGCACGCTCAGGACTGGCACAGAAGCCCAGAGGCCAATATTAATCTCCCTTTTTTTCTGGGAGAATTTATAAAACCAAAAAAATATTTAAATAGGCTTTCTATGGCCCACTATTTGTGAGAGAGATGGCACGCTCAGGACTGGCACAGATGGCACGCTCACAACTGGCACAGAAGCCCAGAGGCCAATATTAATCTCCCTTTTTTTCTGGGAGAATTTATAAAACCAAAAAAATATTTAAATAGGCTTTCTATGGCCCACTATTTGTGAGAGAGATGGCACGCTCAGGACTGGCACAGATGGCACGCTCACAACTGGCACACAAGCCCAGAGGCCAATATTAATCTCCCTTTTTTCAGGGAAAATTTATAAAACCAAAAAAAAAATTAAATAGGCTTTCTATGGCCCACTATTTGTGAGAGAGATGGCACGCTCAGGACTGGCACAGATGGCACGCTCACAACTGGCACACAAGCCCAGAGGCCAATATTAATCTCCCTTTTTTCAGGGAAAATTTATAAAACCAAAAAAAAAATTAAATAGGCTTTCTATGGCCCACTATTTGTGAGAGAGATGGGACGCTCAGGACTGGCACAGATGGCACGCTCAGGACTGGCACAGAAGCCCAGAGGCCAATATTAATCTCCCTTTTTTTCAGGGAGAATTTATAAAACCCAAAAAAAAATAAAATAGGCTTTCTATGGCCCACTATTTGTGAGAGAGATGGCACACTCAGGACTGGCACACAAGCCCAAAGGCCAATATTAATCTCCCACTGTATTTTTATCAGGGAGAATTTATACACCCCACAAAAAAAAATACAGAAAAATGAAAAGGCTTTCTATGGCCCACTATGTGAGAGAGATGGCACACACAGGGATGGCACTCTAGCAGAAATGCCAAATTGCCAATCTTAATCTCCCACCAAAAAAAAAAAAAAAAAAAAAACAGGGAATGTCCTACAATTACTATCTCCCTGCCTGCAGTAATCTCAGCCAGGTATGGCAGGCAGCTACTATCTCCCTGCCTGCAGTAATCTCAGCCAGGTATGGCAGGCAGCAATAAGGAGTGGACTGATGCACAAATGAAATAAAAAGTGTGGACAAACAAAAAAGATAGCTGTGCAGAAAGGAAGGAACAAGAGGATTTGTGCTTTGAAAAAAGCAGTTGGTTTGCACAGCGGCGTACACACAGCAATGCAGCTATCAGGGAGCCTTCTAGGGCAGCCCAATGAGCTACAGCGCTGAGGGGAAAAAAAAAAAAAAAAAAAATTCCACTGTCCCTGCACACCGAGGGTGGTGTTGGACAGTGCAAATCGCTGCAGCACAAGCGGTTTTGTGGTTAATGGACCCTGCCTAACGCTATCCCTGCTTCTGACAAAGCGGCAGCAACCTCTCCCTAAGCTCAGATCAGCAGCAGTAAGATGGCGGTCGGCGGGAACGCCTCTTTATAGCCCCTGTGACGTCGCAGACAGCAAGCCAATCACTGCAATGCCCTTCTCTAAGATGGTGGGGACCAGGACCTATGTCATCACGCTGCCCACACTCTGCGTTTACCTTCATTGGCTGAGAAATGGCGCTTTTCGCGTCATTGAAACGCGACTTTGGCGCGAAAGTCGCGTACCGCATGGCCGACCCCGCACAGGGGTCGGATCGGGTTTCATGAAACCCCGACTTAGCCAAAAGTCGGCGACTTTTGAAAATGTTCGACCCGTTTCGCTCAACCCTAGTGGCCACTATTGGACTGCTGCACTCTCATTTGTTACACTTGTCTGAGACTCATCCAAAGGAGATGAGAGCGCAATATCCCAATAGCGGCCATTGACTGGTGGGACATTGTGAGCCCAAGGAGAGCCGGTGTTAACATCCATCGCTGTAATGGCACCAGAGAAGGAGGTAAGTACTGTATGTGTTATTTTTATTTTAAAAGGGGAGATACTTTATTTAAGAATGAGTTTTCCATTTAATGTAAAATCCCTTGAATGGTCATTGTATTACTGAGATTATCAAAACAAGTATTCAGATCAATTCCTACTTCCATGGTTCTTCACCTTTCATATAAATATATTCATTGCATTGTAGAACTGTAGAACTGAATTCCACATTTTTTCAGTAAGTGCTTTATGCAGTGGAGAGGCTACAGCTATTGACCTATGACTTGAATAGAATGAAGGTGGTAGTGGTTGAATATTTTCTGTAAATTACTATTATTTTAAAACCAGTTAAAAAGATTGTACGTAACTGATGTTAGAAAGAGAAGGAATAGCGTTGGTTGACTTTATGCCTTGTAAGTTCTCTGCATGTATTTGGTGATCCCAGCAAGCCTAGCTTCTGTACATTATTCATATCTTGTAAAGAAATATATTGCTGTATCAAATAGGCAAACATATGTATAGCATAAAAGCATAATGTAATTTCCTTACAAACGTAAAGCTGGGCTTAGCTAGTAATTTGTTTGGAGATTTGGAAACATATGATATTGTCAAAAATAATTATGTGCAAAGTATGTTTTTTTGGAAGTAAAATGTGTTACCTCTTTTTAATATAAAAAATATACAGGGGAGGGGAAACTCCTTCATTTGGGCCAGGCGCTGCTTTGTTTTATATCAATGAAACATCAGGGATTAATGTAGATAGCAATTTTATTTAGACAGTGATGAACAAATTATTTCTGTGCAGCTCCTGCGCCTTCACGCATCTGACTAAAGCGCAGGAGCAGCGTAGAAATGCTTTTTTTATCTGAATAAATCTGCTTTCTAATTTTACTCCTAATGATTCGTTGGTACTTGTATATGAAAGAAAACAATACCAGACCCAAGTGATAGAAGTCTGTACGCAATATATTTCTTCTGTGTCGTTCTTCACTGATGAAGAGAGGTTTCTAATGATCCTCTGGGGCGGAGCAGCAGCTATCAACCTACTAGGAAGGTGTAAATGCTAAGACAGGCTCTTCATAGACTTGTGCCTGCTTTTGCCCAACTCTTTAAGATCTGTGGTTATCCACACATGGAGTTTTTAAAGAGGGTTTTTTTGAGCAAATATGCTCCAAATGCCTTTAAAAAAAACAGCTTACAACAGCTTAAATCTTCCTACTTCAATGTGAAATGTAATTTTCTGTTCATATAAGTGTATGTTCACACATGGCTTTTGCAATGCAGTTTTTTTATTCCAGAAAAATGCAGGTTGTAACTTATGGACATTACGTAAAAGTTTTATGTATTTTTGTAAAACTTCTAAACCAACTTGATCTCGATTGGGGAACAACTACAATAAAAACGCTGAAAGGTTTCACAAGTAGAGATTTAAAAAAAAATACTATACATCAAAAAGGGCAAGGAAAACAAATTCAATGTGTGAATGATATTACTGTATAGGAATTTCAATAATGATACTGTTAGTGTAAAATGCTGTATTTTTTCCTCATGAGACTTGTGGAAAAAACCCATCAAAACCTCTACGTGAGAGCCTTTTATTCTTTTCCAAAGCTTGTGTTTTTTTTCTTGCGGGTAGAAAATGCATGTTGCTTCCTTGAAGAGACAGAAAACTAGGGACAGTCAAAAGAATAGGTTGCAAAAACTTGTCAAGAAGAGAAAAGCTCCTCTAAAACTCTTCCAAAATGCAGTGCCTGTTTGAAAAACTTGTGGTTCTGACATGTCTCAAAAAATTATGTTTGAACATCATAAAGCTCACCCAGTCTTCTGCCACCTATTATCTTTTCTATATCCATTTTATTTTTTCAGCTTTTGGAATTTGTTGCAGTAGGCAGCTTTTCTCTCATTTGTATTTCTGTGTGTTTGTATTGCAAATCAAAAAATATTATGAAATGTCAATCGGCATGCTTAGCATGTCAATCTCCGCAAGGAGAAATGATACTTCATGGATAGCGGTCGGATGCCTCTCATTCAGCCAAACCAGATCTCCATGTTGCACTGACGAGGGCAGTACCCCGAAACACAGTGTCTGCAAATTGAGATTCTGGTTTGGCAATTATCCTAAGTCATGTGACAAGACTCGTTAAAAGGGTCGACATTGCTTGTAGGATTGCTACCTTTCAATAGGTGGCACTAGAGTTCTAGCTCTCTTCCTCTCTGAAGAGACAATTTGCATAATTATGAAATGTCAAAAAAGTCACGGAGATGAAGGCTATTCAATGCACATATCAACTTGTGGGTATTAGGCCACCTGCACACGTTCAGTATTTGGTGAGTTTTTTACCTCAGTATTTGTAAGCCTAAACCAGGAGTGGGTGATAAATACAGAAGTGATGACGTTTTTCTATTATACTTTTCCTCTGATTGTTCCACTCCTGGTTTTGGCTTACAAATACTGAGGTAAAAACTCACCAAATATTCATCGTGGGAATGTAGCCTTAATGAGCAAACCTTTTGGTAGTTTTTAGGTTACGTTTGGCGAGATTTTTACGCTACGTATTTTTGCTGTTTCAAAAATGCACCATCTTACAGTTCCAACAAAGTGGATGGGATTTATAGAAATCTCTTGCCCACTGTGCTTTTTTTATGCAGCGTAAACTGACCTGCGGTATGAGTTTGAAATCATCTCACTTTCTCTTGTGGATACATTGAGTTTTATGTGCATATTGTTCCCGTAGACTTGTATAGGTAAAAACGCAAAAGTGTTTTTAGTGTGACTCTACTGCGGAAATGCACTAAAACACATATAATCTGCACATGACTGTATCAAAGAAGATCTGTCAAAGCCAAACGCCAAGAAGTATCTAAAAAAAAAGCAGCTTTATTTTAAACATGACACACCAAAAAGAGACAAAAAATGCAGCGTCAAAAATTTGATAAAAACGCATGTAAAAAAGGACACAAAAATGCAATGAAAAAAATGCAATGCAAATTTACCTAATTGGTGCAGAAAATCTACAACATCAAAAACTCCCCGAAAACTCATTGTAGGAGTGTTTTTTATAAAACAAATCCTGTTGCTAAGGTTCTCATTTTAATTAGATGAAAATGCTATATACTTCCCTTGTGTTCTTATAGCCATCATGTGATGGTGAAGTTGTTATTAATAAATGGTGTGAAGTGCCTCCATGCTTTGTCCTTCTTTATTAAATTGATTAGCAGTCTCTTTTTTGTAAACTGAGGCTACGGTGAGATGTGAAATAAGTGGCTTAGACATGAACTGCTGAGTTTGGCCCTCCAGTTGTCAGAACATATTCCACACACATTCCTGTTAGAACATTACTATTTGTCGTGGGCTCAGGACACATTGCGCTTCTGATTTCTAAGAATTGCTTCTTCTTGAGGTTCTGGAAATAACAGAGATTTTACAAATAGAAAATTGCTTCCTGGGTGATAATTACATTTCCACTGTGATGTCACTGATGTCATTATGCTTATCCATTCAACTACTGAAAATTAAAATTTAATTTCTGCTGCAGTCAATCATTGACCTTTTCAGTAAGATTTCCCAGATCCTGTGTCACGGGTATGATGACTGCTGGGAGGCAGAACAAGTCTTAAGTCTTGCTGTAAAGTGCTACATGTAGGCGCTATATAAGTAAAATTATTATATTTATTATTAAGTGTTTATGTTGTTTACACACTTGAAGTCCAAAATCATAACAGTGGACAGAATTCCTTTAGTAAATGGTCACAAGTTTATTGGAAAAAAAATCCAACAAAACCAGCCCTGTTCAGCAGCATTTGAATAGTGCAATAGAAGTAAATTTGCATGAATATTGGTGGAGTGTTTTTTTTATTTAAAGTACAACTCCGGAGAGGTGCAACTAATCTAAGTTCCCGGTCTATAGTCTTATGCTTACCATCTGCTCTCTTTAGCTGGTCCCAGGCCACTTCAGCCAGCGCCATCATCTTGGGACATCTGACTGACCGGAAGTCAGAGGAAATGGTCACTAGCTCTCAATGTAAGTCTATGAGAGCCTTGTCCTAACTCTCATAGACTTACAATAAGTTGTGATCACCCAGAAAACATTGGAGTGATTCAGCAGATTACGATCTTCAGGAGATGACTGGAGAGGCGCTAATAACAGATGAAAATGGTGGCGGGTAAGTACAATACTAAGGGCAGGGAATGTACATTAGCATCACCTCTCCAGCTCTGCAATAAAAAAATCCACTTTTACCCCACTTTAAGGACAGACAATAAAATTCATAATCAACGATAAACAGGCAACACTTCCCTGTGTCCACCATGATAACTACTCTCCATCGCCTTCTCCTCCTCCTCCATCTTTGCCTCCTCATTCCCCTCCTCAACCTATCCACACACGAGAGATGGGACAAAGCTTGTGTGGGTACTAGCCAGCTCCTGTCCCTCCTCCTCCTCTTTCTTAGCCTCAACCTCCTCATTATTACCCAATCTGCACTGAGCAGATGAGATGAGGCTGGGTAGTATCTCCCTTTTTCATGTCTTCCTCCATCTCAACCTTGTCCTCATGAACAGATTCATGTTTATTTGTCAGCAGTGACTTTTTAAGTAGGCACAAAAGCGGAATCATTGTGCTGATGATGGCGTGATTGCCGCTTCGCTTACCATCTTTGAGGAGCCCTCAAAATCTTGGTGAACTGAACAAATGTTAGACATCTATACCCACTCTTCAGTTGTTATGTGCAGAAGCTGACCAGAATACTGATGGGCGTGTTGAAACTGGTATTTCATAAATGGCGTTTACTGCTCAAAAAGCGTTGATACCATGTGTGGTGTGGAGTTCCATTGCATGGTGACAGCACACATCAGTCGGTGAGCTGGCACTTGCATGCACTGCTGCAGCACTGCCAGAGCGGTGACAGCTGTGGCTGAATTGCGGAAGTGGGCACACCATGACCAGAATCTCTGTCAAATCTGGATAGGATTTCAGAAACCACTGAACTACCAAATTGATCATGTGGGCCAAGCATGGTACGTGTGGAGATTGCCAAGCTTCACTGCTGCCACTAGGTTAGGGCCATTGGCCACACACAAACATGTCTGGTTATGAATTCTCTAGTGAGAGCCACAGATCTTTCTGGTTTGTTATTCCTTTTAATAACTCTGCCACAATGTGCTGTTTGTCTCCTAGACAAATTAGATTCAGCAGAGCCAGATGCTGGTTTGTGGAGGTAGTGCTGCAAAGTTTCCAGCTTCTGGCTGATATAGACAACCTATTACGAGATAGCACATCAGAGATGGAGGATGAGGAGAAGCAGAAGGGAGTGCAGGAACTGGTGTTAGAGGAGGAGGAAATCCTGATAGAAGCAGAGCCAGCAATCTTCAGCATACAAATACTGATGTAAAATACTGACCAATTACTGAATGTGTGAATATGGCCTGACCATAATTCTCCCTGTCATGCCCTGTGCAGTGGCTTCCACTCTCACAAGGATCCCAAGTATAGCACTAACCTTGTGTCCACCCCAAAAAAAGATCTATCCTGACTTGCTACTACCACAATTCTGAGGAGTTAATAGGGGAATGTACATATTGAGGACAAAAAGGAATAAAATAGATAAATATCAAACTTTTTTCAAATTTTAATTTAGGTACAAGAAGGGCGCCAAATCTTGTAGTGACAAGTTAAAGCTATCTGGAGTACAGAGTGCTGCATTAACAGAGAAAAAATGGGAAGGTTACTCTTAGATCCGTGTTGCTGTCTCCCACATTGAAGCAATTTATTATTGTCATAGTTATTAATACGGCACTTACATATAGCATTTACAGTATGTCATGCTTTTTTTGTGCCTATGTATGCCTAATATCTGGAAAATAAGTGGCTTACTTAGGCTTCTCCATTGTTCTACTTTGGGAATATCCCTGAAATTTATATTTTAACATTAGAACCTCTTTTTTGCTGAGTCTTAACACAATAAACAACTCTAAAGTTGTCAGTCCAAAAACAATCTGACCAATTGCTAAATACGATGTTCTGGCAGTTTAACCCAATGAGATTTGAGCAACTTGTGATCCGAAAAATCTTGCTTATAGACATAATTATAAGTAAGGGAAAGGAAAACTAGAAGGCACTGTATTTGATGCAAATTAACTTTAGAAACAGAACTTTAAAAACCCACAACAACCATGTTGAAAAAGCAATCAAAAACATCCACAGCATATCAGTCTTGATGCCCAACCAAAGAGTGTGGTAGGTCTGTCCTGCATCTTTTCTTTAAAAATCATAAACCATGGGTACCGTGAAATGGAAATCATCAAAGTAGGTAATGACAGTGCTGAAACTGGTTTCCTACCACCATTCTAAGTAGGAGCTAATATCTTGAAATAGAGGTACTAAGTGGATTAGTCCATAGGAAGATAAATCCTTAATGCAGCACAGAGGAGGAAATAACAAATAGAATGCAATGTCAAAAGACAGAAGGCTAGTTCAATGTCAGATTTCACTCACCCTGCCTTCGTAAGAAGAGAAACATCTCAATCAAAAGAAATGTATGAAACCAAAGAATCCTGTGGGAAATATTGTCATATATTGTACAAACAAAGCCTTTAAAGTTCTTTTTGCTAAGTTGTCGTCTGCTAACCTTGGGCTGGACCCTGACAAACACAGGATTCCTGCAAAATAAAATAGAAATAATGGAATCAGAATTAAGAACAATGCACATCTGGACAGCGGACTCACTTTAGGTCAAAATGTATAATTAGCCAAGACATCAACAAAGAAGCAGTCCCAGAGCAGCAGCCTGTGGCATCAGTGACCTTAAAAGGTGAGCACCAGCGCCGGACTGGCCGTCGAGCACTTTTGGCAAATGCCAGAAGGACCAGTGGCAGTAGTGGGCCGCTTGCCAGTGCCGACTCCCCCCCAGCACCGACTCACCCCCCGCCAACGCCGCCGCATTCAACTATACCAGCATCTATGACACCGATACAGTTGAATGCAATGATGGAGGAGAGAGCGTCCGCTGTCGCTCCCTCTCCCATCATTCCCCGCTCTGCCTCTGACACTGCGGATGCACAATGACGTCATATCATCGCTTACCTGCTGTGTGGCTGGGCAGACTGCAGCTGCTGAGACTGGAGCCAGGAAACTAGACCCCCCAAGGAACTTATCTAGATGCATAGTGAGCATTTTGTACCCCCAGGTGCTTCACAAATTGATCCGTAAAAATAAAAAAGTAATTTTTTTTTCACAAAAAATTTCTTTTAGCCTCAATTTTTTTCTTTTTCACATGGGCAAAAGGATAAAATGGATCCTAAAATGTATTGAGCAATTTCTCCTGAGTACACTGATACCTCATACGTGAGGGTAAACCACTGTTTGGGCGCACGGCAGAGCTCAGAAGGGAAGGAGCGCCATTTGACTTTTTGAATGAAAAATTAGCTCCAATCTTTAGTGGACACCATGTCGCGTTTGGAGAGCCTCTGTGTGCCTAAACATTGGAGCACCCCCACAAGTGACCCCATTTTGGAAACTAGACCCCCCAAGGAACTTATCTTGATGCATAGTGAGCATTTTGAACCCCCAGGTGCTTCACAAATTGATCTGTAAAAATGAAAAAGTATTTTTTTTCACAAAAATTTTCTTTTAGCCTCAATTTTTTTCATTTTCACATGGGCAACAGGATAAAGTGGATCCTAAAATTTGTTGAGCAATTTCTCCTGAGTACACTGATACCTTATATGTGGGGGTAAACCACTGTTTGGGCACACGGCAGAGCTCAGAAGGGAAGGAGCGCCATTTGACTTTTTGACATACATAGTGTACATCAGGTTGGGGTGTGTGTGTTGTAGTGTACGTCAGGTTGGTGTGTGGTGTATACTACACCACACACACCAACCTGAAATACACCACACCACACACCAACCTGACATACACTACAACACACACACCAACCTGATGTAGGGTCAGGTTGGCGAGTGTGGAGTAGTGTACATCAGGTTGGTGTGTAGTGTACATGTGGTGTAGTGTACGTCAGGTTGGTGTGTGGTGTATACTACACCACACACCAACCTGACGTACACCACGCCACACACTAACCTGACATACACTACAACACACACCAACCTGACGTAGGGTCAGGTTGGCGAGTGTGGAGTAGTGTACATCAGGTTGGTGTGTAGTGTACGTCAGGTTGGTGTGTGTGTATGGTGTATACTACACCGCACACACAAACCTGATGTACACCACACACCAACCTGACATACACTACAACACACACACCAACCTGACGTAGGGTCAGGTTGGCGAGTGTGGAGTAGTGTACATCAGGTTGATGGGTAGTGTACATGTGGTAGTGTACATGTGGCTGGTGTGTGTGTGGTGTATACTACACCACACACACACCAACCTGACGTACACCACACCACACACCAACCTGACATACACTACACCACACATACCAATTTGACGTAGGGTCAGGTTGGTGTGGGTGGTGTAGTGTACTTCAGGTTGCTGTGTGGTGTAGGGTACGTCAGGTTGGTGTGTGTGGTGTATTGTGTATATCAGGCTGGTGTGGGTGAGTGCTGTAGTAGAATATCAGGATGTGGCTAGTTCACGGACGTGTGATGAATTCTGAAGCATTCATTCAAACACAGTCCAGGTTTGTCGGGACACGTTTCACATTGGAAATGAGTTTCCCTTCTTACCCCCCTTTTATAACATACCTGGCACCTTTTTCATTTTCGCCCCTCACTGGGAAAATTTTGCCCTGGTACCATACAGGAACCTTAAGTTCCAGCAGTGCTGGGGCCCGCTCCTTCCTCGTCTCCAAACATCAGGGCCTTTACCACCACCTCCTGGAACTGAAGGAAGGTGTTGTTGGTCTGACCTGCACATCATGATAGCACGTATGCGTTATACAGTGCCATTTGTACGATGTGCACAGCCATTTTTTTATACCACACCTTCGTCTTCCGCATGGCACTATAGGGCTGGAGGACTTGATCAGAAAGATCAACTCCCCCATGTGTTTGTTGTACTCCAGCGCACAGTCCGGTTTGTGGACCTGTGCTGTGGCACCTCTAACAGTGGTGGCCGTGGTGCCGGGACCATGGATTGTTGTCAAGAAAAAGACTTCCCTTTTGTCTTTGAACTTGACCACAAGCATGTTGCCACTACATTGGGCCCTGCTCTCACCCTTTGGGAGAACCTGCTCAATTAGTGACAAAGGGAGACCCCTCTGGTTTCTGTGCACGGTACCGCAAGCAACGGTAGCTCTGGCAGAGAGGGATTGAAAGAGTGGGATGCTTGTTTAAAAGTTATCAACGTACAGATGGTAACCTTTATCAAGCAGTGGGTGGACCAAATCCCACACTATTTTCCCACTCACCCCCAGAGCAGGTGGACATTCTGGGGGCTGGATCCTGGTGTCCTTTCCTTGATAAACTCTAAAGCTGAGAGTGTACCTTGAGGTACTCTCACAGATCTTATAGAGCTTAATCCCGTACCTCGCCCTCTTGCTGGGCAGGTAGTGACGGAACTGAAGCCTTCCTTTGAAGTGGATGAGGGATTCATCCACACAAATTTCCCTTTAGGGAATGTACACTTCAGCAAACTTGTTGCTGAAGTGTTCGATGACCGGCCGAATTTTGAACAGTCTGTCAAAATTCAAGTCATCGCGGGGAAGGATATCCGTATTATCCCTAAAGTGGAGAAATTTATGAATCGCCTCAAAACGTTTGCGAATCATAACCATGCCAAATATTGGAGTTTTATATAAAATATCAGTACTGCAGTATTGGCGAAGTTCTGGTTTCTTCACAATCCCCATGTGAAGGACCAGTCCCCAATATTTCAACATTTCTCCAGAGTCAACGGGACTGCAAGCAGAAAATGATGAAACTGGGTTTTGGGCAAAAAATTGCAGGGCATATAAGTTTGTTTCCTCCACCATGAGACTGACGATTGACTCCGAGAAAAAGACTTTGAAAAAACGAAATCAGGAATCCGTGGAGCAAAATTTTCAGGGACGGGGTCCAGGTGGGGGTACTAGTGCTAGGTTGGGCATGACTAGCACTAGGTTGGGGGTTACTCACACTTGGTTGTGTGTCTTCTTCCCCGGTTTCTGACTCTTCTTCCCTGGGTTCCGGCTCTTTTTCCCTGGGCTCCGGACGATTTCTTGTCCTGCGACTTCTTGGTGGTGGTGAGTCCGTGTCACTGGAGGAGGAAGAGTGGGAGGAATAGAGAAAGGAAGGGTCCTCTCCCTCACTATCAGTTTCGGAGGCAATAAAAGAATATGCCTCCTCTGCCGAGTACAGCCTTTGTGACTGGGATGAGTGGGACATTGTGTGTGTGTGCATGTAGAAAAACTAAGCTTTATTATAGTGTGTGTGTGTATGTGTGAGTGTCTAGTGAAACTTTCTACTGCAGGAGGGGGCTTTCAGGCGTGGGGGGCTGAGGAGATGCAGGAGCCGGCAGCAGCAGTAAGGGGAGCAATCAGCGGGGCGCGGGAGCGATCAGCAGGGTGCGGGAGCGATCACGCGGGAGCTATCAGCAGGGCACGGGAGCAATCACGTGGGAGGAATCACGCGGGAGCAATCAGCAGGGCGCGGGAGTGATCACGCAGGAGCGATCAGCAGGGCACGGGAGCAATCAGCAGGGCGCGGGAGCGATCATGTGGGAGCGATCAGCGGGGTGCGGGAGCGATCATGCAAGAGCGATCAGCGGGGCACGGGGGAGCTGTCAGGCGAAGGGGCCTGAGGAGATGCTGGAGCCGGCAGCAGCAGCGGGGAGGGGGGAGTACCGGAAGGCAGACAGGCGGCGATCATCAGACCGGAAGGCGGACAGGCGGCGATCAGCGGGGCACGGGGGAGCTGTCAGGCGAAGGGGCCTGAGGAAATGCAGGAGCCAGCAGCAGCAGGGGGGGTGATCAGGGGGGCAGGGGGTGATCAGAGTGATCACTGGGGTGAATGATCACCGGGGGGCAGAAGGTGGCTGTCAGGAGCGGGGGGAAGGAGGGGGCAGGGGTGATGTAGGAGCCTGGGTGATCACTGGGCAGGGGGCTGATTTTTGGGGCGTGGGAGGGAGTGGAGGAGTTAACGGACGGCAGGGGGGGATCAGACGGTGGGGGGAGCGGGAGGCAGAGGGGGGAGTACCGGAAGGTGGCAGTGGCGGCGATCAGGCAGCGGTGGCGATCTGGAGTCAGCAGCAGCGGCGATCAAGCGGCGGCAGCAGCGGCGGCGAACAGGCAGTGGCAGCGGCGGGTGCAGCAGACAGGAACCTCACTCTCCAGCTTCCACGGAAGGGATGAAGCTGGAGAGTGATGTCAGACATGTTTCACTCCGCCCCTCCACATCTGATTGGAGGGAAAGCGTCACATAGCCGCTTTTTCCAATCAGAGCTGGAGGGGGTAAAACAGAGGGCACAGGAGCGATCGTGGCCATGGGGGGCAAAGCCACCCCCCTGGGGTTAACTAGAGGTCCTCACGTACCTGCGGGTCAGGTGACATTTCATTGACCCCGGTCACCCGACCCGCAGGAACGCGATCAAACCATGACCCATATGCTGCATCATAGATCGGAGTGGCACCGACTTTCATGACGCAGCATATGCGTCAAAGGTCGATAAGGGATTAAATAAAAGGAGCAAAGCTCAATGCTTCATTGATTCCATCTAATTGTAATGTGCGAAGTGTCCAGATTAGTGTTGAGCATTCCGATACCGCAAGTATCGGGTATCGGACGATATTTGCGGTATCGGAATTCCGATACCGAGTTCCGATATTTTTGTGATATCGGGAATCGGTATCGGGATTAAGATTAATGTGTAAAATAAAGAATAAAAATAAAAAATATTGATATACTTACCCTCTGACGCGCCCTGGTCGTCACCGCTGCAACCGCCTTGCTTTCGTTCCGAAGAATGAGCGCGTAAAGGGCCTTCGATGACTTCGCGGCTTGTAATTGGTCGCGTGAGCGGTCACATGATCAATACCCTTGACTTTCAAACCAGACAGATCACAAGAATGGTATTTTTTCAAGCGTCTTGGAAGTGTCTTTAATTGTTACAAGTCATCCTCTTTTCAGCCGCCAGAATATCTCGAACATGCTCCCGTACTCTAACTATAAGGGCCCTTGTTGTCAGACCTATATATATTAGTGAGCAGGGGCATGTTGCGTGGTACACAACTGTTTGCATCATGCAATTAATGGCATGTGTGATCACAAATTTTTTCCCGTCTGATGATAAAAATTCCCTTGTCTCTTCTATATTAGGGCATGCTATACATTTTCCACTTGGTACACATCCCCAAATATTAGTAGGCCTCTTTTACCTATAAAAATCTGTGGTTGGTTAGTCGGTGTATAGTAGCTTCTCACCAGATGATTCCGTTAATTATCACAACGTCTTGCTGTTATTGTAGGTCTTTTAGGTAAGTATTGTTTTAGTGTCTTATCAGCCAGTAAGATCGGCCAATGTCTTTGCATTACTTCATACATTCTCGTTATGATACGGTGGTCTAGGAGCAACATGGAACAAGCTCTGAAGGAAGTGGTAACTGTACTGACCGCAGTCCCTAAGCTCAACACAACACTAGAAGTAGCCGTGGGATGCTCCTAACTCTCCCTAGGCACCTCGTCACAGCCTAAGAGCTAACTACCCCTAAAGATAGAAGCAGGAAAACTATCTTGCCTCAGAGAAAATCCCCAAAAGATAGATTAGCCCCCACAAATAATGACTGTGAGTGGAGAGGGAAAAGACATACACAGAATGAAACCAGGATGAGCACAGGAGGCCAGTCTAGCTAAATAGATAGGACAGGATGGAATACTGTGCGGTCAGTATAAAACACTACAAAAATCCACGCAGAGTTTACAAAAAATCTCCACACCTGACTAAAGGTGTGGAGGGTAAATCTGCTTCCCAGAGCTTCCAGCAAGACAGAATTAATTCATACTGATAAGCTGGACAAACATAGAAAGCACAGAACGGATAAATCCACAATCTATGGACAGAAAAGAGCAAGCAAAAACTTAACTTTGCTGAACTGGTCAGGATAACAGGGAAATCCAAAGAGATGTGAATCCAACCAGGAACCATTTACAAGTGGCACTGGCTGAAGGAAAGAGCCAGGCATAAATAGCCGAGCAGAAAAGACGATCATTGGAAGCAGCTGAAGACAGCTAAATCCAAGGAGCAGCCATACCACTAGAAACCACAAGAGGGAGCCCAAGAGCAGAACTCACAAAAGTGCCACTTACAACCACCGGAGGGAGCCCAAGAGCGGAATTCACAACAGTACCCCCCCCTGAGGAGGGGTCACCGAACCCTCACCAGAGCCCCCAGGCCGATCAGGACGAGCCAAGTGAAAAGCACGAACCAAATCGGTGGCATGGACATCGGAGGCAACAACCCAAAAATTATCCTCCTGGCCATAACCCTTCCACTTGACAAGATACTGAAGCCTCCGCCTCGAAAAACGAGAATCCAAAATCTTCTCAACCTCATATTCCAACTCTCCCTCAACCAACACCGGGGCAGGAGGGTCAACCGAGGGAACAACGGGCACCACATATCTCCGCAACAAAGATCTATGGAAAACATTATGAATGGCAAAAGAGGCTGGAAGAGCCAAACGAAAAGACACCAGATTAATAATTTCAGAAATTTTATAAGGACCAATAAACCGAGGCTTAAACTTAGGGGAAGAAACCTTCATAGGAACATGATGAGAAGACAACCAAACCAAATCCCCCACACGAAGCCGGGGACCAACACACCGACGGCGGTTAGCAAAACGTTGAGCGCTTTCCTGAGACAACGTCAAATTGTCCACCACATGAGTCCAAATCTGCTGCAGCCTGTCAACCACAGAATCAACACCAGGACAATCAGAAGGCTCAACCTGCCCAGAAGAAAAACAAGGATGAAAACCAAAATTACAAAAGAAAGGTGAAACCAAAGTAGCCGAACTAGCCCGATTATTAAGGGCAAACTCGGCCAACGGCAAGAAAGACACCCAATCATCCTGATCAGCAGGCACAAAGCATCTCAAATAGGTCTCCAAGATCTGATTAGTTCGCTCAGTTTGGCCATTAGTCTGAGGATGAAACGCCGAAGAAAAAGACAAATCAATGCCCATCCTAGCACAAAAGGCCCGCCAAAATCTAGAGACAAACTGAGAACCTCTGTCAGACACAATATTCTCCGGAATGCCATGCAAACGAACCACATGCTGAAAAAACAATGGAACCAGATCTGAGGAGGAAGGCAACTTAGGCAAAGGTACCAGATGTACCATTTTAGAGAACCGGTCACAAACAACCCAGATAACAGACATCTTCTGGGAAACAGGAAGATCCGAAATAAAATCCATGGAAATATGCGTCCAGGGCCTCTCAGGGACCGGCAAAGGCAAAAGCAACCCACTAGCGCGGGAACAGCAAGGCTTGGCTCGGGCGCAAGTCCCACAGGACTGAACAAAAGCACGGACATCGCGCAACAAGGAAGGCCACCAAAAGGACCTAGCAACCAAATCTCTGGTACCAAAAATCCCAGGATGACCAGCCAACACTGAACAATGAACCTCAGAAATCACCTTACTTGTCCATCCATCAGGAACAAACAGCTTCCCCACAGGACAGCGGTCAGGCCTATCAGCCTGAAATTCCTTAAGCACCCGCCGCAAATCAGGGGAGATGGCAGAAAGAATCACCCCTTCCTTAAGAATGCCAACCGGCTCAAGGACTCCAGGAGAATCAGGCGAAAAACTCCTAGAGAGGGCATCAGCCTTAACATTCTTAGATCCCGGAAGATAAGAGACCACAAAATCAAAACGGGAGAAAAACAGGGACCATCGAGCCTGTCTAGGATTCAGCCGCTTGGCCAACTCGAGGTAAATCAGATTCTTATGATCGGTCAGGACCACAATGCGGTGCTTAGCTCCCTCAAGCCAATGTCGCCACTCCTCAAACGCCCACTTCATTGCCAACAACTTCCGATTGCCGACATCATAATTGCGTTCCGCAGGCGAAAACTTTCTGGAAAAAAAAGCACACGGTTTCATCAAAGAACCATCAGACTCCCTCTGAGACAAAACGGCCCCTGCCCCAATCTCAGAAGCGTCGACCTCAACCTGAAAAGGAAGAGAAACGTCCGGCTGACTCAACACAGGGGCAGAAGTAAATCGGCGTTTAAGCTCCTGAAAGGCCTCAACAGCCTCAGAGGACCAATTCGTCACATCAGCGCCTTTCTTCGTCAAATCAGTAAGGGGCTTAACCACACTGGAAAAGTTGGCAATGAAACGGCGATAGAAATTAGCAAAGCCCAAAAATTTTTGAAGGCCCTTCACAGATGTGGGTTGGATCCAGTCATGAATAGCTTGGACCTTAACAGGATCCATTTCTATAGATGAGGGAAAAAATTAAACCCAAAAAAGAGACCTTCTGAACTCCAAATAGGCACATAGACCCTTTCACAAACAAAGCATTATCACGAAGGATCTGGAACACCATCCTGACCTGCTTCACATGAGACTCCCAATCATCAGAAAAAATCAAAATATCATCCAAATATACGACCATGAATTTATCAAGATAATTGCGGAAAATATCATGCATGAAAGACTGGAACACAGATGGAGCATTAGAGAGCCCAAATAGCATCACAAGGTATTCAAAATGGCCTTCGGGCGTATTAAATGCAGTTTTCCATTCGTCACCCTGTTTAATACGAACAAGATTATATGCCCCTCGGAGGTCAATCTTAGTAAACCAACTAGCCCCCTTAATCTGAGCAAACAAATCAGTAAGCAAAGGCAAGGGGTATTGGAATTTGACCGTGATCTTATTAAGAAGACAATAATCAATACAGGGTCTCAAGGAGCAATCCTTCTTAGCAACAAAAAAGAAACCCTCTCCCAATGGTGACGATGAGGGCCGAATATGCCCCTTCTCCAAAGACTCCTTAACATAACTCCGCATGGCGGCATGCTCTGGCACAGACAGATTGAAAAGTCGGACCTTAGGGAACTTGCAACCAGGAATCAGGTTAATAGCACAATCACAGTCCCTGTGCGGTGGAAGGGAACTGGACTTGGGCTCATCAAATACATCCTGGAAATCCGACAAAAACTCAGGGACCTCAGAAGAGGGGGAAGAGGAAATTGACATCAAAGGGACGTCACTATGTACCCCTTGACAACCCCAACTAGTCACCGACATAGTTTTCCAATCCAGCACCGGATTATGTTCCTGTAACCATGGAAAACCCAGTACAACAACATCATGCAGGTTATGCAACACCAGAAAACGGCAATCTTCCTGATGTGCTGGAGCCATGTACATAGTCATCTGCGTCCAGTACTGAGGCTTATCCTTGGCCAAGGGTGTGGCATCAATACAAAGGCTGCAAGGAAAAACCACAGCGCCTGGCGAATTCCAAGTCCATTAAGTTCAGGGCAGTGCCTGAATCCACAAACGCCATGACAGAAAAGGACGACAATGAGCAAATCAGGGTCACAGATAAGAGAAATTTAGGCTGTATAGTACTAATGGTAACAGACCTAGTGACTCTCTTAGTACGCTTAGGGCAATCAGAGATAACATGAGCAGAATCACCACAGTAAAAACACAGCTTATTCTGACGTCTGAATTCCTGCCATTCTGTTCTAGTCAAAATCCTATCACATTGCATAGGTTCAGGACTCTGCTCAGAGGACACTGCCATATGGTGCACAGCTTTGCACTCGCGCAGACGCCGATCAATCTGAATGGCTAGAGACATAGATTTGCTCAAACCGGCAGGCATAGGAAAGCCCACCATAACATCTTTAAGGGCTTCAGAAAGACCTTTTCTGAAAATAGCAGCCAGAGCCTCCTCATTCTATTTAGTGAGCACAGACCATTTTCTAAATTTCTGGCAGTATAATTCTGCCGCTTCCTGACCTTGACACAAGGCCAACAGGGTTTTTTCTGCATGATCCACAGAATTAGGTTCGTCATACAATAATCCGAGCGCTTGAAAAAATGCGTCTACATTCAATAATGCCGGATCCCCTGTTTCAAGAGAAAAAGCCCAGTCTTGAGGGTCCCCACGCAGCAAGGATATGATGATTTTTACCTGCTGAATGGGATCACCAGAAGAACGGGGTTTCAAAGCAAAAAACAATTTGCAGTTATTTTTAAAGTTCAAAAACTTGGATCTGTCCCCAAAAAACAAATCAGTAGTAGGAATTCTAGGCTCTAAAGCCGGAGTCTGGACAACATAGTCTTGGATACTCTGTACTCTTGCAGCAAGATGATCCACATGAGAAAACAAACCCTGAACATCCATGCCAAAGCATATATCCTGAACCACCCAGATATCAAGAGGAAAAAAGAGACAAACCAGAGCACAGAAAAAAAAAATGGTTCAGAACTTTCTTTTCCTTCTTTTAAGATGCATTTAATTCATTTTTGGCCACTTGTACTGTTATGATAGGGTGGTCTAGGAGCAACATGGAACGAGCTCTGAAGGAAGTGGTAACTGTACTGACCGCAGTCCCTAAGCTCAACACAACACTAGAAGTAGCCGTGGGATGCTCCTAACTCTCCCTAGGCACCTCGTCACAGCCTAAGAGCTAACTACCCCTAAAGATAGAAGCAGGAAAACTATCTTGCCTCAGAGAAAATCCCCAAAAGATAGATTACCCCCACAAATAATGACTGTGAGTGGAGAGGGAAAAGACATACACAGAATGAAACCAGGATGAGCACAGGAGGCCAGTCTAGCTAAATAGATAGGACAGGATGGAATACTGTGCGGTCAGTATAAAACACTACAAAAATCCACGCAGAGTTTACAAAAAATCTCCACACCTGACTAAAGGTGTGGAGGGTAAATCTGCTTCCCAGAGCTTCCAGCAAGACAGAATTAATTCATACTGATAAGCTGGACAAACGTAGAAAGCACAGAACGGATAAATCCACGATCTATGGACAGAAAAGAGCAAGCAAAAACTTAACTTTGCTGAACTGGTCAGGATAACAGGGAAATCCAAAGAGATGTGAATCCAACCAGGAACCATTTACAAGTGGCACTGGCTGAAGGAAAGAGCCAGGCATAAATAGCCGAGCAGAAAAGACGATCAGTGGAAGCAGCTGAAGACAGCTAAATCCAAGGAGCAGCCATACCACTAGAAACCACAAGAGGGAGCCCAAGAGCAGAACTCACAAAAGTGCCACTTACAACCACCGGAGGGAGCCCAAGAGCGGAATTCACAACAATTCTTCGCCAGTGGGAGTGGTACCGTGTCACCATCCTTAAAGAGTTCATCTTTGGTTTCGGGGGTTTTTAATACATCAAATCATGGCGATGGGCATTTCTAGCTCTATTATATGCGTACTTAATAGAGCGTTGACTGTATCCACGTTCCAATAATCTTTTCTTCATTTCAGTCGCCTGTGCTTCCAAATCACTAGTTGTTGAACAAATCCGTTGAATTCTTAAAAACTGACTAACAGTAATTCATTTCACCGTATGTGTAGGGTGGGATGACGCTGCATGTAGAATGGCGTTCACAGCAGTATCTTTACGATAAATGTCCGTCTGTAAAAAAACAGAGACATCCTTCTTAACCACAACATCAAGAAATTCAATTTGGGTAGTATGATATTTGTACGTCAATCTGATATTGCGATCATTCTTGTTCAGGTCATGAAAGAAGTCTTCCATGGCAGCTGGTGTCCTCCGTCAGATCAGAATTATGTCGTCGATGTACCAGGTCCAAAGAATGATCCGGTCCATCGACGAACACTGATCTGTGGAGAACAGGTCCCTCTCCCACAGCCCCAGGAACAGGTTAGCATAAGATGGTGCACATGCCGCCCCATCGCTGTTCCCTGGAGCTGCAGGTAGAAGGACCCATTAAAAATAAAAAGTTGTGAATTAAGAGAAAATCCAACAGATGTGTTAGAAATAGTGTTGAGCGATACCGTCCGATATTTGAAAGTATCGGTATCGGATGGTATCGGCCGATATCCGAAAAATATCGGATATCGCCGATACCGATATCCGATACCAATACAAGTCAATGGGACACAAATATCGGAAGGCATCCTCTATGGTTACCAGGGACTGAAGGAGAGGAAACTCTCCTTCAGGCCCTGGGATCCATATTCATGTGTAAAATAAAGAATAAAAATAAAAAATATTGATATACTTACCCTCGGACGCGCCCTGGTTGTCACCGCTGCAACCGCCATGCTTCCCTTTCTAAGAATGAGCGCGTTAAGGACCTTCGATGACATTGCGGCTTGTGACTGGTCGCTGAGCGGTCATGTGACCGCTCACGCGACCAATCACAAGCCGCGACGTCATCGAAGGTCCTTAACGCGCTAATTCTTAGGAATGAGCGCGTTAATGACCTTCGATGACGTCACGGCTTGTGATTGGTCGCGTGAGCAGTCACATGACCGCTCAGCGACCAATCACAAGCCGCAACATCATCGAAAGTTCTTAACGTGCTCATTCTTAGGAACGGAAGCATGGCAGTTGCAGCGGTGACAACCAGGGCGCGTCCGAGGGTAAGTATATCAATATTTTTTATTTTTATTCTTTATTTTACACATGAATCTTAATCCCGATACCGATTCCCGATATCACAAAAATATCGGAACTCGGTATCGGAATTCCGATACCGCAAATATCGGCCGATACCCGATACTTGCGGTATCAGAATGCTCAACACTAGTTAGAAATTTAATCTCATGTTGAGATAGTGTAGTCATGGAGAGATAATGTTGTACAGCCTGTAGTCCATCATGGTGTCGAATACTTGTGTGGAGGGACTCCACATCACATGTGACGAGCAACATGTCCTCTTCAATGTGTATGGAGTCCACTCTACACAAAAAATCAGAGGTATCTCGTAAAAACGACGGAATTGTTTCAACCAAAGGTTTAAAAAAAAGAGTCAATATATTTGCCTGTGTTCTCGGTTAATTCCCCAATCCCAGATATGATGGGCCTACCTGGTGGGTTTTTGGTATCTTTATGTATTTTTGGTAGCAAATATAATGTAGGGATAACTGGGTCTTTGATCCATAGGACATCTCATGTTTCCTGAGTGATAATCTCCATATCTAATGCTGTCTGGAGTATCTTTCCCAACTTCTCCTTATATGATGACATTGGGTTAAAAGTCAATTTTTTGCAACAGACTGATTCCCTGAGTTGGTGATACACTTCAGTTTCATACATCTTATTCGGCCATACCACAATATTGCCCCCTTTGTCGGCAGGCTTAAATATTACATTGTCAAGTTTTTTAAGGCGTTTGGCTGTGGTCAAATTGTCTTTAGAAATATTCATAGATATTTCCTCAAAATCTTTTGCTACAAGTTGTACAAAAATTTCAATATTAGGACACATAGATAGCGGAGGAATTTTTTAAGATTTTTGCTTAACTATAGAGGGTACAATACCTAAAGATGGCAGGTCATGTTCTCTGCTGAGATCCTCCAAGATTTGTAATGCTTCCTGCTCTTCGGGCATCGTAAACGTACGTCTTATGTCTTCGTTGTGAAACCATTTTTTAAAAACAAGTGATCTGGCAAAAATGTGAAGATCTTTGACGGCCGTGAAGATATCGAGCCTACTACTGGGTGAAAAAGTTAAACCCTTAGACAGAAGTTCAAGTTCAACATCAGAAAAGGAGTGCTCAGATAGATTAATCACCTTTGGTACATTTTTTGAATCGTGTGCCCTTCTCTTTGTATTTGGAAGTTTATGATCAGCTTTTCGCTTATTGTTGCCAAAGCGAGTCTTCATTGACCTATAGGAATACTGGGAGTTATCAGATAATTCCCCGACTGAAGATGCTGAGGACATAGAAGATGATCTTTTGTTACGTGTCCTCATATCTCGTCTCCGCCACCTATACACCTGATTCTGCTGGTAATCCATGGTATCACGTGTCAGTTTTTTCCCTTGTGTTAACTTAATCTGTTCTTCCCATTCTTCAGATTTTTTAGTCATAAGTGTATTAAAGGTGGCAATTGTCTCTGGTGTACCATCTCCCTTTAGTATAGTATATAATTCATCAATCTCACCTTCAATCACGGTGATTGAATTCTTATTAAGTTCAATTAGTAGCTCCATAAATTGATAAGATCCTTTGCTGCATATCTCTTCCCATCTTGTGATGAAACTTTCATCCTCAACTGGAAACGAAGGAAAAATTTGGATCCGAAGACCACGTGGAATATATTTATTTTTTATGTAATTTTCAAGGAATGCCCGATTCCACCAGATTTTAGCTCTTTTGTGCATGAGCCTTTGTATTTTCAATTGTAGAGTGCTCAAATCATTATTTTCTCCCGACCCCGTGCAATTTGACTCATCGAACACCTTGGTTACTTGTGTCAGCAAGACGCTAACCCTGGCTTTAAAGTCCATGAGTGCAGGAGGTACTTAATTCTGTGAAAATACACAGCAAAATAGATGAAGAAATCTAACAAATACCCCTAGTCAAAAGGACGCATTTTCAAAAAATAGAAAAAGGTACAGCGTCCACATAAATTAGTAGTCAGCACATGTTCTACGCTACATGTATGAAAAACATATACGGAGGATGCGTATATAGAACAAATCTTTATTAGAATAAAAAATGAAGTTTAACTTAGGAACACACAAAGTTTAAAAACCTGGTAGCCAAAAAGTGCTTGGTACATGAGCCAAAGAAATATAAGTGGCACCACTACTGAGCAAACAGCATAGCAAAGAATGGTGATATTCACATCAATATATTGCTAAGGCTAGCGTAATTCTAGGTGGGACGCAAAGAGCAATATCAATACCTCAAATCACCAATAGGAATCATCAAGCCATAATGGCATGCCCGGTTCCCACTACCCAACAGTAAGCATACTAGCAAAGCAATAAACGCCAAATAACAATCACATTAATAAATAAATCCTTACTGATGCTCAGGAGATGGTGCCACAGCCCCTCATTAATAAATAAATCCTTACTGATGCTCAGGAGATGGTGCCACAGCCCCACATTAATAAATAAATCCTTACTGATGCTCAGGAGATGGTGCCACAGCCCCCTGTGGCACCATCCCCTGAGCATCAGTAAGGATTTATTTATAAATGTGATCGTTATTTGGCATTTATTTTTTTTTTGTTATCATGTGTACTGTTGGGTACCATCATAATGGTGGCAGTTTTGGTGGCAATTCACAATGCACAATCTCTCAACACAATACAGTCTTTTAGGTGCACATGACCCGATTTGCTGGGTCAGTCCATCCTGTTCGTGACACCAAGATGAGTCTCCCACCAGGGCAGTTGGGTACCCGGTACCGGGTCCAGTGATCACAGGGGAATGTCACAGTGGCAGCGACCCGGTCCATGGCCCTGGGCGCCCATGTAAAAGGGAAATTGAGGTATTCAGTCAGTGGGGACCGATGCTGCTTAAAGGGGTCCTCTGGGGTGATGTTATGGCAGCTAGATGGTATAACTTCCCACAGGTGAAGTATATCCCCAGGGCTCCCGGTGTGTATATGGAAGATGGTGAAGATGGTGAATAGTGCAGTAAAGAACGAGGACACAGGTTTGCAGTCTCTTTACCTGGTTTACTGAAGACTTCAAGCAACGGCAGTCCAGGGTACCAGATCAAAGGATAGGCAGAGTCCGACCGGCTTGGAAGCGAATCCAGAGTTCCCCTTTACCAGGTGGAGTTAAAAGCCTTCTTCTAGAGCAGTGGTGTTGTAGTCCCTTACTGCCTATGGCTTCTGATAAGGTCCTCACAGTTCTTCTCTGTCCCCTATATAGGATAGGACACAAACCCGCATGACAGGTGACTCGAGCCTTTTTACAGGATCTCTCTCATGACCCGGGCTCTATGCATCACTGTGCCTCCTGGGTATTGAGGCAGACAGGTAACTTGCAGTTCAGTCCTGCCGGTCTCTGCTGTAGGTCTTAGAGTCCCTTACAACCATGGTATTCCGGCTACCGGTTATCTGCGCTTCAGAGTGAGGCAGCTCATTTGCAGCTGGTCTCCCCTGATGTCACTCTCCTGTGCTTCGCTTTCCTTCACGCTCACTGAACGATGTTCTTTCCTTCTGTATCTCTCTTTCTCCAGGGGTTGTAGTACCTTGGACTACAGGGCCCCTTCAGACCTTCTGACACTTTATGTTGGTCTGCACTCTCCTCTGTCTCTCTCACAGGAACTAACTGACTTTCCCTCCAAACCACAATATATATAGGGGAGTCACCTAGGAATAGGATCAAAATCTCCCCCTTGTGACCTGGAGTGTGTTGCGTGCATTGTGATTACCTGATAGAGAGATATCCTTCATCGCTTCCAAGTGTAACATCACTCTCCCCGTGAGGAAAGCAATGTCACTGTGATGACCAGGACCCTGGGGTATCACACTTGCCCAAGACCAACACTTACTTTTATTTTGCATTACAATCACAGCTATGTCTGTGACTGCAATGCACTCCCACAGCCTCAATACGCTTCTGTGCACATCCTGGGGGACCCATAGCGTCCCTCACATTTGACACTGGTCACTGCCTCACACTGTAGAGAAAATGAGGGAATATTTTAAGCTACCATCAAATGTAGTAAAAAGTCCACTGCCTTTACAAAGTAACAAATTTCCAGCTGCGAGGTTAAACATCAGCAGATTTTGCAATCAGATGTTGCCACCATGAAATTCATAGATGCTATGCACACCATGCAAGAGTATTCATGATTCAGAATATCCATAGCATTCAGAATACTTTTGACTGATAACATAGTCCTGCACGGAAAAGCCCTTTAACCAACAGTTTATGTTCTTGACTATCCTCGACTTTTGATGATTCGGTTGTCTAAATCTTCCTTGTCTAGAATATGGAGAGCAACAGAAATCAAAGACCAAATATAACTATTGCTCAAAATTTAAATGATGACTAAGTGGACTTACACCATATCCTTATAAATACCATCATATGCATGTGAGTTGAGGGATAGCTAACACTAACACTGAGAGCTAGTGAGAGTGCTAGCTAAATCCATGTTAGGCCCGCAACCCTTTGCCCCGTAAGCCCATATTTTAAAACTTTTGGAATGAGAAGGACCATCAGAATCATCTATTTTATCCATGAAAACTGCACCACCGGAAACCTTGGCAAGCAGAAGAGGATGGGGACCTACTATATGCTTTTGCAGTATTTACAGGGCAAGAAATAAAGTAGAATAATAAAATAACAAGCTGCCCCTCCAACAGACAAGACTTGTCAAGTGCAAGGGGGGAGACCCCAGAGTAAAAAAAGTAAGGCCACATGGCTCCTTGAGGTCTGTTGGGCTGGGGAAAAATGGAGAAGAGGTTTTGCCTGGAAAGTTACTGCTGGCAACAAATATTCCAAAAACAGAATAGGAAGACAAAAAGGGTAGAGAAGAACAGCAATGTTGGATGCAAGCTCTGTTCAAAGGGTGGAGTTTAACAGAAGGCTGCTGGCAAACATTGCCATACAGCATAAAAAAATGTCCGAGGTTAAAACAAGCTGGAGGAGAGGGTTGTTGCATGGTCCGTAAGGCCAGAGTAATTATAGACACAGCATGCATAGCAAAAACGTAGGAAGGAGAGCTAAGCAGAAGTAATATCTGTGCAACAATTCACAAAGAGGTTGGAAAAAATGGTTCATATTACTCCTATTGTCCTCCTATTGGCCCGTAATCGCACCAAATGAACAGAAATAATACCTAGATGGAAGTCAAAGGGACACTGACCATAGGGGCAAGATAGGTGGCTACATAGTCTGACGTGCTTCAAGTTGTAAGTTGCCTGATCCTAAATTGCATGCGCTAAGTGTGCATAGGATAATCTATCATAATGGATGATGCCTTTAGTAGCGTTGGTTTAGTCGATCAAGAAATAAAATAAAAAATCTGAATAGACATACATACAACAAGTAAGAAGTATAACATGCCACATAGCTGTCCTTCAAGATATGAATTATGGTCTTGATGCTTTGTTTAGCCTTTAACAATCACCTTTTCCGAACTGGAAACTGCATTACGCAAATGTCTTCACTAATGTGCACAGGGGGCGAAATTTAAATGGATTGTGAAAGCACAAAATGACTGTTCCCTCTAAGTACACCCTTGGTGTGTGCACCTTCTCACTTACTTGTTTTCTATTTATCTCTGCCATTTTCTGGCTCTATAAAGACAAAGCTATTAATCAATTAAGAGGATGGGGGGATGGAGATAGAGGGAAAACAAGTAGGTGGAAAGTGTATTTAAATGTTTGTCCATGCCAAAGGTGCATCAAGCGCCTGTACATGGTTTGAACAATTATTCTGTGCTGATAGAACCTCTTTAAAGGGACCATGTTAGCACAGAATGAGTGTTCGGACCAAGTACAGGCACTCAGTGATTTACAACAGAGCCAATAATTAATAAGTGCACCTTCCGTTTCACTTGGTTTCCATCGATCACTGCCCTTCTCTGTGAAGCCAGGGCTGTCAAACAGAAAAGAAGGAGAATGCAGACTGAGGGAAAACAAGCAGGTGGTAAGTTGTATATAAATGATGGGCCCTGCCGTGAAACAACGATAGGTGGTACCTAGATTGATTGTGAGGAAATATGTCTGAGTGAAACCTTCAGCTGCTAGAGTCCTGGTTTAGAATCGAAGAGGAGCTTTAGATCATTGAGTAACACAGAGAAGAAATTTAACCAAAGACACAAAATCATCATGTTATAACTGTGATCTAGAAAAAGGCAAACAACTCACATGGAGTCTTTAATTGCTTCATATAATAATAGTACTTGAGCTTTTTTCCTCATTCCAAATACCGTATTTTTCGCTTTATAAGATGCACCTGATTATAAGACGCACCCCCAAATTTGGTGAAGAAAAAGAGAAAAAATAATTTTGTTAAATGGGGGTCTGTCTTATAATGCCAGTGTCCAGGGGCTGGCTGGCAAATTTTAGCCTGGGGGGCAAGCGCACAGCAGTGGCCCATGAGTGGCGACCCATTCTTAAAGGGGTTTTTGGATCTTAAGCTACATGTCTACAGACACTATATGTGAATCCTCATATCGTGAGCACTGTGATGATACTCTGGTGCCAGCGCCGGGAACAGGTGGTCTTGTTACTGCAAGCATGTAATTATATATAATATATATATTTTGACACACACACACGCACAGTCCCACTGTATAATGAGACAAACACAGGGCCAAACTGGGACAAAAAAGCAGCCCTGCCTGCCACACAAACCCATATCAATTTAAATGGGTTTTCCAATATTTTTTTTTAACTTTCCCATTAAAAAAACTCTGAAAATAATAAACCAGTAATGACCTTCCCAACTTTCCAAAGTCCAAAGTCACCTCTCTGACAATAGAACAGGAGGAGTGGTGCTGTGCAGTGTATATCTACAGGACAGGAGGAGTGGTACTGTGCAGTGTATATATACAGGACAGGAGGAGTGGTACTGTGCAGTGTATATATACAGGACAGGAGGAGCGGTACTGTGCAGTGTTTATATACAGGACAGGAGGAGTGGTACTGTACAGTGTATATATACAGGACAGGAGGAGCGGTACTGTGCAGTGTATATATACAGGACAGGAGGAGCGGTACTGTGCAGTGTATATATACAGGACAGGAGGAGTGGTACTGTACAGTGTATATATACAGGACAGGAGGAGCGGTACTGTGCAGTGTATATATACAGGACAGGAGCGGTACTGTGCAGTGTATATATACAGGACAGGAGGAGTGGTACTGTACAGTGTATATATACAGGACAGGAGGAGTGGTACTGTGCAGTGTATATATACAGGACAGGAGGAGCGGTACTGTGCAGTGTATATATACAGGACAGGAGCGGTACTGTGCAGTGTATATATACAGGACAGGAGGAGTGGTACTGTGCAGTATAAATATACAGGACAGGAGGAGTGGTACTGTGCAGTGTATATATGCAGGACAAGAGGAGTGGTACTGTGCAGTGTATATACAGGACAGGAGGTGTGGTACTGTGCAGTGTACATACAAGACAGGAGGAGTGGTACTGTGCAGTGTATATATACAGGACAGGGGAGTGGTACTGTGCAGTGTATATATACAGGACAGGAGGAGCGGTACTGTGCAGTGTATATACAGGACAGGAGGTGTGGTACTGTGAAGAGTATATATACAGGAGGAGTGGTACTGTGCGGTGTATATATACAGGACAGGAGGAGCGGTACTGTGCAGTGTATATATACAAGACAGGAGGAGCGGTACTGTGCAGTGTATATATACAGGACAGGAGGAGTGGTACTGTACAGTGTATATATACAGGACAGGAGGAGTGGTACTGTGCAGTGTATATATACAGGACAGGAGGAGCGGTACTGTGCAGTGTATATATACAGGACAGGAGGAGTGGTACTGTACAGTGCATATATACAGGACAGGAGGAGTGGTACTGTGCAGTGTATATATACATGACATAGGGTATACGTGAGTTCCGTGACCTGGAAAAAATTACCCCAACCCCCTTAAACAGATCTCTTAACAATCTAAAGAATAAACTTCTAACGTACTCAAAACAGCAGACGGAGACATATGTTGGATTTAATTGGCCACAGCAGCCATTTTATTAAATAAAAGATAACAGAACTTTTATGACAACCCAGAATAGGAGGGGCGGTCCTCGAAGCCCCAAAGTTATAAAAAACTCAGTATCCCAAAAACTCCACAATGTTCAGCCCAGGATGAGTCTTACCCCCAGCCGTAAAGCACCAGCTCAGGGATAGATAACAACCAATCCTGGTCCACCGAACCCACCCCCATGCCAGGGGTCCATAAATCCACCTCACGCGGAATAACCGTACCGCGCCTTGTTAAATTCTCTCATGGGGTGTCCAGGACCTCTCAAGATCCCCACCCCATTGAACCACGATTTACCATTTCCACCGACTTCAAGGACCTCCACCCCCGCCACGAACACGAATGGCCTGACACCTTAGCCATTCATGTCCCTCCACACCTTCAAGCTTAATTCAATGCCACTACGGATAGCCAAACACCACATATCATTACCCACCGCGTTCAGGTGCACGCCATCAGCTCTCCAGTAAGCTCCTTGACCCGATTCCAAGTCCACATGTCTCACGGCCAACGCGCCATTCCTCACCATAAACCGAGATATAGCCCTGTTTATTTTAATCCGGGCCCTGTTCACCCCCTCGTGTGATCTAGCACCTCTCCATCTTTTACGGGGAATGATGTCGGACCACACCAACAACACTTTTGGAAACATGACCCAGAACCTCAGGATATCGAATTTGATATCCTTAATCAGCTCCCTACAAGACCGTTTAGCCAAATCATTCCCCCCTAAATGTATCACCACGATCTCCGGCACTCTATCCAGTCTAACAAAACGATGAAATTCAGGTAACCATTCCTTCCACACCATCCCCCTTTTACCGATCCATCGTAAAGTCACTATCTCTCGAGAAAGACCCAACTGACGACCGTCCGGACGAACCGCAGCACGCAACGCAGCCCATACAACATACGAATGCCCCATGATCCAGACGAGCATCGGATCAGGCCCTGCAACACAGAAAGAAAGGCAACAAACAATTAACTTAACACAGCTTCTAACTCACAATAGGTTTGGGCGAACATACGACTGGAATCTTGAAGATTCCCACCTCCCAATTCTCCGAACCACATCCTCACCAAGGCCCCACCTAGCGGCCTCAGTCGCTGCCCCGATCCTGAAGGAGTGACCACTATATTGTGTTGCAGGTAAGCCCGCTGCCACCAAACATTTCCTAAAAACAGAAATAAACTGAAAACGGGACAAGAAAGACCCATTTTCGTGCACCAAGAATGGCTCGTCTAACACCCCGCCCTTTGCCATGTACTTCTTCACGGATGCCACCGGGCACACCGGGGATCCTTCAACATTGAACAACACCACTTTGCACCCTTTCCCATACACGTCCGTTTTGGAAGCCTTAATAAACACTACCACCTTATTCCCTTCGACATCCACGTTTTCTCTTAACAAAATACCTTTTTTACTAACGGACGGGCTAACCAACTCACCTAACCGAAATGCCCCAAAGAAGGCCAAAGAAAAGGCTGCACAGAACAGAACCACTTCCCATTCGGAAAAACACACCTCTTGCAACTTCCGCTCAATGGCTGAGAGCACCTCATAAGATACGGGTCGGCGACCGTCCGAAATCTTCCAGCCTTTCTTCCAACCCCGAACAACTTGCCGAACCAAGAAGGATTTCGTTATATCCTTACCCCCCCTCCATTTAAGGTTGAAGGCTAGCCCCGCCAGAAACTTATTCAAACGTGTCACAGACAAACCTGCCTCCCAATGATGACCTAAGAACAACAACAAACCATACTCCTCCTCCATATCCTGGTCCATACTTGACATCCAGGATTCCCACAAGCTCCAAGCCTGATTATAATGAGACCAAGATGAATCCGCGAGCGATTTGGTAAATAACTCTGTTACGGCCCTCGCGGCATGTTCCACAACTCCACTGGACAATCCCGGCCCGCGCTCTCCGCCTGTGGTGCCAAATCCCGGAAAAGCTGCCACTGAAATTGAGAAAGAGCAACAACTATTGGATCAGGCGCTGACAAGCGAACTTCAGATACAATCCATAAGTTAAACTTAAGACCCAGGAAAACCAAGTGCTGCAAGACCTTCACTACTGCAGGCGTAGCCGCTGACAACGAGTTTACCGCCGTCACCGTTCCAACATGCTCACAATGAAACGAAATCTTCAAATTCCTCAATTTGTCACCCCACAGGGCCAACGCAACTACCCTGGGGAACAAATGCAACAGTAGCCGGTTGTTTGTTAACCCCTCCTCCTTCCATTCTTCCGGCCAAGCCGCTGCTGACCAGCTACCATGAAAGAAAAGACCAAAGCCACTCATTTCAACGACATGCACCAAAATGCCCAAGGAGGTAGCATCTGCCACCGGCTGAATCCACAGAGATCTGCCATTGTACTCGTCAAGAAAATCCGCCCACATCTTCAAATCGTCCCGAAACTCTTTCTTTATCCTGATGAAATGCAAAGGGGACTTTACCCCTACTGTTGCCAAGGATAGGCGGCGGCAGAACGCTCGACCCATCGGCATGATCCTACATGCAAAGTTCAGTTTCCCTAACAACGATTGCAAACTGCGCAAATTTATCTTCTTCAAACCAATCGTATTAACCACATCTTGGCGCAACGCGGTAACCTTGTCTGCAGGTAGCCTACATTCCATTGCTACCGTGTCGATTTCAATGCCTAGGAAGCTCAACACTGTCACCGGACCAACTGTTTTATCCTCCAAAGGCACCCCGAAGTTTTTTGTCACACTCTCCATTGTATGCAACAAAATCGAACAATCTGCTGATTCCGCTGGCCCTATAAACAGAAAGTCATCCAGATAGTGCGAACATGAGCGTATCCCAGACACATCTTTCACCACCCATTCTAGGAACGTGCTGAAGGCCTCAAAGTAAGCACATGAAATCGAGCAACCCATGGGAAGACAACGATCAACAAAGAAGCCGCCATCCCAAAAACAACCCAATAAATGCAAACTGTCAGGATGAACTGGCAACAAACGAAAGGCCGCTTCGATGTCGGTCTTAGCCAGCTTAGCCCCCTTTCCACATGCTCTAACCCACTCCATCGCTGAATCGAATGATAAGTACGACACCGAACTCAACTCGGGATCAATACCATCATTAACCGAAGATCCCTTCGGAAATGACAGGTGATGGATTAACCTAAATTTATTAGGTTATTTCTTAGGGACCACGCCAAGAGGTGACACCCTCAGATTTGCAATCGGAGGGGCGACAAACGGGCCTGCCATTCTTCCCAGAGCAACTTCCTTATTCAACTTCTCTGACACGACCTCCGGGAATTGTAACGCCGATTTCAAATTTTTTCTTTTTAAACTAACATCCTGCTCAACATAAGGGATTTTGAAACCCTCCTTAAAACCGTCGCGCAATAAAACTGCAGCTGACCTATCAGGGTATCTACTTAGAAAGGCCTCCATCACGACCCACTGCACCGGAGTCACCCCTTTTGTCAGCTGAATCTCCAACTTTTTGCCTGTTACCCCTGAAACATTTTGAAGCGCTATGCACCCCCCCGCAGGTTGAACACTCGTGCCTATATTTACACTTGCTCCCGAATCTGCATATGCCATCATTGAAGGCGAAACACAGTCCCTTCTGCAAAGCCGCCGAGTGTCCTGACTGCCCTGAACTCCCGGCGCCCCCGTGAAAAGGCTGGCTAGTCTAACCTAAACGGGACGGGACCATAACTCTCATCCACAACGCTATGTCCTTGTGATCCCACCTGATACTTGGCCTAAAAGCCTTACGCTGACGAAACTGTTCGTCATAGCGTAACCAACCCTGTCCCCCATAGGTCCTGTAAGCCTCCCCTATGGCATCTAAGTAACAAAATAATGCCGAGCAATTTTCCGGGGCCTTCTCCCCGATTACGCTAGCCATAATAGCGAAAGCTTGCAGCCAATTTGAAAATGATCTGGGAATCAGCCTATATCTCCGTTTCTCCTCATCTTCTTTTTTAGAGTCCTCCCTTCTAGGTCTATCCAAATTAAATCTCTCTAGGGGTAAAAGAGAAAATATTTCTATGTACTCCCCTTTCCAGATTTTTTCCCTAACCTCTTGTTTTAAATGTGCCCCTAACGGGCCCTCGAAGCAGACATAGACCTCCCCCCTAGCCGCATCGTCTAGTTGCGGTACATCCTCCTTTTCCTTATCCTGCAAAGCTCCCTCACCTGGTGCATCAATTCCTGACCCAGGCCCTGGTGCTGTTCCGTCCTTCTCCCTTGATGAGCTCCCCGTGTCTGCCGCAGGACCCGCACTGCTGGATGTACCCGTAACTTCAGACAACTGTCTAGACCCCTCAAACGACCCCGTATTTCCCAACCAAGCAGCTGACGGCAAAGACCCCCTGCTAAGACCGGACCCCCACAAGCCCGCTAGCTCCCCTAAACCTCTAAGGATTAAACCCATACCCCCGCTAGCAACTCCCGAAGTAATGTCACTATTCCTAGCTTCAGGGGAAACTATGCCTGGCAAATTAAAGATAGGGAAAATGTTCTCACCTAGCTGCCTGGGTGCTGTGAGCCCAGCAGCCGAAGATCCAGCTCCCAGCCGAAGGTGTCCTGCATCCCGACCGGCTTGATCCGCGATGTTGCCCGCCGAACTCCTGGCGGCCGTATCCGTGTCCTGGCGACTCGGTGATGCCGTCGACTGCCCTGGTGCTGCGGAAAGGGAAAAGGCCGAGCCAGCATCCTGCCGCCCGATGGAAGATGTGCGGCTCCTTGCCACGGATACGTCCCCGGCACTGCGTACCGAAGCGACGGAATGTCGCCTGCCGGAATCCGGAAAATTTCCGCCACCACCAGCAGAGGACGCAGATCCAGGAAAGTTCCGGCCATCACCAGCAGAGGGCGCAGATCCAGGAAAATCCCGGCCATCACCAGCAGAGGGCGCAGCTGCAGGAAAATCCCGGCCAACACCAGCAGAGGGCGCAGAACTTGCAATATCCAGGCCACCACCAGCAGAGGGCGCTGCTGCGTTGAAGACTCCAGAGCTGTGCACTGCAGAAGGCCGCACGCTGATGCCAGGGCCAGCCGACTGCCGCCCGCATAATCCTCGGCGCTGAGGGGCCACCGCACCTGACCCCCGTCTCCTCGGCTGTCGCTGCCTCCCACGCTGAGCGGCGCCAGCGGGCATGCTGGCGGCCGCCGTACCGGCTCCTGCTCCTGCCGCCCCACGTCGCCCGGACACTGAAGGAGGGGAGGATGGATCCACCCCCCGTTGTAGGCCCCGCCGCACTGGAGGATTCCTCCCGGCGCCGCGCTTTCGGCGCCGGGCCCTGGGGATGATGTCCGGGCTTAGGCGCGCCGGAGGCCTAGTCCTCCGCGGCCGGCGCCCGTCCTGCGGTGCCTGCGATGGTGCTCCCGATGTCCCCTGGAGAAGGCTGTTAACGGATGCATTCAGCCAATCTGTCCCCTGGGAGCTGGCTGCCGTCCGGAGACGCTGGAGGATCGCTTCAACGTCCATTCTGGTAAGTGTGACAGAGATTCCTCACTTGTCAAGCAGGCACCTAAAATGGACGCCTGCGTGAGGAGCGTGCCCCTTTTTATGTGCCCCCTCCCCACAGTCCCCTAGTTCCACCCCTTATTTTCAAAAAATGCCCCTAAAGCCACCCCTCAAGTTCCCAGTTAACCCCTTACCACCGTATCCCTTCTAACTGCTCCAGCTCCCCAGGTCCCACGTAACCCCGTCATGGCGGCCTCCCTTTACGTGCCGTGGGCCCCCAGTACGGCCTTTCTGGACAGGAGGAGCGGTACTGTGCAGTGTATATATACAGGACAGGAGGAGTGGTACTGTACAGTGTATATATACAGGACAGGAGGAGCGGTACTGTGCAGTGTATATATACAGGACAGGAGCGGTACTGTGCAGTGTATATATACAGGACAGGAGGAGTGGTACTGTGCAGTGTATATATACAGGACAGGAGGAGTGGTACTGTGCAGTGTATATATACAGGACAGGAGGAATGGTACTGTGCAGTGTATATATGCAGGACAAGAGGAGTGGTACTGTGCAGTGTATATACAGGACAGGAGGTGTGGTACTGTGCAGTGTACATACAAGACAGGAGGAGTGGTACTGTGCAGTGTATATATACAGGACAGGGGAGTGGTACTGTGCAGTGTATATATACAGGACAGGAGGAGCGGTACTGTGCAGTGTATATACAGGACAGGAGGTGTGGTACTGTGCAGTGTATATATACAGGAGGAGTGGTACTGTGCAGTGTATATATACAGGACAGGAGGAGCGGTACTGTGCAGTGTATATATACAAGACAGGAGGAGCGGTACTGTGCAGTGTATATATGCAGGACAGGAGGTGTGGTACTGTGCAGTGTATATATACAGGAGGTGTGGTACTGTGCAGTGTATATATACAGGACAGGAGGAGCGGTACTGTGCAGTGTATATATACAGGACAGGAGGAGCGGTACTGTGCAGTGTATATATGCAGGACAGGAGGTGTGGTACTGTGCAGTGTATTTATACAGGAGGTGTGGTACTGTGCAGTGTATATATACAGGACAGGAGGAGCGGTACTGTGCAGTGTATATATACAGGACAGGAGGAGTGGTACTGTACAGTGTATATATACAGGACAGGAGGAGTGGTACTGTGCAGTGTACATATACAGGACAGGAGGAGCGGTACTGTGCAGTGTATATATACAGGACAGGAGGAGTGGTACTGTACAGTGTATATATACAGGACAGGAGGAGCGGTACTGTGCAGTGTATATATACAGGACAGGAGCGGTACTGTGCAGTGTATATACACAGGACAGGAGGAGTGGTACTGTACAGTGTATATATACAGGACAGGAGGAGTGGTACTGTGCAGTGTATATATACAGGACAGGAGGAGTGGTACTGTGCAGTGTATATATACAGGACAGGAGGAGTGGTACTGTGCAGTGTATATATGCAGGACAAGAGGAGTGGTACTGTGCAGTGTATATACAGGACAGGAGGAGTGGTACTGTGCAGTGTATATATACAGGACAGGGGAGTGGTACTGTGCAGTGTATATATACAGGACAGGAGGAGCGGTACTGTGCAGTGTATATACAGGACAGGAGGTGTGGTACTGTGCAGTGTATATATACAGGAGGAGTGGTACTGTGCAGTGTATATATACAGGACAGGAGGAGCGGTACTGTGCAGTGTATATATACAAGACAGGAGGAGCGGTACTGTGCAGTGTATATATGCAGGACAGGAGGTGTGGTACTGTGCAGTGTATATATACAGGAGGTGTGGTACTGTGCAGTGTATATATACAGGACAGGAGGAGTGGTACTGTGCAGTGTATATATACAGGACAGGAGGAGCGGTACTGTGCAGTGTATATATACAGGACAGGAGGAGCGGTACTGTGCAGTGTATATATGCAGGACAGGAGGTGTGGTACTGTGCAGTGTATTTATACAGGAGGTGTGGTACTGTGCAGTGTATATATACAGGACAGGAGGAGCGGTACTGTGCAGTGTATATATACAGGACAGGAGGAGTGGTACTGTGGAGTGTATATATACAGGACAGGAGGTGTGGTACTGTGCAGTATTATGACCTGGTGGTTAGGAGCACCCGGAATGACCTGATAGTTAAACCTCATACAGGACGAGCTCTGGGATGTGGGAGCTCTGCTGACCGCAAGCCCTTATCCTATCACACACACTAAAAATAGCCGTGGAGCACTCCTGACCAGACCTAGGCGCCTCGTCACAGCCAAAAGCTATCTAGCTCTAGAGATAGAAAATAAAGCCTACCTTGCCTCAGAGAAATTCCCCAAAGGTAAAGGAAGCCCCCCACATATATTGACTGTGAGTAAAGATGAAAGTCACAAACGCAGAAATGAAACAGGTTTCAGCAAAGGGAGGCCAAACTTACTAAATAGACAGAGGATAGGAAAGGTAACTTTGCGATCAGCACAAAAACCTACAAAAGACCACGCAGAGTGTGCAAAAAAAGACCTCCGCACCGACTCACGGTGCGGAGGGGCCACTCTGCATCCCAGAGCTTCCAGCCAGCAAGACAAAATCATGAAAACCAGCTGGACAAGAAAACAGAGAACAAATAATGAATATCAGGAACTTAGCTTCTGCAGGAGAAGGCAGGTCACCAGAGAGATACAGGAGCAAACTGAACCAATGCAAAAACATTGACAGCTGGTATGGAGTAACGATCTGAGAGGAGTTAAATAGAGCAGTCAACCAAAGGATAAACCACGTCACCTGTGCAAGGAACCTCAGAAGCAGCAGCTTCACTCACAGCCACCAGAGGGAGCCCATAGACAGAACTCGCCGAAGTACCATTCACGACCACAGGAGGGAGTTCGACAACAGAATTCACAACAGTACCCCCCCTTGAGGAGGGGTCACCGAACCCTCACCAGAGTCCCCAGGCCGATCAGTATGAGCCAAATGAAAGGCACGAACAAGATCGGCAGCATGAACATCAGAGGTAAAAACCCAGGAATTATCTTCCTGACCATAACCCTTCCACTTGACCAGGTACTGGAGTTTCCGTCTCGAAACACGAGAATCCAAAATCTTCTCCACCACATACTCCAACTCCCCCTCGACCAACACCGGGGCAGGAGGATCAACGGAGGGAACCATAGGCGCCACGTATCTCCGCAACAACGACCTATGGAACACATTATGGATGGCAAAAGAAGCTGGAAGATCCAAACGAAATGACACAGGATTAAGAACTTCAGAAATCTTATATGGTCCAATGAAACGAGGCTTAAACTTAGGAGAGGAAACCTTCATAGGAACGTGACGAGATGACAACCAAACCAAATCCCCAACACGAAGTCGGGGACCAACACAACGCCGGCGGTTAGCGAAACGTTGAGCCTTCTCCTGGGACAATGTCAAATTGTCCACCACATGAGTCCAAATCTGCTGCAACCTGTCCACCACCGCATCCACACCAGGACAGTCCGAAGGCTCAATCTGCCCTGAAGAGAAACGAGGATGGAAACCAGAATTACAGAAAAAAGGAGAAACTAAAGTAGCCGAGCTGGCCCGATTATTAAGGGCGAACTCAGCCAAAGGCAAGAAAGACACCCAATCATCCTGATCAGCAGAAACAAAGCATCTCAGATATGTCTCCAAAGTCTGATTAGTTCATTCAGTTTGGCCATTAGTCTGAGGATAGAAAGCCGAAGAAAAAGACAAATCAATGCCCATCTTAGCACAAAAGGACCGCCAAAACCTCGAAACAAACTGGGAACCTCTGTCCGAGACGATGTTCTCTGGAATGCCATGCAAACGAACCACATGCTGGAAAAACAATGGCACCAAATCAGAGGAGGAAGGCAGTTTAGATAAGGGTACCAAATGAACCATCTTAGAGAAGCGATCACAAACCACCCAAATGACCGACATCTTTTGAGAAACAAGGAGATCAGAAATAAAATCCATGGAAATATGCGTCCAGGGCCTCTTCGGGATCGGCAAGGGCAAAAGCAACCCACTGGCACGAGAACAGCAGGGCTTAGCCCAAGCACAAATCCCACAGGACTGCACAAAAGAACGCACATCCCGTGACAAAGAAGGCCACCAAAAGGATCTGGCCACCAAATCTCTGGTACCAAAGATTCCAGGATGACCAGCCAATACTGAACAATGAATCTCCGAGATAACTCTACTAGTCTATCTATCAGGGACAAACAGCTTCTCCGTAGGACAACGGTCAGGTCTATCAGCCTGAAACTTTTGCAGCACATGCCGCAAATCAGGGGAAATGGCAGACAAAATTACCCCTTCTTTAAGAATACCCGCCGGCTCCGGAACACCCGGAGAGTCAGGCACAAAACTCCTTGACAGGGCGTCAGCCTTCACATTCTTAGATCCCGGAAGGTATGAAACCACAAAATCAAAACGGGAGAAAAAGAGCGACCATCGAGCCTGTCTAGGATTCAACCGTTTGGCAGACTCGAGATAAGTCAAATTCTTGTGATCCGTCAAGACCACCACGCGATGTTTAGCTCCTTCAAGCCAATGTCGCCACTCCTCGAATGCCCACTTCATGGCCAACAACTCCCGATTGCCCACATCATAATTGCGCTCAGCAGGCGAGAATTTTCTAGAAAAGAAGGCACAGGGTTTCATCACCGAGCCATCAGAACTTCTTTGCGACAAAACAGCCCCTGCTCCAATTTCAGAAGCATCAACCTCCACCTGAAAAGGGAGCGAAACATCTGGCTGGCACAACACAGGGGCAGAAGCAAAACGACGCTTCAACTCCTGAAAAGCCTCTACAGCCACAGAGGACCAATTGACCACATCAGCACCTTTCTTGGTCAAATCAGTCAACGGCTTAGCAACACTGGAAAAGTTAGCGATGAAGCGACGATAAAAATTAGCAAAGCCCAGGAACTTCTGCAAGCTCTTCACAGATGTCGGCTGAGTCCAATCGTAAATGGCCTGAACTTTAACAGGGTCCATCTCGATAGTAGAAGGGGAAAAAATGAAACCCAGAAATGAAACCTTCTGAACTCCAAAGAGACACTTTGACCCCTTGACAAACAAGGAATTCGCACGAAGGACCTGAAACACCATTCTGACCTGCTTCACATGAGATTCCCAATCATCCGAAAAGACCAAAATGTCATCCAAATATACAATCATGAATCTATCCAGGTACTCTCGGAAGATGTCATGCATAAAGGACTGAAACACAGATGGAGCATTAGAAAGCCCGAATGGCATAACCAGGTACTCAAAATGGCCCTCGGGCGTATTAAATGCCGTCTTCCATTCATCATCCTGTTTAATTCGCACAAGATTATACGCACCACGAAGATCTATCTTGGTGAACCAATTAGCCCCCTTAATCCGAGCAAATAAATCAGACAGCAGCGGCAAAGGATACTGAAATTTGACTGTGATCTTATTAAGAAGGCGGTAATCAATACAAGGTCTCAAAGAACCATCCTTCTTGGCCACAAAAAAGAACCCTGCTCCCAATGGTGACAACGACGGACGAATATGACCCTTCTCCAAGGATTCCTTTATATAACTCCGCATAGCGGCGTGCTCTGGCACAGATAATTTAAACAAACGGCCCTTAGGAAACTTACTACCAGGAATCAAATTAATAGCACAGTCGCAATCCCTATGAGGAGGTAGGGCACCAGATTTGGGCTCTTCAAATACATCCCGGTAATCTGATAAAAACTCAGGGACTTCAGAAGGAGTGGAAGGTGAAATTGAGAGCAATGGAACATCACCATGTACCCCCTGACAACCCCAGCTGGACACAGACATAGATTTCCAATCCAACACTGGATTATGGACCTGTAGCCATGGCAACCCCAAAACGACCACATCATGCAGATTATGCAACACCAAAAAGCGAATATCCTCCTGATGTGCAGGAGCCATGCACATGGTCAATTGAGTCCAGTACTGAGGCTTATTCTTGGCCAAAGGCATAGCATCAATTCCTCTCAATGGAATAGGATACTGCAAGGGCTCCAAGAAAAAACCACAGCGCCTGGCAAACTCCAAGTCCATCAAATTCAGGGCAGCGCCTGAATCCACAAATGCCATTACAGAATAGGACGACAGAGAGCAAATCAGAGTAACGGACAAAAGAAATTTAGACTGTACCGTACCAATGGTGGCCAGCTGTACTATTATGACCTGGTGGTTAGGAGCACCCGGAATGACCTGATAGTTAAACCTCATACAGGACGAGCTCTGGGATGTGGGAGCTCTGCTGACCGCAAGCCCTAATCCTATCACACACACTAAAAATAGCCGTGGAGCGCTCCTGACCAGACCTAGGCGCCTCGTCACAGCCTAAGAACTATCTAGCCCTAGAGATAGAAAATAAAGCCTACCTTGCCTCAGAGAAATTCCCCAAAGGTAAAGGAAGCCCCCCACATATATTGACTGTGAGTAAAGATGAAAGTCACAAACGCAGAAATGAAACAGGTTTCAGCAAAGGGAGGCCAAACTTACTAAATAGACAGAGGATAGGAAAGGTAACTTTGCGATCAGCACAAAAACCTACAAAAGACCACGCAGAGTGCGCAAAAAAAGACCTCCGCACCGACTCACGGTGCAGAGGGGCCACTCTGCATCCCAGAGCTTCCAGCCAGCAAGACAAAATCATAAAAACCAGCTGGACAAGAAAACAGAGAACAAATAATGAATATCAGGAACTTAGCTTCTGCAGGAGAAGGCAGGTCACCAGAGAGATCCAGGAGCGAACTGAACCAATGCAAAAACATTGACAGCTGGCATGGAGTAACGATCTGAGAGGAGTTAAATAGAGCAGTCAACCAAAGGATAAACCACGTCACCTGTGCAAGGAACCTCAGAAGCAGCAGCTTCACTCACAGCCACCAGAGGGAGCCCATAGACAGAACTCGCCGAAGTATCATTCACGACCACAGGAGGGAGTTCGACAACAGAATTCACAACACTGCAGTGTATATATACAGGAGGTGTGGTACTGTGCAGTGTATATATACAGGACAGGAGGAGTGGTACTGTGCAGTGTATATATACAGGACAGGAGGAGTGGTACTGTACAGTGTATATATACAGGACAGGAGGAGTGGTACTGTGCAGTGTATATATGCAGGACAGGAGGTGTGGTACTGTGCAGTGTATATATACAGGAGGTGTGGTACTGTGCAGTGTATATATACAGGACAGGAGGAGTGGTACTGTGAAGTGTATATATGCAGGACAGGAGGTGTGGTACTGTGCAGTGTATATATACAGGAGGTGTGGTACTGTGCAGTGTATATATACAGGACAAGAGGAGTTGTACTGTGCAGTGTATATACAGTTAGGTCCATATATATTTGGACAGAGACAACATTTTTCTCATTTTAGTTACAGACATTACCACAATGAATTTTAAACAAAACAATTCAGATGCAGTTGAAGTTCAGACTTTCAGCTTTCATTTGAGGGTATCCACGTTAAAATTGGATGAAGGGTTTAGGAGTTTCAGCTCCTTAACATGTGCCACCCTGTTTTTAAAGGGACCAAAAGTAATTGGACAATTGACTCCAAGGCTATTTCATGGACAGGTGTGGGCAATCCCTTCGTTATGTCATTCTCAATTAAGCAGATAAAAGGCCTGGAGTTGATTTGAGGTGTGGTGCTGCATTTGGAAGGTTTTGCTGTGAAGTAAACATGCGGTCAAAGGAGCTCTCCATGCAGGTGAAACAAGCCATCCTTAAGCTGCGAAAACAGAAAAAACCCATCCGAGAAATTGCTACAATATTAGGAGTGGCAAAATCTACAGTTTGGTACATCCTGAGAAAGAAAGAAAGCGCTGGTGAACTCATCAATGCAAAAAGACCTGGGCGCCCACGGAAGACAACAGTGGTGGATGATCGCAGAATAATCTCCATGGTGAAGAGAAACCCCTTCACAACAGCCAACCAAGTGACCAACACTCTCCAGGAGGTCGGCGTATCAATATCCAAATCTACCATAAAGAGAAAACTGCATGAAAGTAAATACAGAGGTTCACTGCACGGTGCAAGCCACTCATAGGCATCAAGAATAAAAAGGCTAGACTGGACTTTGCTAAAAAACATCTAAAAAAGCCAGCACAGTTCTGGAAGAACATTCTTTGGACAGATGAAACCAAGATCAACCTCTACCAGAATGATGGAAAGAGAAAAGTATGGTGAAGGCGTGGTACAGCTCATGATCCAAAGCATACCACATCATCTGTAAAACACGGCGGAGGCAGTGTGATGGCTTGGGCATGTATGGCTGCCAGTGGCACTGGGTCACTAGTGTTTATTGATGATGTGACACAGGACACAAGCAGCCGAATGAATTCTGAGGTATTCAGAGCCATACTGTGTGCTCAGATCCAGCCAAATGCAGCCAAACTGATCGGTCGTCGTTTCATACTACAGATGGACAATGACCCAAAACATAAAGCCAAAGCAACCCAGGAGTTTATTAAAGCAAAGAAGTGCAATATTCTTGAATGGCCAAGTCAGTCACCTGATCTCAACCCAATTGAGCAGCATTTCACTTGTTAAAGACTAAACTTCAGACAGAAAGGCCCACAAACAAACAGCAACTGAAAACCACCGCAGTGAAGGCCTGGCAGAGCATCAAAAAGGAGGAAACACAGCGTCTGGTGATGTCCATGAGTTCAAGACTTCAGGCAGTCATTGCCAACAAAGGGTTTTCAACCAAGTACTAAAAATGAACATTTTATTTACAATTATTGAATCTGTCCAATTACTTTTGGTCCCTTTAAAAACAGGGTGGCACATGTTAGGGAGCTGAAACTCCTAAAACCCTCATTCAATTTTAATGTGGATACCCTCAAATGAAAGCTGAAAGTCTGAACTTCAACTGCATCTGAATTGTTTTGTTTAAAATTCATTGTGGTAATGTCTATAACCAAAATTAGAAAAATGTTGTCTTTGTCCAAATATATATGGACCTAACTGTATACAGGACAGGAGGAGTGGTACTGTACAGTGTATATATACAGGACAGGAGGAGTGGTACTGTGCAGTGTATATATACAGGACAGGAGGAGTGGTACTGTGCAGTGTATATATACAGGACAGGAGGTGTGGTACTGTGCAGTGTATATATACAGGACAGGAGGAGTGGTACTGTGCAGTGTATATACAGGACAGGAGGAGTGGTACTGTGCAGTGTATATATGTGTATATATACATTACCGGAGGAGTGGTACTGTGCAGTGTATATACAGGACAGGAGGAGTGGTACTATACAGTGTATATATACAGGACAGGAGGAGTGGTACTGTGCAGTGTATATATACAGGACAGGAGGAGCGGTACTGTGCAGTGTATATATACAGGACAGGAGGAGTGGTACTGTGCAGTGTATATATACAGGACAGGAGGAGTGGTACTGTGCAGTGTATATATACAGGACAGGAGGAGTGGTACTGTGCAGTGTATATATACAGGACAGGAGGAGTGGTACTGTGCAGTGTATATATACAGGACAGGAGGTGTGGTACTGTGCAGTGTATATATACAGGACAGGAGGAGTGGTGCTGTGCAGTGTATATACAGGACAGGAGGAGTGGTACTGTGCAGTGTATATATACAGGACAGGAGGAGTGGTACTATACAGTGTATATATACAGGACAGGAGGAGTGGTACTGTGCAGTGTATATATACAGGACAGGAGGAGTGGTACTGTACAGTGTATATATACAGGACAGGAGGAGTGGTACTTTGCAGTGTTTATATACAGGACAGGAGGAGTGGTACTGTACAGTGTATATATACAGGACAGGAGGAGTGGTACTGTGCAGTGTATATATACAGGACAGGAGGAGTGGTACTGTGCAGTGTATATATACAGGACAGGAGGTGTGGTACTGTGCAGTGTATATATACAGGAGGAGTGGTACTGTGCAGTGTATATATACAGGAGGAGTGGTACTGTGCAGTATATATATACAGGACAGGAGGAGTGGTACTGTGCAGTGTATATCTACAGGACAGGAGGAGTGGTACTGTGCAGTGTATATATACAGGACAGGAGGAGCGGTACTGTGCAGTGTATATACAGGACAGGAGGTGTGGTACTGTGCAGTGTATATATACAGGACAGGAGGAGTGGTACTGTGCAGTGTATATATACAGGACAGGAGGAGCGGTACTGTGCAGTGTATATATACAGGACAGGAGGAGTGGTACTGTGCAGTGTATATATACAGGACAGGAGGAGCGGTACTGTGCAGTGTATATATACAGGACAGGAGGAGTGGTACTGTGCAGTGTATATATACAGGACAGGAGGAGCGGTACTGTGCAGTGTATACACAGGACAGGAGGAGTGGTACTGTACAGTGTATATATACAGGACAGGAGGAGTGGTACTGTGCAGTGTATATATACAGGACAGGAGGAGTGGTACTGTACAGTGTATATATACAGGACAGGAGGAGTGGTACTGTGCAGTGTATATATACAGGACAGGAGGAGTGGTACTGTGCAGTGTATATATACAGGACAGGAGGTGTGGTACTGTGCAGTGTATATATACAGGACAGGAGGTGTGGTACTGTGCAGTGTATATACAGGACAGGAGGAGTGGTACTGTGCAGTGTATATATACAGGACAGGGGAGTGGTACTGTGCAGTGTGTATATACAGGACAGGAGGAGCGGTACTGTGCAGTGTATATATACAGGACAGGAGGAGCGGTACTGTGCAGTGTATATATGCAGGACAGGAGGAGTGGTACTGTGCAGTGTATATATACAGGACAGGAGGAGCGGTACTGTGCAGTGTATATATGCAGGACAGGAGGAGTGGTACTGTGCAGTGTATATATACAGGACAGGAGGAGCGGTACTGTGCAGTGTATATACAGGACAGGAGGTGTGGTACTGTGCAGTGTATATATACAGGACAGGAGGAGCGGTACTGTGCAGTGTATATATGCAGGACAGGAGGAGTGGTACTGTGCAGTGTATATATACAGGACAGGAGGAGCGGTACTGTGCAGTGTATATATACAGGACAGGAGGAGTGGTACTGTGCAGTGTATATATACAGGACAGGAGGAGCGGTACTGTGCAGTGTATATATACAGGACAGGAGGAGTGGTACTGTGCAGTGTATATATACAGGACAGGAGGAGCGGTACTGTGCAGTGTATATACAGGACAGGAGGAGTGGTACTGTACAGTGTATATATACAGGACAGGAGGAGTGGTACTGTGCAGTGTATATATACAGGACAGGAGGAGTGGTACTGTACAGTGTATATATACAGGACAGGAGGAGTGGTACTGTGCAGTGTATATATACAGGACAGGAGGAGTGGTACTGTGCAGTGTATATATACAGGACAGGAGGTGTGGTACTGTGCAGTGTATATATACAGGACAGGAGGTGTGGTACTGTGCAGTGTATATACAGGACAGGAGGAGTGGTACTGTGCAGTGTATACATACAGGAGGAGTGGTACTGTGCAGTGTATATACAGGACAGGAGGAGTGGTACTGTGCAGTGTATATATACAGGACAGGGGAGTGGTACTGTGCAGTGTATATATACAGGACAGGAGGAGCGGTACTGTGCAGTGTATATATGCAGGACAGGAGGAGTGGTACTGTGCAGTGTATATATACAGGACAGGAGGAGCGGTACTGTGCAGTGTATATATGCAGGACAGGAGGAGTGGTACTGTGCAGTGTATATATACAGGACAGGAGGAGCGGTACTGTGCAGTGTATATACAGGACAGGAGGTGTGGTACTGTGCAGTGTATATATACAGGACAGGAGGAGCGGTACTGTGCAGTGTATATATGCAGGACAGGAGGAGTGGTACTGTGCAGTGTATATATACAGGACAGGAGGAGCGGTACTGTGCAGTGTATATATACAGGACAGGAGGAGTGGTACTGTGCAGTGTATATATACAGGACAGGAGGAGCGGTACGGTGCAGTGTATATATACAGGACAGGAGGAGTGGTACTGTGCAGTGTATATATACAGGACAGGAGGAGCGGTACTGTGCAGTGTATATACAGGACAGGAGGAGTGGTACTGTACAGTGTATATATACAGGACAGGAGGAGTGGTACTGTGCAGTGTATATATACAGGACAGGAGTAGTGGTACTGTACAGTGTATATATACAGGACAGGAGGAGTGGTACTGTGCAGTGTATATATACAGGACAGGAGGAGTGGTACTGTGCAGTGTATATATACAGGACAGGAGGTGTGGTACTGTGCAGTGTATATATACAGGACAGGAGGTGTGGTACTGTGCAGTGTATATACAGGACAGGAGGAGTGGTACTGTGCAGTGTATACATACAGGAGGAGTGGTACTGTGCAGTGTATATACAGGACAGGAGGAGTGGTACTGTGCAGTGTATATATACAGGACAGGGGAGTGGTACTGTGCAGTGTATATATACAGGACAGGAGGAGCGGTACTGTGCAGTGTATATATGCAGGACAGGAGGAGTGGTACTGTGCAGTGTATATATACAGGACAGGAGGAGCGGTACTGTGCAGTGTATATATGCAGGACAGGAGGAGTGGTACTGTGCAGTGTATATATACAGGACAGGAGGAGCGGTACTGTGCAGTGTATATACAGGACAGGAGGTGTGGTACTGTGCAGTGTATATATACAGGACAGGAGGAGCGGTGCTGTGCAGTGTATATATGCAGGACAGGAGGAGTGGTACTGTGCAGTGTATATATACAGGACAGGAGGAGCGGTACTGTGCAGTGTATATATGCAGGACAGGAGGAGTGGTACTGTGCAGAGTATATATACAGGACAGGAGGAGTGGTACTGTGCAGAGTATATATACAGGACAGGAGGAGTGGTACTGTGCAGTGTATATATACAGGACAGGAGGAGCGGTACTGTGCAGTGTATATATGCAGGACAGGAGGAGTGGTACTGTGCAGTGTATATATACAGGAGGTGTGGTACTGTGCAGTGTATATATACAGGACAGGAGGAGTGGTACTGTGCAGAGTATATATACAGGACAGGAGGAGTGGTACTGTGCAGTGTATATATACAGGACAGGAGGAGCGGTACTGTGCAGTGTATATATGCAGGACAGGAGGTGTGGTACTGTGCAGTGTATATATGCAGGACAGGAGGAGCGGTACTGTGCAGTGTATATATGCAGGACAGGAGGAGTGGTACTGTGCAGTGTATATATGCAGGACAGGAGGAGTGGTACTGTGCAGAGTATATATACAGGACAGGAGGAGTGGTACTGTGCAGAGTATATATACAGGACAGGAGGAGTGGTACTGTGCAGTGTATATATACAGGACAGGAGGAGCGGTACTGTGCAGTGTATATATGCAGGACAGGAGGAGTGGTACTGTGCAGTGTATATATACAGGAGGTGTGGTACTGTGCAGTGTATATATACAGGACAGGAGGAGTGGTACTGTGCAGTGTATATATACAGGACAGGAGGTGTGGTACTGTGCAGTGTATATATACAGGATGTGTGGTACTGTGCAGTGTATATACACAGGACAGGAGGAGTGGTACTGTGCAGTGTATATATGCAGGACAGGAGGAGTGGTACTGTGCAGTGTATATATGCAGGACAGGAGGAGTGGTACTGTGCAGAGTATATATACAGGACAGGAGGAGTGGTACTGTGCAGAGTATATATACAGGACAGGAGGAGTGGTACTGTGCAGTGTATATATACAGGACAGGAGGAGCGGTACTGTGCAGTGTATATATGCAGGACAGGAGGAGTGGTACTGTGCAGTGTATATATACAGGAGGTGTGGTACTGTGCAGTGTATATATACAGGACAGGAGTGGTACTGTGCAGTATATATATGCAGGACAGGAGGAGCGGTGCTGTGCAGTGTATATATACAGGACAGGAGGAGTGGTACTGTGCAGTGTATATATACAGGACAGGAGGAGCGGTACTGTGCAGTGTACATATACAGGACAGTTGGAGCGGTACTGTGCAGTGTATATATGCAGGACAGGAGGTGTGGTACTGTGCAGTGTTTATATACAGGACAGGAGGAGCGGTACTGTGCAGTGTATATATACAGGACAGGAGGTGTGGTACTGTGCAGTGTATATATACAGGACATGAGGAGTGGTACTGTGCAGTGTATATATACAGGACAGGAGGAGTGGTACTGTGCAGTGTATATATACAGGACAGGAGGAGTGGTACTGTGCAGTGTATATATACAGGACAGGAGGAGCGGTACTGTGCAGTGTATATATACAGGACAGGAGGTGTTGTACTGTGCAGTGTATATATACAGGACAGGAGGAGCGGTACTGTGCAGTGTATATATGCAGGACAGGAGGTGTGGTACTGTGCAGTGTATATATACAGGAGGTTTGGTACTGTGCAGTGTATATATACAGGATGTGTGGTACTGTGCAGTGTATATACACAGGACAGGAGGAGTGGTACTGTGCAGTATATATATACAGGACAGGAGGAGCGGTACTGTGCAGTGTATATATACAGGACAGGAGGAGTGGTACTGTGCAGTGTATATATACAGGACAGGAGGAGTGGTACTGTGCAGTATATATATACAGGACAGGAGGAGCGGTACTGTGCAGTGTATATATACAGGACAGGAGGAGTGGTACTGTGCAGTGTATATATACAGGACAGTTGGAGCGGTACTGTGCAGTGTATATATGCAGGACAGGAGGAGTGGTACTGTGCAGTGTATATATACAGGACAGGATGTGTGGTACTGTGCAGTGTTTATATACAGGACAGGAGGAGTGGTACTGTGCAGTGTATATATACAGGACAGGAGGTGTGGTACTGTGCAGTGTATATATACAGGACAGGAGGAGCGGTACTGTGCAGTGTATATATACAGGACAGGAGGAGTGGTACTGTACAGTGTATATATACAGGACAGGAGGAGTGGTACTGTGCAGTGTATATATACAGGACAGGAGGAGCGGTACTGTGCAGTGTATATATACAGGACAGGAGCAGTGGTACTGTGCAGTGTATATATACAGGACAGGAGGAGCGGTACTGTGCAGTGTATATATACAGGACAGGAGATGTGGTACTGTGCAGTGTATATATACAGGAGGTGTGGTACTGTGCAGTGCATATATACAGGACAGGAGGAGTGGTACTGTGCAGTGTATATATACAGGACAGGAGGAGCGGTACTGTGCAGTGTATATATACAGGACAGGAGGTGTGGTACTGTGCAGTGTATATATACAGGAGGCGTGGTACTGTGCAGTGTATATATACAGGACAGGAGGAGCGGTACTGTGCAGTGTATATATATAGGACAGGAGGAGTGGTACTGTGCAGTGTATATATACAGGAGGTGTGGTACTATACAGTGTATATATACAGGACAGGAGGAGTGGTACTGTGCAGTGTATATATACAGGACAGGAGGAGCGGTACTGTGCAGTGTATATATACAGGACAGGAGGAGTGGTACTGTGCAGTGTATATATACAGGACAGGAGGAGCGGTACTGTGCAGTGTATATATACAGGACAGGAGGAGCGGTACTGTGCAGTGTATATATATAGGACAGGAGGAGTGGTACTGTGCAGTGTATATATACAGGACAGGAGGAGCGGCACTGTGCAGTGTATATATACAGGATAGGAGGAGCGGTACTGTGCAGATATACAGTACAATACAGATAAGGCCACATTCACACTTTCAGTATTTGGTCAGTGTTTCACCTCAGTATTTGTAGCCAAAACCAGCAGTGGGTGATAAATGCAGAAGTGGTGCATTTGTTTCTATTATACTTTTCCTCTGGATTGTCCCACTCCTGGTTTTGGCTTAAAAATACTGATTATAATACTTAACAAATACTGACCTTGTGAATGTGGGCTTAATACAGGTACTCATTAAGGTGGAATCACACTAGAATATGGAATCGGATGTGATATGCCAACGATACCCGGCTCTTGCTCTGCTGCGAGCGTGAGCCAAGTGTCCGTGCTCCAATGCTCTCGCAGCATAGATGTGGAGGAGAAGGAGAAATTCATTTCTCCATCTCCTCAATGGTCTGACTCGCCGTGTATCGGACTGCAACATCTGAGAAAAAAAAAAAAACGACTGCACACTGACAGCAAGTGGGAAGAAAATTGTACCACTTTTGTGGAAGAAAATGGAACCAATTTTTTTTATACTCTTTATTAGCCCATGTGGCAACATTTCACTCCCATAAATGTTCAGTTATGGATCCAAAACATTGCCACATGGGCCAGTAAAGAGTCCGCTACTTTTCTAACAATTAATCAGGCTCCCTCATTCCTGTATCCATGGCTCCGTCCTTGTCTTCATGGCTCCTTATCCCCTTCCTTGTCTGCATGGCTCCTTATCCCTGTCCTTGTCTGCATGGCTCCTTATCCCCGTCCTTGCCTGCATAGCTCCTTATCCCCGTCCTTGTCTGCATGGCTCCTTATCCCTGTTCTTGTATGCATGGTTCCTATTAAAAAAAACAAAAAAACATCCTACTTACCTTCACTGCATGCCCTCGCAGCATCTCATTCCGGTGCCAGCAGCTCCTGTGGCCGGGTGATCACGTGTCCCGCGCTCATTAAGGTAATGAATATTTACTCCACGCTTATGGGAGTGGAGAGAGGTGAATACTCATTACCTTAATGAGCGGAGGACACATGCTCGCTCGGCCTGAAGAGCTGCTTGCGCAGGAACGAGATGCAGCGAGGGCGCGCAAGGAAGGTAAGTAGGATGTGTGCTGGAAGCCGGCAGCTGTGCACGCTATAAGAGAAATGAATATTCACTGCCAGCGCAGTGAATTTTCATTTCTCTTTAGCAGCGGCACAGGCTTTAGCCACAGCAACCGGCTCCTGCCTCTGTGACCCGCTGCTCCCCCTCCGTCTTTCTGAGACAATGACTCGTGTATAAGCCGAGGGGGGCCTTTTCAGCTAAAAAAAAATATGCTGAAAAACTCGGCTTTATACACGAGTATATATGGTATACTACATTATATTATATACACAGCTGCATATTTTATACCGTGTTATGGAATATAGAGCGGTGTAAATATTATATAGTGTAGAGATGTGGCAGTGTATATACTGTATAGTGTGAATTCTACACTATATACATAGCGCCATACTATATAAACATCTCTAGACTAATTATATATATATATATATATATATATATATATATACACTAGATGGTGGCCCGATTCTAACGCATCGGGTATTCTAGAATATGCATGTCCTCGTAGTATATTGCCCAGCCACATACTATATTGCCCAGCCACGTACTATATTGCCCAGCCACGTACTATATTGCCCAGTCACGTACTATATTGGCCAGCCACGTAGTATATTGCCCAGCCATGTAGAATATTGCCCAGCCACATACTATATTGCCCAGCCACGTAGTATATTGCCCAGCCACGTGGTATATTGCCCAGTCACGTAGTATATTGCCCAGCCACATAGTATATTGCCCAGCCACATAGTATATTGCCCAGCCACATAGTATATTTCCCAGCCACGTAGTATATTGCCCAGCCACGTAGTATACTGCCCAGTCACGTAGTATATTGCCCAGCCACGTAGTATATTGCCCAGCCACGTAGTATATTGCCCAGCCACGTAGTATATTGCCCAGTCACCAAGTATATTGCACAGCCACGTAATATACAGCACAGAGCCACGTAGTATATAGCACAGCCACGTAGTATATAGCACAGCCACGTAGTATATAGCACAGCCATGTAGTATATAGCACAGCCACGTAGTACATAGCACAGCCATGTAGTATATAGCACAGCCACGTAGTATATAGCACAGCCACGTAGTATATAGCACAGCCCATGTAGTATATAGCATAGCCCACGTAGTACATAGCATAGAGCCGTAGTATATAACACAGGCCATGCAGTATATAACATAGCCCATGCAGTATAAAACACAGCCACGTAGTATATAGCACAGCCCACGTAGTATATAACACTGCCCACGTAGTATATAACACAGCCATGTAGTATATTGCAGAGCCACGTAGTATATAGCACAGCCGATGTAGTATATAGCACAGAGACGTAGTATATAACACAGCCCACGTAGCATATAACACAGCCCATGTGGTATATAGCAATGTGGGCACCATATTCCTGTTAAAAAAAGAATTAAAATAAAAAATAGTTATATACTCACCTTCCGGCGGCCCCCAGATCCAGCCCAGACCTTTACCAATGCTCCTCGCGACACTCTGGCCCCAAGAATGCATTGCGGCAATAACACGTGATGATGTAGCGGTCTCGCGAGACCGCTACGTCATCTCCGGTCATTGCCGCAATGCATTCTTGGTACCGGAGCGCCGCAAGGAGCAGCAGGAAAGGCACCGGAAGGTGAGAATAGCACAATTTATTTTTTTTTAATTATTTTTAACATTAGATCTTTTTACTATTGATGCTGCATAAGCAGCATCAATAGTAAAAAGTTGGTCACACAGGGTTAATAACTGCGGTAACAGACTGCATTACACCGTGTTATGCCGCGGTGTAACGCAGTCCGTTTAATGGACTGCTAAACCGCTATGGGGGCACTGACTGGAGGGGAGTAGGGAGGGGGCGAATTCGTGGCTGGACTGTGCCCGTCGATGACTGGTCGCGGCTGGCCGTGACCGTGATTTCCGTGACAGACAAACAGACGTAAGTGACCCTTAGATGATTAGATAGATAGATACTGCGACTATACACAGCAGTATCACCTATATATCGAATATGAAGTAGTCTATACATTATACAGATGATACTGCAAATGTTGGATACACGTTATATATACTGCTACTGCTGTATATAATGATAGTATCACCTACATAATGTATATACAGCAGTCTATACACATTCTATAGGAGATGCTGGTACTGTATATACGTTATATGTAGGTGATACTGCTGGGTGTGTGTGTGTGTATGTGTATATATATATATATATATATATACATACACCGTCCGCAGTGTCAACTATAACGAATATACACATCAGTAGCAGTATGTATTGCCTATAGAATGTATATAGACTGCTGTATATACATTATATAGGTGATACTATCATTATATACAGAAGCAGCCAGTATCACTTATATATTGTATATACAGCAGTCTATATACATTCTATAGGCAATACTACTACTGATGTGATATATACGTTATATATGGGTGATACTGCCGTGTATATATGTACGTGTGTGTGTATATAGACACACACCAATATTGCCTATATAACGAATATACACATTAATAGCGGTATTTCCTATATAATGTATATAGACTGCTATATATATATATATATATATATATATATATATACACACATTATATAGGTGATACTGCTGTATATAATCACTGTATCACCTATATAATGTATGTATAGCAGTCTATATACATTATATAGTGAATACTGCTACTGATGTGTATATACGTTATATAGATGATACTGCTGTGTATATATGTACGGGTGTGTGTATATAAATATATATGCACACACACACCGCAGTGTCACCTATATAATCTCTATACATCAGTAGCAGCATTCCCTATATAATGTATATAGACTGCTATACATACATTATATAGGTGATACAGTGATTATATATAGCAGCATCACCTATATAATGTATATATAGCAGTCTTCACACATTATATAGGTGCAACTGCTGTATATACACATTTTAAAAAATCATCTTGGGACTTACCCAGGTCCCTGAGATGGGGGGGAGGTCGGTAGGATAAAGGGCTGAGGTGGGTCGGGTCCCAGCGTCGGCGGTAGAGGATCCCGACCGCAGGCAGCATTAGTGTGCAGTCTTCTCTGACGCTGGTTCAGGCCGGCCAGCGTCAGACACAGGTGGAGGCGCCCTATTCGCGCGCCAGCCTTTTCAAATATCTCCGTGTGCACGCGGGGTCTCCTGCTTGCCCGCGCTGGCAAGGGCAGCAGCAGCAGACGTGCACACTCAGCACACGCAGGCGGCAGGAACAAGGACCGCGGCCGTGCACTGCTCGTTGCTCCCGTGACCCGCACTGATGCCAGCCGCCGCGGCCCTTGTGAGTGCGGGCAACTGAACGCACACATACAGGACCATTTAAAGGGCCGGTGCGCTATGTAGTAAAATCGCTGCCGGTCTTCCAGCGGCCCTGTGCAGCTGCACAGGCACCGGCCCGGGGGGCACATGCATTCCTGCCACCCGGCCCAGTCCGCCCCTGCCAGTGTCTATCTTACAAATCATATATATGTCCCTCATCCTGGTATCTATATATCCCCCATCCTGGCATATGGCCCCCCTGTGCTGCTGGCACACTGGCACATTTCCCCCATTTGCTGCTGGCACACTGCCCCCCTTGTGCTGCTGGCACACTGCCCCCCTGTGCTGCTGGAATGTTGCCTCCCTGTGCTGCAGGCACACGCCCCCCATGTGTTGCTGGCACACTGCCCCCTGTGCTACTAGCACACTGCCCCCCTGTGCTGCTGGCACACCTGCCCCCTGTGCTGCTGGCACACTGCCCCCCTTGAGCTGCTGGCACACTGCCCACTGTGCTGCTGGGTTGCCCAGCCAGGGGAGTGGGGCACTCGGTACTGGGTCCGGTCTCAAGGGGGATGTTACGGTGGCTGCGACCCAGCCCGTGGCCTTGGGCTCAACGTTAAAGGGGAACGGTCTTTAAAGGGGAAAATGTTTATGAGTCTGTCATGACGCCACCTGTGGTATTCGGTCAGTAGTGAGACCGACGCTGCATTGAAGGGGTCCCCTGGGGGATGTTGCAGCAGCACGGGTGTTACACTTCCCATAGGTGAAGCAGGGTCCTATGGTGTGTGGCCAAGATGATGGTACGTGCCGCTGAATAAATGGAGGAGACAAGATGTAAGTCTTTACCTGGTTTACTGTAGTTGGCAGGCCACAGTCCAGGGTACCAGGCACGGATGATGGTGGTCCGGCTGACTCAGAGGCAATGGAGGGTTCCCTTTTCCAGTAGAGGTCCGTGAGCCTTTCCAACTAGCGCCGTTAAAGGTGAGGTCCCTGCTGCCTGAAGCTTCCTGCAGAGTTCTCTATTCCCCCATCCTAAGACAGGTACCTGCATGATGAGCAGCTTGAGCTGTTTTATAGGGACTCTATCCTGCCCCAGGCTCCTCAGGTGCTGCTGCGTCTCAGGTGTGGCGTGGACAATGTCTGTTTGATCTTATGCCCTCTGGTTCTGCCAAGTGTCATAGAGTTCCACTAAAGCCTCGGGCTCCTGGTACCCGGCTTCTGCGCTATGAGGGTGCCCGGTCACAGTTCCCCTCTGAGCCCTGTTCCTCTACTTTGCTCCTTCCCTTCTGGCTACTCTACATACATCCCTTCAGGTCTTCCTCCTTCCAGGGGCTGCAGCTCCCTCTTGGCTGCTCCGGCCTCTCTGTCTGCTCTACGTCTCTCCTAGACGTTTAACATGAAGGGCATAGCATCCCCTTTCTCTGTGGTGCCGGGTATATGTCACTCTGTCACCAGGGTATAAGTCATGATCAGGGTGTCCCCTTAAGAGGTGCGATTCCACATCCCTGTGGTTGACAAACAGTTCCTTTTGCCGGTTTGTTCCCTTATAAATCCCCATCCTCAGTCCAAATTGAAGGACATAACAGTTCCAGATCTAATAGGTCCTCTACTGGCTGGTTTAATGGTGTGGGATTGAGCTTTGGCTAACAGGTTCTTTTGTTCCATGGCCTCCCATTTAGTTTGGCGTTGCCTTTCCTCTGCTGCTAGTTTAAGGATCTGCTGTTTACAATAGTCCTCCTTGTCAGTCAATTGCACACCATTTGCTGCTGATAAGGCCTCTATTGGCAATCCCATAAGGTCTCTACTAGGGTGCTTCCAATGTACTGTCTCTTTGGGCCTACATGCCTTCAGGGGCGATGTTACTGGGGTCATTGGTTCAGTTAACGAGTCACACACATCAGTCATGCGATCCCAGGTTATGGCCATTGTAATCTGTTTAAGCATTAAGGTTTGTGGGGGTGCTAGTGGTCCCACTAAGGTGTCTTCAGCTACCGGGGCAGTGAACATACCTGTCTCGCTGGTGTCAGGGTCTTGTTTTGCCTCCTCCACTGGGGTCAGGTTGTCTGGTTGCCATGCCTGGTCCGCGGGCTGCAGGGCCTGGTGCTGCTGTGTGGTCATCTCCGTGTTCGGCGTCTCGCTTTCTGGTTCGGCAACACTTTCCGGCTCCATCGGGGAAGCAGTCGTGAAGTCCAGTTGTTCCGTCGGTGTTGTCGCCTCACGTTCCGGCAGGGTCTTACTTTCTGGCTCTGTCGGGGTTGCAGTCACAAGGTCCGGATCTCCAGTCGGCGGCGTCTCCTTCTCCAGCAGCTGCTCTACATCGCTCCTAGACGTCTCGTCTGCTTGGTCTCTCTGGACCAACTGCCTAACTCCTCCTCCAGGTAAGGATACATATAGCTTAGGAAAGCTCCCCTGAATCCGGGTCTTGAGCTTCCCCTCCTGGCCTGGATTCAGAATGTGTTGCATGTGTGTGCCTTACCTGGTGAAGAGAACACCATTACTTCTGAGCATGACACTACCTTACCCCAAAAGGAAAAGCAACATCACTGCAGCAACCGGTCACCTGGGTGCTGCACTGTTGGCACACTGCCCCTTGTGCTGCTGGCACACTGCCCCCTGTGCTGCTTCCCCCCTGCCCCCCTGTGCAGCTGGCACACTGCCCCTCATCTTATCCTGGATATGGCCCCCCATCAATATAAGCCCCCCTGCTGGCACGCACATGGCCCCCCTCTCTATATATGCCCCCCTGCTGGCACACACACATGCACCCCCCAGTCACTACATGCCCCCTGCAGGCACACACATGATAAAATAACAAACACTTAACTCAGCTTCTGATGATGGCTCCGTGCTCCCAGCTCCTCGGTTGCACTTCCCGTTTCCCAGGCCTCAGATCATGTGACCAGAGCACAAAGTGATGACATCACTGTGCTGTGCCGATCTCATGATCGGATGTCGGCACAGACACGGGAAGAGCCACGGGAGAACTGGGAGCATGGAGACATCATCAGAAGGTGAGTTAACAAAAGTTTAGTCTCAGGCCACCTTCTCACGTTTAGTATTTGGTCAGAAATGTAATCAGTATTTGTAAACCAAAATTAAGACTGGAAAAGTATAATAGAAACACGTCACCACTTCTGCATTTTTCTGTTTTTTTGCTTATAAACACTGATGTAAAATACTGACGTTGTGAACGTGGCCTAAAGATTACAATGACTTCCAATCAAAGTTCAAAATTTGTATCCTTCAGTTGCAAAGTTAAAGAGATCAAGAATATCAAAATTATTTTTCCACTCCTGCAATAAGATAGCAACACTGATTGGGGAAGTGATTTTAGCAATGTCGGTAATCATACAGAAATGAAGACTCATGTTTTAATCTGACTAAATATACTCTTTTACTGGAAATAATTAGAAAAATGAGAGTAATGAGTCAAAGAGTATTAATTAAGTTGTAATGAAGCGCTTTTCATACGTCAAGCATCAGCAAAGTCGCAACATTTTTGCTTTTTGTTCCTTCGCCAGGAGTGTGAGTAAAACAGATAACATCAAAGTATTTAGTGAGAAAAAATAACTTAAAAATGGGAATTTTGAGAGCGCTACTTTAAGGAGAAATCTTCACCAGACCGAGTGCCAAGTGCCCATCAAGAGGAAGAGGCGCAAGGAAGTACTTCCTATTAGATGACTTAGAATAGTGATTTCCCATACCATAAGCATGAGGAACCCTCCAACAATTTTGAGGAATCTCTACTTTCATTCCCAGCTGAAGGAATCTTGGTGTAAAGGTAGTCAGAACAATCTGTAATTCTAGACTAACTATGCAGCTTATTCTAGTTGAAATGTGTTGACTGTTATGCCAAGCATTTTAAAGAAGGGTGAGATCAGTTTGCCATTTGTACAGTAAAATCTAACAGGTCTTCTTTTTCCTGGGAACCACTGAATAAATTCTGGCAATATTTAGTTAGGAAACATTCCATTAAAGTGGATTTTATACTTTAAGAAAAATGCAAGGACTTGGTACACTCAGAAATCTAAGGAGCAGTAGGATGGGTGAAATGGAATTCAGCAGGGATGAAAGAAATTTGAAGCTCAGAATGTGGAGGACACCAAGCAGAAGTATAGAGTCTCAATCCCAAGGCACAGGTGTGTGCCATTAGGGATCTTAAATATGATTAGGGAGATGTGTCACTGAGCTACGCTGGGCAACCTGCAAAACCTGACGTGGAGCACAACACAGGGCAGTGGACCAAGGTGATGTAAGCAGAATCTGAAATTCCTGGGATAGGTGTGTAGCAGGAGAAGTGATGTTGACAGTGAATATCAATGCTACAGTCAATCACTAAGGTCAATGCCTACATCCTAAGAGCCGCTGAGTGATTGGCTGCAGCAGTCATGTGTGCAATCAACATGACATCATTCCTGTAACCTACACAAAGAGAACACAGCAGTGGCAGATAGCAAATGCTGAAATCAGGGAAGGTGAACATTTAATCTTTCGTAATTTTACAAGTATATCAGAATTGGTAGACATTTTGTAAAAGGTAAAAAGCTTTAAGAATACAAGTGTTTCTGTTTTTATGGTATCAGTTATAAGCAAGTATGACCCATTCAGCTTGGTCGCATTGGCTATAGTTATATGTAGCAAATTTTTGCTCTGTGTTAGCAAAGAATGTGGTCAGATTTATGTTCTAAGCCAGTGTGGACTATCTCCTTTGGCACACTACTTTTCAAATACTCTTTATAGGTTGTAAAAAAGCTTCATGATACTGACTTATCACTAAGCAAAGTCCTTGGTGGGATATGAATCCAGGACACAAGGCTACAACGAAACAGTGCAAACCACTGAGCCACTATACAAGCAAATAAGAGTGTACATAGGTTTGAAGAAGAGTTGAGCTTAGCTATGGATATCCTTGTCTTTCCCATGGGTGCACTTTTACTTCTTTCACAACAATGTAATATTAGCAAACACATGAAGGGAACCAGACAGGAGTCTTGTCTTCTGTTTTACAACCTAGAAAAATCAAGCTCTTCCCATGGTAAAAAATCCAAAAAACTAATCAAGACAAGGATATAATCAATATAATTTTATTAAATTCCACATATAAAAACTATTTATTACAAGAGAAAAAAATGAAAAAAATAAATATCAATATATATGCAACCAAATAATTAATATGTGCCCCAATGCAACTGGCTATTTATAGTCTGAATCACCATAAGGTCACTACTCATTCCTACCACCTGTTACTAATATTAAAAAATATATATATTAAAAAACCAATTGAATAGAAAGTGAAAAAGTGCAATGTGCCTCAGTGCAATAACATACATGTGATGTAATGGATCTAGTTGTAATAGCTTGCAAGAAACAATAAAGTGCTACTGTAAAAAGTGTAAACACAGGACAGGTAGGCAGAAGCCAGAAGACACTTACTCTGATTATCTCTTATGTACTCCACTGTGGGTAGCCAGGACATTTAGGGGCACCCCGACGCGCGTTTCGGACGCACTTGCTGACGAAGGAGCAAGTGCGTCCGAAACGCGCGTCGGGGTGCCCCTAAATGTCCTGGCTACCCACAGTGGAGTACATAAGAGATAATCAGAGTAAGTGTCTTCTGGCTTCTGCCTACCTGTCCTGTGTTTACACTTTTTACAGTAGCACTTTATTGTTTCTTGCAAGCTATTACAACTAGATCCATTACATCACATGTATGTTATTGCACTGAGGCACATTGCACTTTTTCACTTTCTATTCAATTGGTTTTTTAATATATATATTTTTTAATATTAGTAACAGGTGGTAGGAATGAGTAGTGACCTTATGGTGATTCAGACTATAAATAGCCAGTTGCATTGGGGCACATATTAATTATTTGGTTGCATATATATTGATATTTATTTTTTTCATTTTTTTCTCTTGTAATAAATAGTTTTTATATGTGGAATTTAATAAAATTATATTGATTATATCCTTGTCTTGATTCGTTTTTTGGATTTTTTACCATGGGAAGAGCTTGATTTTTCTATACTTTTGGTAGTGGTTCACTACATCTCTAATGCACTGGGTGTTCTTAAGGTTTTTATAGAGAAATAGATTTTATTATATTTATATATTATATGATATAATTTTACCTGAACAACATTCGTGTATTTTTATTAATGTTTTACAACCTAGAATAATGGGGGTGAACAGTTGAAGTTGATGTTGAGCCCGTAATCTTTTGTGCAGGAAATTACTGCTTTGCAATTCAAGTTATGGGCTCACAAAATTGGGTTGTCTCTATAAAAATGTAGATAAACACATTCTATAAAACAACAACAAAAAAATAAAATAATAATAATAACAAATATATATATATATTTATATATATATAATTGTCTAAGGGGTACTTCCGTCTTTCTGTCTGCAACTTCCGTCATGGAAATCCTGTGTCGCTGATTGGTCTTGCCAGCTGCCTGTCATGGCTGCCGCGACCAATCAGTGATGGGCACAGTCCGATTAGTCCCTCCCTACTCCCCTGCAGTCAGTGCCCGCCGCCCGCTCACTCACCGCTCACACAGGGTTAATGCCAGCGGTAACGTTCCGTGCTATGCCGTGGGTAACGTTACCGCTGCTATTAACCCTGTGGGTCCCCAACTTTTTTACTATTGATGCTGCGTATGCAGCATCAATAGTAAAAAGATGTAGTATTAAAAATAATAAAAAAACAAAAAACTTGCTATGCTCACCTTCCGTAGTCCGACGATGCGCTCGCGGCTGCTGCCACCTTCCGTTACCAGAGATGCTTTGCGAAGTTACCGAGAAGACTTAGCGGTCTCGCGAGACCGCTAAGTCATCTGGGTAATTTCACAATGCGTCCTGGGAACGGAAGATGGCGGCAGCCACGCGCATAGGGACAGCTTCGCTGGATCCCAGGGAGTGAGTATATAACTATTTTTTGTTTTAATTATCTTTTTTAAACACGGAAATGTGCCCACACTGCTATATACTCCATGAGCAGTGTTATATAGCATGTGGGCTGCGTTATATACAGCATGGCTGCTATATACTACGTGGCCAGTGTTATATACTACGTGGCCAGTGTTATATACCACGTGGGCAGTGTTATATACCACGTGGGCTGTGTTATATACCGCGTGGCTGCTATATACTACGTGGCCAGTGTTATATACTATGTGGGCAGCATTATATACTGCGTGGGCAGTGTTATATACCCCATGTGCTGCATTATATACCACGTGGCTGCTATATACTACGTGGCCAGTGTTAGATACTATGTCACCTGTGTTATATACTGCGTGACTGCTATATTCTGCGTGGGCTGTGTTATATACTATTTGGGCTGTGTTATATACTGCGTGGCCACTGTTATATATTGCGTGGCCTGTATTAACGCATTGGGTATTCTAAAATATGTATGTATATAGCAGCCACATAGTATATAGCACAGGCCACGTAGTATTTGTCTGCTATATACTACATGGCTCCTACATACTACGTGGCCTGTGCTATATACTATGTGGCTGCTATATACATACATACATACATATTCTAGAATACCCGATGCGTTATAATCGGGCCACCATCTAGTATATATATAAATATTATTATACTTGCTATTTTTACTCCACTTTGTCGCTCTCTTTGTAACACTAACCTCCCTAACTACTGCACGGATGGTTGCTGATACACATGGAGGATAAAAATAACTCTCTGCGGGAGATAAATACAAGTGCATATGTATCTCTGCCTAAGCACAGCACCCACTCGTTACAGTCTGATGAGTGATTTTAATGGATTTTCAATGTCTAGTAAGGAGTTAAATTGAACTGACGACAAGACGTAGTGTAAGCAACAGGGACCCTATTAACCTACTTCAGTGGGAAAAACAATAGCTCTAGACAATGTCTCCCTGAGTTATAAATGTTACGAGTGAATGTTTTATCAATCATGAACATTATCGAAATCATAATGTGCTGTTGTATCAGGTCAAGAATTCAAAAAGGTTCAACTATAGTCAATATTTTTGTCTCTAAATTACCGTATCTCTTTTTTTATATTCTCTATTTTTTTGTTTGGTTGAATCTCTACAATAATAACTGTATTCCGGCACGCAGTACAATTCTGTACCTTGCAAAGTCAAAGAGAGATGTTGAGAGATAATATGTTCGCATTAGCCCTGTCCACTTCACTCAGTCCAGCCATAATTGGAAGTTACGGAAGATTTTTCCGGAGAGCAGGAAATATCTCCGAAAAGGAAATAAGCAGACGACATGAATGATGATGATTCAGGATTTCTTCGTGAAAAAATAATCTCTTATCTCATTCTGTTATGTTTTTTGGACTGACTGCTAATTTCTACGAGGTTGCACTTCTAAAAAATTGTGCACGTCTACAATTCATCAGAAAATGTACAGAGCACGACTTTCCGGCAGTAAAGAGTAAAGTAGATGACATACAGATGTGGAGTATTCATTAAAGGAAAGTCAGGCATGGTGACGAGGTTAAAAGCAGTATAGATAAGCTATGACTAAAAATTGGTTTTTGAGAGCCATGTATGCTTTTACCTCCAAGAGTGCCAACAAAATGTTTTTGAAGAAGCTGAAATTTACAGTCCCGTGAAAAAGTAAATTCTGCCCCGACCTGACAAGTATAAAATAATAAAGATATAATGTGTTATTGTATATTTTTTATGTACAATGGTTTCCTATTTTTAATGCAAGGTAATATTATGGTAATAAAGCCTTAGGGCTCAATTCATTATCAAAGTTGCATCTTTCTTTTGCCTATTTGTTTTTGATGTTTTACACTTTTTAAATTTCTGCCTAATTCTTCTTTTAATTCACATCTTTTTAAAAGTCACTTTTTTATGTTCGTCTGGGTTTTTTAAAACATTTTTTTAGATTATTCTGGCCAAGGTTTGGGGTTCTCAGATGTATTTGTCTGATTCATCATTTGAGACTTTCATACATTTAATCGAGTCCCTCTCTGGAGTAATTTTATATATGCCAGAAATTTTTGTGCATTTTAAGTTTTTTGGTAAATGTGCCACTCTTCGCACTAAAAAGTTGCAAGAAAAAAGGTTAAAGACAATAAATAAAGTTGATTTTTTACTTTCTGCAAGATTCATGAACCATGTGTGCCATTTTGAAGAATGAGGTGTTAGGAGTCGAGTTTCCTCTGCTGCACAGGGGGAATCTCGATCCGTCTCCGCTGCGGTCTCCCATTCTCCTCCAGCCGCAGTGGAGTCTGCTCAGCAGGGACGTCGATCCCAGCGTCTCGCTCAGTCTGACTCTGTGCGAAGAGTTACTGCTGCTTTTCCTGCTTCTGCCATTGAAGCCAGTGCTGGGCAGCGGCGAGTGGACGTTTCTGGATCTAAGTCCTTATTTGCACACACTGAGCATGCCCAGGGCAAGATCTCCTGTTGGAGATCGAGGGTCACATGCTCAGGTACTGCAGCACATCCCATTGGTCCTTTTGGCAGGTCCTGAAAGGGCAAAACTTCTGTAGCTGTTTCCTGTGCTGCAGCTATATAAACTGCGCATGACCGCACGGCCATGCGCTAGTATTGTCTTGTTAATATGTGTGTGTGTTGTGAGTGAAAGTCGCTCTTTAAATAACCCTCCCTATTGAATGTCTGTTCGCGGAAGGTGTATGTTTGCTATCTAGCACCCGACTTATCCAACAGCACGTAACACACATTACAGCTACCAGTTGCTGTGTCCGCCTGTATGGCGCCGTGCGCTTGCTCTGCGCTTTCCTGACCCAAGCCTGGGTGGTTAGTGGCGTTCGTCTATGCGGCACCGCATGCACTCTTGTGCCTTAATATTATTATTTAGTTTCCTTACACACCCAGTTGCGGTGTTGTGCCAGCAAGTGTCTAATCGGACTTCAATCCTAGTTGGGCTTGAGTTCGCTGACTCCTTGCTCGCGCTCTATGTGCGGTACCGCGGTCCTGTGACGCAACAGGATCGCTTCCTTCACGCAGGGTGTACTTAACCCGTGCGTGTATACTTGTAGTACCGCCATATAGTCCGTCTTACTAGCAGCAGGGTTTTTCCTGCACGGTGGACCTCGGACTGCGAACGCACCTAGTTCCATTTCATCTTGTACATGGTGCGTTCCGCCAGTCCTTAACATGAGGTGCAAAAAGTGTCAGCAAATATCACAAGGCAAAAAAGAAAAATGATTTTACAAGTAGCACAGTTGATGAATCAGGCATTTATTTTTGGCAAAAACTTATCAAGCTCCCATATCAGTTATGTAAATTTGTAATTGCACTATCTTTAGCAACAATAAATGAAGAGATGAGTGAACCTGAACTTAACAGTTCAGGATTAATACCGGACAGTTAGTGAATGGTGCTAAACGCTGAACGTGGACTTCTCCTGGCAGACCATTGGAATTTTCGAAGTTCTGGGGGAAGTCAGTTGCGGAGATAGAGAGATTTTTTTATTACCAAGACCCAAAGTTCAGGTCTCCATTGTTTTCCATTGGGTTTGGGTTCTGGTTCAAGTTCAGGTATAGTTCTGTTACCCAAACCGAACCAAACCCAGTCATGAGTGACCAAAAACAATTATTCACTTTGTTCATTCAGATTCATTTTTATTTTTTATTCATATTCTATTTATCTTTTCACTTGTAGACATAATTTATACCTGAATAGGGCTGCAGATAAATTACAGTGAAGAACTCATTTAAGTTCTGAACTGTTGCAGTAGGTTTATAAGAAGAGAAACTGGGCTGGGGGTACCTTTCTTGTGCCGGGTCCAGAACTGTCGGGGCTGTCTCCTCTGCGATCCAAGGGAGAGCTTAGGGATCCAGATCGATCTTGGTAATGGCTGACAGGGGGCATGACTAAGCGAGACCAGGGAGGGCGCAGGGCGCGGGTACAGGAAGATTTGGCGGGACGGCGAAGCGCGCGACTGAGGAGAGAGAGAGCTCCATCTCCGGGGACTGTTAGGAACAGAGATGCGCGCCCGGCTGTAAGAAAAAACCTACCCCAGGGACTTTGACAAAAAAACTGCCATGTGCAGGTTGGCATTCAGACATCGAGGTGCCGATCGCTCAATAACAGTCAGTGCTGTGCATGTGCTGCTGGACAGAAACTGAGACTTGGACCTGGTACAGCTCCCTGCCCCCCTCCCGGAGCATATTCGCTGAGCTTCGCTTAACTTTGTCAGGACTGTGCCATAGACATTGCGGGTCACCGGAGTCTCCTTATTATGGACTCCATTTCAAAGACTTAATGTTGCCAGTTGGGAACAGATCATCGCCTTCTTCAGGACCACACCGGATCCACATTGTGTCGATGGCTGTTGGCACCATTATCTACTCTGGAACCATTCCTGTCAGGAAGACACCCTAAAGATAAGTGACTTTATTGAGAACAACTTTCTTTGTTTTACCTAAGTTGATTTTTCCCCAACCAAACCCCTGTATTCCCTATTCCGCCTGCATTTTACCTCACTTTTTCCCTATCTCCCTGCGTGGAGTTATTACTTGTTTTATTAACCCCTTTCTGCCATTGGACGGATTAGTACGTCTGATGGCAGTACCCTCGTTTTGACATGGGCTCCGGCGGTGAGCCCGCATCAAAGCTGGGACATCTCAGCTGTTTTGAACAGCTGACATGTGCCTGCAATAGGCACGGGGAATCGCGATCCACCCGCACCTATTAACTAGTTAAATTCCGCTGTCAAACTTATGCATTTAATAAGTGGTTCTGGCCAGCCTGATGGATTGGTGACCCGCGTCACATGATCGGGGGCCATTGGCGAGTCGGCATGAAAACCAGAGGTCTCCTTGAAACCTCTATGGTTGTTGATGCCAGCTAACTGTGAGCGTCACCCTGTGGTCAGCTCATAACAATGCTGTAATTCTACTACATAGAGGCAATCTGAGCATCGCCTTTATGTAGCAGAGGCGATCAAGTTGTACCAGCTTCTAGCCCCCAATGGAGGCTATTGAAGCATGGCAAAAGAAAAAAAAAAAAGTTTTTAAAAATATAAAAAAATATATAAAAGTTCAAATCACCCTCCTTTTGCCCAATTCAAAATGAAACAATAAGAAAATCAAATGTGATGCCCCAGAGTCCTGGTTGTCACAGTGGCATTTCTTTCCTCAGAGGGAGAGTGTTGTCATGCTTGGAAGCGATGGAAGATTCCTTTCAACAGGAAATTAGCACTTACAACACCATTCTGACTTCAGGCCAGAAGGGGGAGCTCTACACCTGACTTCAGGGGAGCTGCTCTCTCTGGTTGGGAGGAGGAGTTAGTTGCTAGGCAGAGGGAAGATTTGGACAGTTGGTGCCTGACAGGAGACTGATGCAGTCTGAGGCAGAAGGATGGGTGAGGGGCTGTTTAGCCTGAGATGCTGTAGCTCCTAGATAGCGAGATACAGATGGAAGAACAACCCTTAGCTAACATACCGGAGAGCGAAGCACAGGAGTGTGACAACAGGGGAGAATAGCTGGGACTAGGCTGCATCCCTGATTGAGCGCAGACACCGGTATACGGAAGACCGAGGCTTTTGTGGGACTCTAAGACACATAGCAGAAACCAGCAGGTGAGTGCACCACGTTGCTAAGCCACTGATGACATATGGCCACCATGGCAATGGGATGCCATCTAACCCCTGTTGTCTATTTAAGCAATTAAGATCCTGAATTCCTATTATGATTGTTCTGACTTCTGTGTTTCCTTGAGTCTGGTTTGCTCTCGGCGCCTAATGCTGACTCCTGATTTGTGACCCCCTAACCTATAGAAAGGTAATGCCAAGTTTTGTTGGATGCATGTTGGCCTGAAGAATATGAAGTGTTATTGTCCTGGCTACTATTTTCTTTGATTCATTAACATGATTTTTGTTCTTTCCTTAACAATGGTAATGTTAATGCAGCTGGAATATTCACTGCTCCTGTGGCTTGCATCAATTCTGCAGTCGCAAGCAACTTCCTGGATTTACATCTGGCTCAAAGCTTGCTCCTCTTTCTGTCATCCATAGAGAAACGATTTTACTGTTTCCACTGGAAAGGATGGATGTTCTATTCAAGGTGGTCTAGTGCAGTTCTGCAGCTTGCTATTTCAGTTGAAGGAGGCTATTATTCGAGTTGTTTGGGGCCTCTTATCCAGTCATGTCGGATCTATGATGGCTTTATCTGAGCAATCTTGAGATCAATTGGTCTACTGGATAGCCTGTTCCCTGGTTGTCTTCCTGCTTCCAGAGATGCCTACAAGGTGTTGCTGTTTATGTGTCATTGTTTTTTGCTAACAAGAATAGTAGGTCTATTGTCTGGTTCTATTTTTATTATGCATCTTCTTGTTGCTGCTTTTAAAATCCTGTTAAATCACCAAATCACGCTTGATCTAGTCTCCTGTCATGCCTTGGCACTCTTGAGTACAAGCTGGGAACTTTCTGAGTACCAGAAACTAGGAAACCCAAAATCCCTATTCAAAGTCTATAAAAAAAAGGTCCATTTTTTATCTTAAAGAAAATAGTGAAATTCGATTTGCAATAAACTTATTCTGAATGTTCCCTTTTATGCTCTGGGTTCTCTTGAGACTCTGTAGGATAATAAATGTAAAAGGAAAAAATAATACTGACCGATCACCTCTTTGGCCATCTCTGTTTCTCCCTGTCCACTCTCTGGTCCTTCACACCTCCATCGTGCCACATCTCCAACCCAATGTTCACTTTAGACCAGGGCTTCCAGCTGAAAGCAGGCCTCAGTGTTCATTGTGCATGAGCAGTTAACTATAGGACCTGCTCATAAACAGAATTTCCGGCCTACAGTGAACAACCGGACAGAGAACAGTGGGACACCTAGAAATGTGTGCGGTGGCATGAGTGTGTTAATTTTTTTTTTAACCTTTTCCCTGACCTTTACTCTTTAGCTGGCCTCAATATTGCTGGATTGCAAGGAGCGAATTACGACAATTCTATAATCGCCAGAATGAGGATTTTTGTTAAATTTGAGTAGAATTAAGTTCCATTAGCATAAATTCATCCATGTTAGGCTACGTTCACATTTGCGTTGATGGGCGCAGCGTCGTCGAAGCACGCATGCGTCATGCACTCCTATCTTTAACATGGGGGGCGCATGGACATGCGCCAGTATGCGTTGTATTGCGTTTTATGACACATGCGTCATATTGACGCACACACAGGGCGCAGAGGACGCTACTTGTAGCGTTTTCCCTGCGCCGAAATTCCTGCTCTGTACGATCTTATGACAACGCATGTGTCGCAAAACGCTGCGTTGTGTACAGGCGTTGCCGATGCTGTGCCCAACAACGCAAATGTCAACGTAGCCTTAGGGGTCGAGTTCCTGCCTCTGGACAGGGGGAAATCTCGAGCCATCTCCGCTGCGGTCTCCCATTCTTCTCCTGCCGCAGTGGAGCCTGCTCAGCGGAGGCGTCGGTCCCAGTGTCATGCTCAGTCTGACACTGTGCAAAGGGTTACTGCTGTCCTTCCAGCTTCTGCCATTGTAGCCAATACTGGTCAGCAGCGAGCAGACATCTTTGGGACTAAGTCCTACTTTTCCCCTTCTGAGCATGCCCAGGGTAAGATCTCTCATTGGAGATCAAGGGTCACATGCTCAGGTACTGCAGCTTTTCCCATTGGTACTCTAGGAAGGTCCTGAAGTTGCTCAAGTTCTGTGGCAGTTTCCCATTGGTCCTTTTTTGGAAGGTCCTGTAGTTGCTGCAGCTATATAAGGTGCGCATGACCGCACGGCCATGCGCTAGTATCTTTCTGAGTTTTGTGCTTTGCGCCAGTGTGGTCATGTGAGATTGCATTCAGGGACCTGGCTGAAGTAAGCCCCTTATATAGCTGCAGCAACTACAGGACCTTCCAAAAAAGGACCAATGGGAAACTGCCACGGCCATGCGCTAGTATCTTTCTGAGTTATGTGCTTTGCGCCAGTGTGGTCATGTGAGATTGTATTCAGGGACCCAGCTGAAATAAGCCCCTAGAATACCGGCACCTCCGGTGAGGAGATTGTGTGTTTGAGTGTATTCAGGGACCTGGCTGAAATAAGCCCCTAGAATGCTGGCACCTCCGGCGAGGTGTTTTGTGTGCATGCATGATCACTGACTGCTCTCTGTTGGGCAGTTAGCCTGTGCTCCTGTGAAGTCTAACAGGGCGCAGTGTTTTCCTTTCATGGCTTCTCTGTGAAGTAACAGAGCTAGTCTATACCGCCAAATAGTGCCACCATTTACTAGCAGCAGGTTCTCCTGCACGGTGGACCCCGGGCTGCGAGCGCATCAATAATAATAAACATCTATATTTACTCGGTGCGTTCCACTAGCCCTAACAATCCATCTCTGGTAATGATTTCTGTCTATCATGGAAATATGTTTTGGTTTGCACTAATCTACATGATTACTACTTCATTTAAGAAGAATATGCCACATTTGTCTTCCTAGAACAGTCAATTACATGGAACATTGTCAAGGGAGGATCATATGCAGCCTGCCAGAAAGTATTTCCTATAAGCTCCATTAGTACTTAAAAAAACCAAACAAAAAAACTATGCTTTACTTAAAATGCTGGGGTACGTTGCTCAGTCTCCCCAACTGCTCCTGTCTACAGCGCTGCAGATACAATATCTAAGCTCAGTGGAAGAAGGCTTGACCAGCTCAACTCATTGATTGACTGCCGTGCTATTACACACTGCTCAAAAAAAATAAAAGGAACACTTAAACAACAGAATATAACTCCAAGTAAATCAAACTTCTGTGAAATCAAACTGTCCACTTAGGAAACAACACTGTTTGACAATCAATTTCACATGCTGTTGTGCAAATGGAATAGACAACAGATGGAAATTATAGGCAATTATCAAGACACACTCAATAAAGGAGTGGTTCTGCAGGTGGGGACCACAGACCACATCTAAGTACCAATGCTTTTTGGCTGATGTTTTGGTCACTTTTGAATGTTGGTTGTGCTTTCACACTCGTGGTAGCATGAGATGAACTCTACAACCCACACAAGTGGCTCAGGTAGTGCAGCTCATTCAGGATGGCACATCAATGCGAGATGTGGCAAGAAGGTTTGCTGTGTCTGTCAGCGTAGTGTCCAGAGGCTGGAGGCGCTACCAGGAGACAGTACACCAGGAGACGTGGAGGGGGCCTTAGGAGGGCAACAACCCAGCAGCAGGACTGCTACCTCAGCCTTTGTGCAAGGAGGAAAGGGAAGAGCACTGCCAGAGCCCTGCAAAATGACCTCCAGCAGGCCTCAAATGTGCATGTATCTGCACAAATGGTTAGAAACCGATTCCATGAGGGATGGTATGAGTCCCCCACGTTCACAGATGGGTTTGTACTCACAGCCCAACACCGTGCAAGACCCTTGGCATTTGCCACAGAACACCAGGATTGGCAAATTCGCCACTGGCACCCTGTGCTCTTCACAGATTAAAGCAGGTTCACACTGAGCACATGTGACAGACATGAGTCTGGAGATGCCATGGAGAGCGATCTGCTGCCTGCAACATCTTTCAGCATGACCAGTTTGGCAGTGGGTCAGCAATGATGTGGGGTGGCATTTTTTTTGAGGACCAGACAGCCCTCCTTGTGCTCGCCAGAGGTAGCCTCACTGCCATTAAGTACCAAGATGAGATCCTCAGACCCCTTGTGAGACCATATGCTGGTACGGTTGGCCCTGGGTTCCTCCTAATGCAGGACAATGCCAGACATCATGTGGCTGGAGTGTGTCAGCAGTTCCTACAATATGAAGGCATTGAAGTTATGGACTGATCACCCGTTTCCCCAACCTGAATCCGATTTAACACATCTGGGACATCATGTCTCGTACCATCCACCAACGTCATGTTGCACCACAGACTGTCCAGGAGATGGCGGATGCTTTAGCCCAGGTCTGGGAGGAGATCCCTCAGGAGACCATCCGTTGCCTCATCAGGAGCATGCCCAGGCATTGTAGGGAGGTTGTATGTGCACGTGGAGGCCACACACACTATTGAGTATCTTTTCCTTGTCATGAGGCATTTCCACTGAAGTTGGATCAGCCTGTAACTTCATTTTCCACTTTGATTCTGAGCATCATTCCAACTCCAGACCTCTGGGGGATATTATTGTGATTTACGTTAATAATTTTTAGGTTTTATTGCTCTCTACACATTCCACTATGTAATGAATAAAGATTTACAATTGGAATATTTCATTCAGTGATATCTAGGATGTTGGATTTTAGTGTTCCCTTTATTTTTTTGAGCAGAGTATTTTAACTCCTTTAATCTATATTGTTTTCATCTTAGGAGATGACAATCAAACATGATAAAGGGTCTGTTCTTGGATACATCCCATAAAGATGCTGAAAATTAACTGGAAATTCATTGATCCAGATGAAAGTAGACCAGGCACCAAAGCAAAAGAATTCCCAGTCTCCACCAAATTAAATATATAAATGTAACACAGCCTAAAAGAGATGTAAAATCACTAACACATTTGTCTAGGGTGACATCAGAGAACGGAATTTAAGGCATAATGCGAACTTCACCCATAACTTTTGCAAGGGGTTATAGACTTTACAAAAGAGAATCCTTAGTTCATAACCCCAGGAGTAATCTTTGTTAGCAATGTCTGCCTTATAAGCTCAAGTCACCAAGGCGCAGTACTAAGCCAGTGACCAGGAATTGTAGTCAGATGGTGCATGGATTGAGGCAAGCGGAATTTGTTTGTCACCATTAGAAAGGCATTTGGTAAGGATGGTACATTGGTATGATGCTGGATCAGAGCACAATCAGGGAGAAGATGCTAGACACCCAAAGAGGTAATGCTGAGGAACATAATATTTTAAGAGACTTTGAAGAGTCATAGAGTTTCTGCAACTCAGTTCTACTGTTTCCTTGGTGTTTGTTGGTCATTTGCACATTGTACTTTTTTTTTCTTAAATGTGAAAAGCGGTCTGCGTTTTTTTCAATGTGTTGGACCTACTTTAATTTCTTGCATCAGTTTTTACAATCCATAATGCATCCACTTTTCTCAAATGAAAAAAATTCTTAGTTTCTCCTACCAAGTTAACAGTAAAATATGGACAGCTCTTATGGCCAGCGGGGTCGTCTCTTTGCTGTAGAGCATAAGCTCTTGGGTTACGTTCTCACGAATACGCTTTTGGTGAGTTTTGCAGATTTACTGCACCTTTTCTGCACCAGGTAAGTAAAATAGGCTACTTGCTTTTTTAAAAATAAACTCAGTGTCAAAAATTCACCGAATGTTCATCGTGGGAATGTAGCTTTATGGTCAATGGTGTCCTCTCTCTCTCCTCTTGAGTGTAAGCTCTTACAATCAATGGGGGCTTTTCTGTCCCACTTCTAAAATGTAAGATGTTATGAACGGGGTACTCTCTCTCTCTTCTTTGAAATACGATTGTTGTTTTAAAGCTTATTGCTTCCATACTTGTCATTCCTCCTCTGATTTACCAATGCTGTAGAGGTCATTGAGGCAAAATAAGCAGCTAAATATGGTGAATATACTAATAACAGTGGCATTGATAAGGAACTAATGGCATTCCAGGTCTCTACTGATTGGATGAGTCACATCACTTTCTCATAAATTACCTGATTTCCCTCTGTGATTGTAATGGCATAGCAAGATTTGTAAAAAGTAACTATTTGTCAGGATTATTTTAAAAAATCGGCAGGGACAAAATTAGAAAACAGAAAGTGAGTAACCAAAAAACACCAAGTCACTTCCAGAAAGTGTCAAAGAACTTTTATGAAGGCTCTCACTTATTATGAGGAGCAGCTCATGTGTCCCCGCACTTCCTCAAACAACATATCAGAATTGCGTATGATGCTCCGGTAGGCAAAACACCCTCAAGTATTGATGTCACCACTTAAATAGAAAATGTTTATCAATTACAATAATTTGCGAAAAAGGCTAATTGGGGGAGCGACAAGTTTCAGGGTTTTCTCCTTTTTCAGGATCCATCCCTACAATGTCTCACCAGATTAAATATCATCACTACCAACATATTCGAGCATCCATCTTAAAATAACGTGACTAGAAACACATCGTCAAAAAACTATTAGAGTTGGTGAGAATCGATTCACAGTACCGGGTCAACCAACCTCATCAGTAATCTGTGGCCACTGGTGGAAGCCCTGACAATTGCCTCCTAATTCTCGGCATCCACGCTCTTCTTTTGATTGGCCGGTCGGCACGACGTTATTGCTGCGGCGTCACACACATTTGATGTTGCTAATCGAAAGAAGAGGTTCAGTTGCTGTCAGATAAGAGATAGTTTTTGGGGCTCTCATCCAGTGATCAGAGATTGTTGACGTGGTTGATGGAGCCGATCCTGTGGATATATTCACACCAACTTTAGCCACCATTTTAAAGGGGAACACATTTAATTACAGTAACATGAAGGATGTAGCTTACTGTACAGATGAATGTGTTAACATTCTTGATGAAGAGAGGGGACATCTGATGACTAGAGTCTGTGTATGGCATAGTGCAGCTGTTTTTAGTGCACATACAGGCCATTGGCACAGCCAATATTCCAACATCTGGCATTATTGAAACACATCATTAGTTTACCTGAACCTTACAAAGTTACAGATTGTCTGAAAAGAAGATTTCAGTGTGCATTCCATTAATAACAATGCTCAAACTAATTTGATTTTGATTTAAAGTTGAAGAGGCCTCACTCATTTTTTTGCTATAGTTTTGAATGACTAATTACTTTCCCATATAACTTACTGGAAATGAGGATAATTTTAAGTTGAGTGAAAAGAGGAATAAAAAACATCATTTTTCCATTCCGTTTTGCTATTACTGCATTCAATGCGCAGTAACAATGGTAACTGGATTCTCTCTTATTAGGGGAGGTGCTGATGGCCGTATATTCTCTCATCTGAGAGAATCTGGTCGGTTATGCTAATAACACTCTGATCAGAGTTGATCAGAGTGTGATCATAGTGTGATCCGATTCTCCATCTCCTCCATTCTGTGCATGGAAATTAGACTACACTGAGATGTCATCCGAGTGCAGTCTGATGTTTTCCATACACTTGCATGGCCAAGTGAGATCCGAATCTAGAATCAAACTAGGGCATGCCCCAATTTTTTTACTTAGACCACTAATTTTTGAGGAAAAGATCTAACGTGTATTTACTCATAGAATTACGTTGGTTTGGTTGTGATCTGGAACGCACTTGGATCGAAAATACGCTCATCTGCACCTGTTCTTATTGTAATACCAAATTTCAGTACTTTTTAAAAAATGTCACTGCTTTTACAAAAAAAATCAGGACTTTGTGAAAAAATATTGGATTGTGCCAATATGTCAATATTTTTTAATGTAGACATTTCTTTTTATTTTTCTGTTGATGGAGGTGTATGATAACTTCATTTATTGGGTGGTGAGCTAGTACGTTAGTGCCATTCTGGGATACATATGACTTTTAAGTTGCTCCATTTTTTGGGGTGTTAAGTTGACCGAACAACTGTAACTATGGCAACCTTCTTTTTGGTGACATGGATAAAAGAAATCTATTATAAAGGATTGAACTTTTACAGATGCTGTGATACCCAATATACCTTTTTTTATTATTCAGACTGGGAAAAGGTGGGGGATTTAAATTTTTAGGTTTTTTTTTATACTTTTTTTTACATTTTTGTTAGTCCCTGTTTTAGCTGCGGGACATGAGTCAGAAATCGTTTGACCGCTTGCATATTATACTGTTATAGTTTAAGATTAGTGCTACACATTGACTTTGGCTGAAGTTGGCTTGGTGGTGCTGCTACATTGCGGCGTTATACTGTAGAATGTAGTCCCACTGTTAAGCCGGGGTCACACTTAGGAGTGCAATGTGAGAAACTTGCGTGAGTCTCTCGCCTCAATACCTGGCACTGCCACCGGCACTCGAGACAGGAGCGTTCAGCTACATAGAAATACATGGAGCTGCACACTGTGATCCCGAGTGCCGGCGGCAGTGCCGAGACTTGATGTGCGAGATTCTCGCATTGCACTCGCAAGTGTAACCCCGGCTTTACACTTTCACTATCGCAACTGCTTCAAGCAAGTCATAAAAAATCAGGTTAGATTTTTGCAACTTATTTGATCGGGTAGTTTAAGTGTCGCAATGCGGCATCCTTCTATGGTGCTGCGATGTAGTAGTGGCACCAAGCAAATTTTGGTCTCTTGATGACTTTCGCTGCCAAAGTCGACATATGGTTCTAGGCTAAAATTAACATACACTGATTTAGTAAAAGAAATGCTAGATCATTTTAAGCTCTGTATTTTTTTCTTAAATACAGTTTTTTCCAGGATAAGCGCTACATGCATCCAATCTTTACACACCTAACAACATTGCCCCATGTTTTGCTCATGTATTTTATTGAACTGCTATGCTCTATCACCTTGGCTGAGGATGCTGGCATGTGCCCTTGGGCTGAAATAGCTTTTTCAATATAACTCATTTCCCTACTGTATTAAAAGCATTATAGTCAATTAAAGGTTTATCAACTGGAAAGTTCTGAAAGAAAAAAAAATAATTATATTTTTAAACGCTAAAAATATTTTAATACACGTATAAATGGATTACATAACATGATATCAATGATGCATGATATGGAATACAGCGTTTCACACATTATAGATATGAGGGAATGTGTAAGAAACAGATTTTCTAACTGTGAATAGTTATGAAACATATACGGCGTAAGCACTTGAATAAGATGACAACAGGAAGACTTTCTGCTCTTATAAAGGTGCTTCTCACAATATTAGAATATCATCAAAAAGTAATTTTTTTAGTACTTCAATACAAAAAGTGAAGCTCATATATTATATTATATAGAGTCATTACAAACAATGATCTATTTCAACTGTTTATTTCTGTTAACGTTGATGATTATGGCTTACAGCCAATGAAAACTCAAAAGTCATTATCTCAGTAAATTAGAATACTTTATAACATCAGCTTGAAAAATGATTTTAAAATCCAAAATGTTGTCCCACTGAAATGCATGTTCAGTAAACAAACTCAATACTTGGTCGGGGCTCCTTTTGCATCAATTACTGCAGCAATGCGGCGTGGCATGGAGGCGATCAGCCTGTGGCACTGCTGAGAGGTCATGGAAGCCCAGGTTGCTTTGATAGCGGCCTTCAGCTCGTCTGAATTGTTTGGTCTCGTGTCTCTCATCTTTCCAAATGAAATGCAAAATTTACTTTCATCAGAAAACAACATCTTTGACCACTGAGCAACAGTCCAATTTTTTTTCTCCTTGGCCGAGGTAAGACGCCTCAGGGGTTGTCTATTGTTCATGAGTGGCTTGACACAAGGAATGCGACACTTGTAGCCCATGTCCTGGATACGTCTGTGTGTGGTGGCTCTTGTCTTGAAGCAATGACTCCAGCAGCAGTCCACTCCTTGTGAATCTCCCCCAAATTATTGAATGGCCGATTGGCCTTTACAAGCAATCCTTTCAAGGCTGCGTTTATCCCGGTGGCTTGTGCACCTTTTCTAGCACACTTTTTCCTTCCACTCAACTTTCCATTAAGCCCCTCATGACCGGAGGTATTTTTGTTTTTGCGTTTTTGTTTTTTGCTCTTCTTCTTCCCAGAGCCATACAGTACAAACCAAAAGTTTGGACACACCTTCTCACTTTTTCTGTATTTTCATAACTATGAAAATTGTACATTCACAATGAAGGCATCAAAACTATGAATTAACACATGTGGAATTATATACTTTAAAAAAAAGTGTGAAAGAACTGAAATTATGTCTTATATTCTAGGTTCTTCAAAGTAGCCACCTTTTGCTTTGATAACTGCTTTGCACACTCTTGGCATTCTCTTGATGAGCTTCAAGAGGTAGTCAATAGTCTCCATGAAAACTGTTGAAGGAAAGAGAGCAAATAGTGTCTTATCTGAGAAGTTTAAGAGGTTAATCCATAAGATTGCACTCACCAGATGTAGCTGAGTTGAAGCATTGAAAGGATTCGCTGCAGCAGATCCACGAGTCCAGGAAGGACCAGCCATTAGATACAACATTGGGATAATTGTGGCAAAGCTCTTCGCTACTGAATCACTAGAATTTCAGTATTATTAGTACATGTGGCTTTATTATTCTACGTGTTTCAGAGTTCAAGACTCCTTTATCAGGATGCACCACACCTATGATGTTTCATGATGAAGGAGTCTTGAACTCTGAAACGCATAGAATAATAAAGCCACTTCTACTAATAATTCTTCGATAGTCTCCATGAGAGACTAGAAGCTGCCATAACCCTATCGCCTTGCTAAATACAGGCGATGATCAGATCACCTGTATGTAGCAGAATTGCTGACTTGTCCATAGCAATCCAGCCGTGACAACCATAGAGGTCTGCTGGAGATCTCTTGTTGCCATGCCAACCCATCAGCGACCCGCGATTATGTGACTTGGGTGCCAATGGGCGGGATTTCTAGCGCTCTTGCCTGAAGTGCATGTTAAATGCCGCTGTCAGAGTTTGACAGCAGCATTTAATGGGTTAACAGCCATGGGAGGATCGTGATTCCTCCCGCAGCTCTTAGCGGCACATGTCAGCTGTTCAAAACACCTGACATGAACCGGAAAAGATGTGGGCTTACCACCGGAGCCCACATCAAAGAGAGGGCGTCTGACATCACTGTATTATTATGCCTGATGTCAGAAAGTTGTTAATATGCTTGTATACAGCACTCTGTGAGCAGCCAGCTTCTTTAGCAAAGTCTTTTTGTGGCTTACTCTCCATGTGGAGTGTGTCAATGACTGCCTTCTGGACATCTGTCAAGTCAGCAGTCTTCCCCATGATTGTGTAGCTTACTGAAACAAAGTATGAAACCTTTTTAAATGTTTAGAAAGCCTTTGCCGGTGTTTTTTGCTAATTATTCTAATTTACTGAGATAATGACTGTTAGGGCTAGCGGAACGCACCAAATAATTAGAGAAAATGAATAAGGTGCGTTTGCAGCCCGGGGTCCACCGTGCAGAGATGGAACCTGCTGATAAGCAATGACGGACTATATGGTGGTACAATGACGATACACACGGGTCAGCTTCACCCTGTGTGAAAGAAGCGAACCCTGTTGCGTCACAGAGCCGCAGTACCGCATGTAACAGAAATAATAATTAAATAGCATGAGAGTGCATGCGATGCCGCACTGGCGGACGCCACTAACCACCCAGACTTGGGTTTGGAAAGCGCGGTGATAGCGCACGGCACCGCACTGGCGGTCACAGCAATAGACGCTGTTTGTGTACCAGTGTTGGTTACAAGTCGGGCGCTAGATTACAATCATCCTCCTTACTCGAGCATTCAAACACAAGGGAGGGGATGATTAAAGAACGACTTTCACTCACAACACATAAACAAGTGTATACTAGCGCATGGCCGTGCGGCCATTCGAACCTTTTATAGCTGCAGCAAGTTCAGGACCTTCCTAGAGGACCAATGAGAACTGCTCCAGTAACTGAGCAGCTTCAGGACCATCCTAGAGGACCAATAGGAGCTACTGCAGTACCTGAGCATGTGACCCCAGATCTCAAACTGAGAGGTTTTCCTTTGGGCATGCTCAGAAGGGAAAAAGCAGGACTCAGTCCCAGAGACGTCTGCTTGCCACTGATCAGTACAGGCTACAATGGCAGATCCTGGAAAGGCAGCAGTAACCCTTTGCACAGAATCAGACTGGTTGTAATGACTCTATATAATATACGAGTTTCACTTTTTGTATTGAAGAACTGAAATAAATTAACTTTTTCATGATATTCTAATTTTGTGAGAAGCACCTGTATGTCTTACTATCCTTATAGCAATGGCAGCAACTTCAACTGGAGGATTGACTTCAAGTCAAATTTCCTGAAATTTGCATTTTCACACAAATTATAACATTGTGAGGTTTGATTCATGGTTTGCAATAAAAAATAAATCTAAGAGAGGAAGTTGTAGATAGAAAATGAAGGGCAGATGGAGAGATTGTATTACTAATGGAGATGTCCCCATGAAGACAGTGGGTATGTCAGTGGATAGAAAATGGAAAAGCCAGGGTGCAAAGTGATCCAGGAACTGGTGGGTTTGTCCTGGAGATTGGGATACAACCACCTATCTGACGGACAAGATCTGACTGTGTGGATCTCAAAAGTAGGGGAATTTAAGTGAGGGTACTACTGAGTGAATGACCTGAAAAGGAATAAAGCATTCCTTTGCACAAGTAATTGGATATATACCACGCTTATTTTAACACAGGACATTAACATGCTAATTTCTAGCACATATCTACAAAAAAGTGGAAGTAATCCTGATGCTGGGCCAGTGGATACATGCATGCAGTCTGTTCTTTGTTGCACTGTGTGTAGAACATATATATAGCCTAAAAAGGTTTAAACTAGTGATGAGCGAATATACTTCTTACTCGAGATTTCTCGAGCATGCTCGGGGGTCCTCCGAGTATTTTTTAGTGCTCGGAGATTTAGTTTTTCTTGCCGCAGCTGAATGTTTTACATCTGTTAGACAGCATGTACTGTCTAGACACAGTAGATGTGGGGGTTGCCTGGTTGCTAGGGAACCCCCACATGTACTTATGCTGGCTAACAGATGTAATCATTCAGCTGCGGCAAGAAAAACAAAATCTCCGAGCATGCTCAAGAAATCTCGAGTAACGAGTATATTCGCTCATCACTAGTTTTAACCTGTCCAATATTCCCAGTCCAAGTATGGACCCAGATGTCCAGACTAAATGTGGTTTAATATATCCCATATTCCCAGACCAAGTATAGACCTAGATGTACAGACTGTATTTGGTTTAACATGTCTAATGTTCCCAGCCCGAGTGTAGACCTGTGTGCCCTGCAGGATTTTATTTGATGACTGCATAATGTGTTACTAACGGTAATGTTTGAGACTGTGGTCCCAGCTCTCTTCTGGTCATTTAGTAGGTCCTCCCGCGTAGTTCTAGGCTGAGTTGTTACCTTGGTAAGAACTGCTTACCTATTGTCCTATTGCCCATCTCAGCCTTGTGCAGGTCTACAATTTTGTCCCTAGTGTTCTTAGACAGCTCTTTTTTCTTGGCCTTGGTGGAGAGGTTGGAGTGTGATTGATTGAGTGTGTGGACTGGTGTCTTTTATAAAAGTGATGAGTTCAAACAGGTGTTTTTAATACAGATAATGAGTGCAAAGTAGGAAGGCTTCTTAAAGATAAACTAACAGGTCTGTGAGAAACAGAATTCTTTCGGGTTGGTAGGTGATCAAATACTTATTTAATGCAATAAAATGTAATTTAATTATTTAAAAATCATGCATTGTGATTTTCTAATTTTTATTTTTAGATTATGTCTCTCACAGATGAAGTGTACCTGCCTTAATGACAGGGTTCCATGATGGGGCCACATTCACACGTTCAGTGTTTGGTCAGTATTTTTCATCAGTATGTGTAAGCCAAAACCAGGAGTGGGTGATAAATACAGAAGTGGTGACGTGTTTCTATTATACTTTTCCTCTGACTGTTTTACTCTTGATTTTGGCTTTCAAATAATGATGTAAAATACTGATCAAATACTGAACATGTGAACCTAACCGAACATCCTAACGGACAGTATGTGTGCACTGCTTCCGCATGCAATCACCATGACATGAATGTGTTTTAGGGGCTTAAGTCTTTAATCCCTAGGACTAAAAGGGCCCCAATAATCAGCCATTTTTTTGCTTGTTTGTTGTCTCCCCGCACATCAGCAGCAAATCTTTTTTTCTCTGATATAACAGTATATAGTAATTTTTTCATGAGAGAACTTGTATGCATTTCTGTGTAATTATATAACTTTTTTGTAACACACTCTTGTGGATATCTATTAGCATGGGTAGTAATCAATTCTATTTTCTTTGAAACCAGTACATTTTTCTGAAGAAGGTCTTTTATGATATTTTGATTTTTTTTGTGTATAACATACGGTATATTTTACATAATTTGTCCTTAAAAGGTGGGGGTAAAAAAATGTCATAATTTTTACCATACATATTTTTTCACTGTACCTGGGCTGTTTAAGGAATCTCCACAGTGGTACCCTAAAACGACACAAGATACTGGCAGAACTGATATGGGTCTGTTATGACCCATCATCTCCACTATACCAGGCAGACACCTGTCGATCTTGTGATTGCTGGGTCAAATAAAAGCATAAGCATGGCGTCTATTCAATACATACCACTCTTTGAGCACTACATAGTGAATAAAGAAGGCAGAAGCGGTTAAAAACCACTTCTGTCTTCTCCCTAAGTTAACTAACTGTATCTGAGAGCTGTAGATCCAACGCTCTCCACCTAGATTTCAAGAGATGTATTTCCGCTCTGCAAATAAACAATGTTGCTGGATTAAAGTCCTCATTTATGGCGCTTGGTCAATATCAGGTTAATATGATGCAGACGTACAACACTTTTTGCCAATGTTTGCTTAAAAACCCTGCTGTTGTCTTCGGTCTGGGGAGACCGATTTTGAACTTTGGTATTTTTGGGGGTGTTCAAGATGCGGTTCTGAAACTTGTGGTTGATTGACTTAAATGAGGATGGGTCGGTCGGCCACGGGTTTCAGAGCCGCATCTTGAATATTTTAAAGAATATTGAAGTTCAAGGTCGGTCGTTTTTGACCGAAGACAACAGCAGGGTTAACCAGTTACTATTCTGCACCAATGTGTACGAACAAATTTTACTTGCAGCAGTGATGATGGCCAAGTTTACGCCTGCGATATATTTAGATAATTCCATATTCCGTGCTATGTTCCTGTAACATCATAGAGCCCAATAAGTGAATAAATATTTTGCACTAGAGGATCAGCAGACAACTGCGGCAAGTCGAGGAGCTCTTAGACAGACAGAAACAATAGAAACAATATTCCCTGGGCTGAATCAACATTCACTAAAAATATATATTTGCGCGGCCTATGTTGTAGCTTTCTGTCTTTTCGAAGAAGATAGCATACAGTGAATTTCTACAGAGCCAAGTCAGGGGAGTATAAATCCTCTGGAGGAGCTGCTGGGATGCTGGAAGCTGTGTCAGAGGGCTTCCGTCTGCTGGAGCCGCTCTCATCCAGCTGTAATGAGCTGTCTGCTTAGGTCAGTTATCAGCGCTACCTGCTTCTGCCTGACTTCCCAGGTATGCTTCACTACGGCGCAGGAACATACCGTCAGCTTGAAGAATGAAACAAGACACTTGGAACATCATGGGCGGTAATTGCAGACTAAGTTCCTCTACAGCCCTTGAGGACACCCTATGTGTGATAAAGAAGCCACAGATTCATCATGCAGCCTGGGAGAGGTGTCAGAGGCATTTTAAAAATGCATTACCTTCCTTTATAAAGGTGAAAAGAAACACAGAGCTTTCTGTCTGATCGTGCGTAGGGAATTCATGTTAAAGGAACATTCCCCATGTTTTCATTTATCTATACCGTTCACACCACTGCAGAAACATAAAAGGCTTTCCGTCAGCGTAATTGAATTCAGTTTCTTTAAATGATAGACAATAATGAACATACGTCTTGTTTTTTCCTCATAGACTTGAATTAGCGTCGGATTGCGACGGATGGCCTAACGTTTCATCCATTTTTCCATAGCCGTCGAAAAGTAGTCTTCCGGCGGCCGGAGAAAACATACAGAGGAACGTCTTTTCTGTCCGGCAAAAAGATGCACAGCGATGAAATGGATGAAACGTCAGGTGAAATGCGTGAATCCGGCTACCAATTCCGTTTTTTTCTCTCTCTCTCACATCAGTTTTCACAATTTACAACGGATGGGTTTTTTTCAAAAGTCGCCGGATTCAGCCTGACGGCGAAAACCTCATGTATGAAAGTAGTCTAAGCACCACCATTGCAGTCATAATATACACATTGCTAAAATGTGGTCCCCTGCTGGCTGACAAGTGGCTTTGTATAGGATTGAAGAGAATTTATATGTTGTCTTATATGTTATACTGTCTAACAAGTTTACACCATTCAGATCTGATAGGGATAATCCAAATACATTGTGCAATATGAAAATCAATCTGTGCTGTTTTTTGCAGCCTTGAAGACATGTCACATGATAAACCAGAATTTATGCCCAGGATCTGGCCAGCTGTACAGTGTTTATCTTTGATTCTTTATGTGTAAGATCCTTTTTACTGACTTTGTTTCGTAATAATAATAATTATAATATTAATAGTGTATATAAATTATTCATATAGTGCCAAGAAACATCAGATATTCAGATTATTTTGCACCCTTATATAAAGTTTAATAGTGCCCAAGGACAGTGCCTACCTAAGGTCCCGGCCCTGCAGCTGAGTTTCCGTCCAGAAAAAAACATGTACAAGCAAAATTAGAAATCATAGAATCAAGATTAGTGAAGGTGGATGATCAGGTTCGGTGGATTTGGCTGAACATTTAAAAAAAGTTTGGTTTTGGTGCTAGAACGATACCCGGACGAACGCCCAATTCTAATGAATGGTGACAGGAACATCCGGCATTTGCCATGCTGTCATCTGTGTGACAGTGTGGGAAGCAGTGTCTCTGACTGGCGGTAACATTACATGTTACTGCCGATCACAGCGCTGTGGTCCCCAAGCTTTCAAACAGATGACAGTGTGGGATACAATGTGGTGACCAGCGATAAAAAAGGTTACTGCCGGTCAGGTGTCAGCTGGATCGCCTCCATGGGGCCGTGGGGTACTCGGTACCGGGTCTTGCGGTTGACAGGGGGATGTCACAGTGGCTGACCCGGTCTGTGGCCCTGGGACGTCCGCGTAAAAGGGAAAGGTATTTAAAGGGATAAAGTTTGTGTTCGTGACGCCACCTGTGGTATTCGGTCAGGGTGACCGGCGCTGCTTTAAAGGGTCTGCTGGGGTGATGTTATGGCAGCTAGATGGTATACCTTCCCACAGGTGAAGTAGATCCCCAGGGTTTCCCGGTGTGTAGATGGTGGTATGGTGTAAGGTGCAGGGAAGAACGAGGACACAAGGTTGCAGTCTCTTTACCTTTACTGAAGACTTCAGCATCCACAGTCCAGGACACCAGGTCACAAGGCAGGCAGAGTCCGGCCGGTTTAGAGGCAAGTCCAGACTCCCCTTGTCCAGGTGGAAATCAGTAGCTTTCCCTTGTGCTGCAGTGGTGTGGTCCCTTACTGCCTATGGCTTCACATAAGGGTCTCACAGATGTAATGTCTTTCTCTCTGTCCCCCATAGTCAGAGAGGTCAAACCCGTATGACTGGTGGCTTGAGGCTGTTTATAGGGACTCTGGCATGCCTCGACCGACATGGGTTGCCACCGTGCCTCCTGGGTGTAGGGCAGACAGGTAACTTGCAATTAGCTGTTCTGCTGATCTCTTGAGCAAAGCATAAAGGTCCTTACTCCCTCGGTGTTCTGGCTACTGGGATTCTGCGCCTCAGAAGGAGGCAGCCTGTGGAGGGCTGGTCCCCTTCTGGTATTCTCTCCTTTGCTGTTGAAGCGTTCCCAGACACAGGGCCACAGGTTACTCAGTACCGGTCCTTTCTGTCTCAGTTCTGGGGTTGTCACGGTGGCTGGACCCGGTCCGTGACCCTGCTAAGGGGCGTCCAATGAAAGGTGATGCGAGTCTGTCAAGGTTTCGTGACTCCACCTGTGGTGTTCGGTCAGGGTGACCGATGCTGCGTGGGGTCCGCTGGGGTGATGGAATGGCAGCTAGATGGTATACCTTCCCACAGGTGAAGTATGTCCCCCAGGGCTTCCCAGTAATGTAGATGGCGATGGTGTGAGGTGCAGACAATAACGAGGACACAGGGTTGCAGTCTCTTTACCTCTTTACTGAAGACTTCAGGATCCGCAATCCAGAGCACAGTTAACAGGGCTGTCTGAGACCGGCCGGTCCGATGGCACATCCAGAGTTCCCTTTGCAGGTGGAAATCGTTGCCTACCAATAGCGCCTGTGTGTTGTAGTGCTACCCTGCTGAGCATTCGGAATAGTCCTCACAACTTCTGTTCTCGTTCGTTTGTTCTTTCTAATTCGTTCCAGATCTTTCTAGTTCTCCTTCCCCCAGGTATGTTATGGCTAGGACGCACCTGTTTGACGGGTAGGCTCTGAGCTCTTCCGGGACCCTAGAGATGCCCCTCTCCACGGTCGCCCCCTGTGTCTGCTTAGGTGATGTAAGGTAGACAGCCAACCTATAATTAACTGTCCTGCGGAGTTTGAAGTAAGGCATAGAGTCAGTTACTTCCTCGGTGTTCCGGCCACCGGCTACGCGTCTCAGTAGGATGTTGCCGTTCTCTGGGCACGACTCCTACTGGCTCTCCTTTGTGCTTGATCTCATTTCTCACTGTTCCACAATATCCTTCGCTTCGTGTCTCTTTCTTAGGATACCGCAGCGGGGTGTGCAGGCGCGGTTCCGTAACGTTCTGTTCTAGTCGCTAAGTACCTGCCAGGTTCCCACGCCTGACAGGGCCCCCCCCTGAATCTTCTCCCTGCAACACCCCCGCCACGGGATGTTGCCTGAATCCAACCCAGTCAGCTTCTGACTAACTTCCTATCCAACCCCTAGTTTTACCAGTGTGAGGAGTGGCCCAATAAATAAAGCCTTTTTCTTCCCCTAGTGACCGGAGTGTGAAGTGTAATGTGTGCTGGTGATACCTGGTCAGAAGAACTCCCTTAGTGCCATCAGACATACCATCACTCCCCTTAGTGGCAGAGCGTCATACTGCAACGACCAGGTCTCTGGGGCGCTGCACTATGACTTCCTTCACGCTCGCTGCAATACAGTTCTGCCTTCTGAATGTCTCTTTGTGGGAGCTGCAGCTCTGAGGGCATGCATAGCTCCTTTCACCCTCTATCCTCCTCAGACTCTGGTCTGGAACTCACTAACGTTCCCTACAAATTACCAGTTATATATATATATATATATATATATATATATATAGGGAGTGACCTAATAAATAGGAGCAGAAGCTCCCCCTGGTGGTCTGGAGTGTGAAATGTGTTGCATGTTTGTGATACCTGGATGCAGTTATCCTTCTTTGCCTCCAAACGTAGCATCACTCTCCCCGAGAGGAAAGCAATAACACTGTGACGACCAGGACCCTGGGGCGCCGCACTACTACTCTCATTAGCGTATGCTTGCTCTCGGTGATAGGAGCGAGAGAAGGCAATGCTGATGAGAGTGGTACTCTCATCAGTCAGCACCTGTGCAATGTAATAAAGATGTTAGTGTGATATAGTGCACTCAGTGTGTGTGTATTTTACTATACAATGTGTTTATTGAAAAAATAAAGAAATAAATAAAAAAACTACTTGAGATCCCCCTAATTTACATAACCAGCTGAGGGAAAGCTAACGGCTGGGGGCTGATGTTAATATTTTGGGAACGAGCAAATAGCACTAAAGGTTCCCAGGCTCTTAATATCAGGTCAGAGCTGTTTGCTTAGCCTTTATTGGTTATTATAGGGAAGACCCCCCAAAAATGACATGGGGCCCCTCTATGTTCAATAACCAGCAAAGGCTAAACATACAGCTGCAGGCTGATATTAATAGCTTAGGAAAGGGCCATGGATATAAGTCCCCTCTCAGACTAATAGCATCAGACCTCAGCCACCCCAAACATGGCGCATCTATTAGATGCGCCAGTTCTGGTGCTTAGTCTTGGCTATTCCCTCTTGCTCTGGTGCGGTGGAAAGTGGGGTAATATTTGTGGAGTTGATGCCAGCTTTGTAATGTCAGCTGACATCAAGCCCAGGGGTTAGTAATGGAGAAAGAGGTGTCTATAAGACGCCTCCATTACTAACCCCATTGCCATGGGTGGACATACCGCCTGTTCAACCTGTACAACTGCACAGGGGCCCAGAGCGGGAGGGGGCCCCCGACGGACATACAAAGCAATGAATGTGAATGACAACTGGCGGCAGTATTCCTGCTAACAGGAACCCCCCTCCTCATTTGCTAGCATATATTATGCTGCTGTCCAGCTGGCTGTCACTGCTGCGGTCTGCGGTGAGGTGACGGGTAGCAGACGCTGGACCAGAAAGAGAGGAGCTTGCTCTGCTTGTGACTCACTGTTGCTTGGCACGGGCAGTAGTTCGTGCACTCTTCCCAGAGCCTCAGTGATCCGCGGGACTGGGTGTTTACATTACACATGAAAATGGGGGGGGAGGGGAGGAATGAATTAATCACTGGTCTAGGTAGGGGTAGGGCCGCACCCCCCTGGAATAAATGTATTACAATAATTGATCCACTATATAGGGGGTGGATGGGGATAGAAATTTACAGAGCGCCTGGTACATGTTTAAGGTTATATGGAGTGCACTGTAACATTTGTGCATGGTTACCTCTCAGCCAATCAGACACTGCCTTACAAGCACATCTGTGATTAGCTGACAGGATGATCTGCAAGTGTCTTCTGTGCAGATATTGTTAGGGCTAGCGGAACGCACCAAATAATAAGATAGATTAAGGTGCGTTCGCAGAGATGGAACCTGCTGCCAAGTAATGACGGACTATATGGCGGTACAATGTGAATACACACACGGGTTAATTTCACCCTGTGTGAAGGAAGCGAGCCCTGTTAAGTCACAGGGCCACGGTACCACACACAAGAGCGCAAGCAAGGACTCACCAAGCTCAGTCCCAAAACTTGGGATCCGAGTCCGACTAGACTACTTGCGCTCGACACCGCTAAGGGGGTGTCAGTGTAACCAAAGTAATAATAACAGATGCACGAGAGTGCATGCGATGCCGCACTGGCGGACGCCACTAACCACCCAGGCTTGGGTCAGGAAAGCGCTGTGAAAGCACACGGCGCCACACTGGCAGTCACAGCAATTAAACACTGTATGGTGTGTAACGTGCTGGTAGCTGTCGGGCGCTAGATAGCCATCACCCACCTTCCGCGAACAGTCATCCAATAGGGAGGGGATTTTAATGAACGACTTTCCCTCACAACACACACACGTTTACAAATGTACACTAGCGCATGGCCGTGTGGTCATGCGCAGCTTATATAGCTGTAGCACGTTCAGGACCTTCCAATAAAGGACCAATGGGAACCGCTGCAGCATCTGAGCATGTGACCCTCGATCTCCAATGGAAGATCTCACCCTGGGCATGCTCAGAAGGGAAAAAGCAGGACTTAGATCCCAAAAGTGTCTGCTCGCCGCTGCCCAGCACTGGCTTCAATGGCAGAAGCAGGCAAAGCAGCAGTAATCCTATGCACAGAGTGAGACTGAGCAAGACGCTGGGAACGATGTCTCCGCTGAGCAGACTCCACTGCGGCTGGAGAAGAATGGGAGACCGCAGCAGAAATGGTTTGAGATTCCCCCTGTGCAGTGGCGGGAACTCGACACCTAACAGATATGACATCAATTGCATGACTGCTTTGTGTAATATTCAGTTGTTAAAGGGAACCTGTCACCCCCAAAATGGAAGTTGAGCTAAGCACACCGGCATCAGGGGCTTATCTACAGCATTCTGCAATGCTGTAGATAAGCCCCCGATGTATAATGAAAGATGAGAAAAAGAGGTTAGATTATACTCACCTGGGTGGGCGGTCCGATTCGATGGGTGGTCCGGTCCGGGACCTCCCATCTTCTTACGATGACGTTTTCTTCTTGTCTTCCTGCCGCGGCTCCGGCGCAGGCATACTTTGTCTGCCCTGTTGAGGGCAGAGCAAAGTAATGCAGTGCACAGGCGCCGGGAAAGGTCAGAGAGGCCCGGCGCCTGCGCACTGCAGCACTTTATGCTGCCCTCAACAGAGCAGACAAAGTAGGCCTGAGCCAGAGCCGCAGCGTGAATTCAAGAAGAGGACGTCATCGTGAGTAATCATCATCATTTATTATTTAGATTTGATAGTTGTGTTCTAAACTGATAATAAATATTACAACCTATATGTTTACATAACTTTGTTGCACTATGGAGGGGGGGCCCGGGAAGATTTCTTGCACAGGGGCCCTCTGCAGTCTGTGTCCGCCCCTGCCCATTGTCATATTGTAATAAAGACACAGCCAGAATAAAGTTCGTTTCACCTATTTATTACTGAAAGATTAAAAATAATAAAACACCATATTTCTCAGTTGTCTGACGATAATCCATATGTCCCTCAACATACTGCAACTCTGCTACATCTGGATTGCATTTCTGAGCGGTTGCATGATACAAACGCTCAGCCGTGAATCCAAGATACACTGAGCTGAGCCTGAGAACTCCGCTTCAGTGTTGAGTGGTGGCATCAATCAGGTGGGAGGAGTAGATAGCTGATGAACTCCGGTCATGTCACTGACGTCAGCGCTCACTGCAGCAGAACTTTCTCACGAGCGCTGATGTCAATGAGGTGACCAGAGTACATCTGATTATAGTTTGATCAGGGTATGTTTTCCTATTCTCTTGGATGACAGAATCTATGGCCGTCCACACTTGCCCTTGGTCTGCATCTTGCCCTTAAAGTGCTTAGTTTTGGGATTGTGGAGAAATACCCTTAATAAACCAACTACCCAAAAAGGTTAAATAAAAACACAGAAATGATCGCAGCAGTCCTCTACTGCTAATTACAAAATTGCACTTGTATAAAATCCTATCAACATATTTGCTTCCAGAATCAAAGAAAGAAGAGAATAAGGGATCATTTGAAGGCACCTCAAATTATTAACCCATATGACTTATTCAGCCTCATTTAGACACCCATTTTCACGTAGATGTTCTCTCTGTATTATAGTCTATGGAGCTGATCACATTTCCTTGTTTTTTGTGGATCATGTGTATGTCCACTTGAGATCCAAGTCATGGATCAAAATTACCCATACAAGTCTACAGGACTGTGACAATCATGGACTGCACATGGATGGCATCAGTGTGCAATTTAGTTTAGCACTGTATATGGCCCAAAATACTGACATTGTTGAAGTGTGGCAGGTTAATATTGCAGCCAAATGTGCAGGGCAGCAATAGGACACAGTGACCGAATACAGAAGAAGCAGCTCTAGATCCAGGAGATGTGACTAACTTCACCCAGTGCAACAAACTAGATCTTAAGTATCTGGCAATGGTTTATATCCATGCCAACTGAATTCCAACTGGCCAACATGATCTGTTCGAGGACAGTCAGAAGACCACAATACAGATTAGATGGTTGACACGAAATAGTACTTCAAATGTGAATACAATATAGGGAAGGTGTACCAGTCAATTAATTTTTGAGAAAGATTTTGCACTCAGCGTGATGTTAACCAGGGATTGTTTTTGAAGAGTTATCTAGACATCAGCCATCATTATTAGGTGTATTTGTATGGATCCTAGTGAATTGAATGTTACTTCTTGGCATTTGTGCTCTGCTTGTGCCATCTTTTATCTTTATAATGTATCTGGATTTTCAGAAAGTTATAGTGTCCTTGATTAAAAACTAAAAAACTACTATTAGTCATTTTCCACTTGCACTTTCGAAGTGTCAACAATTGTCCTCCTTTATAATAATAATGTTGAAGAAAAAGTGGACAGACATTGGAGAACACAAATCTCAGATAAAATAGCAGGACATAAACCGAAATACACTAAAAGTATCAAAGCAACACCATACCTATGTGAGATAAAGAGTCATATTGCCAGCTTGTTAAGCTTTTCTATATACAGTGCTTGTCTTTCATTGCCTAACCTTAAATCTACATTTCAATACATTGAACCATAGCAGAGACACATCTTGGAATTTGGGTTCTGTACTTGCTGTCTTGCTACTTTATAATGTAACTGGACTTTGCGAAAGTTGTAGCGTCCTTAATTAAAACCTACCATTAGTCATTTGCCTCTTTCACCTTCAAAGTGGTAACAATGCCTTCCTTTATTATAATCTAACACTAAACACAAAAATGTAGAAGCAAAAAAGGACAGACATTAGAGGACACAAAGCCCAGATAAAATAGCAGTGTATAAAATGAAATACATTAAAGTAACAAAGCAACACAGTACCTATGTGAAATACAGTAATGAGTCATACTGCCACTTTGTTAAGGTTTTCTCTATACAGTTCTTGTCTTTTCTGGCCTAACCTTAAATCTGCATTACAATACATTGAAACATAGCGTGTGATAGAAACCTTCATAACAACCACATTCAATTAGAGCTGCATTCGCCTTGTTCAAAATGAATCTGTCCAATGCGGCATTTTACACTCAACCTGTGGTTACTCCCCTTGTCTATTTGTCCCTCAAAATGAAAGGAGGCTTGGCGGCTTTGCCTGAATCTGCAAATGGCAGGTTGCCCCTTCTACAAAAAGAGCACTCATGTTTAAATTTACTGCTATTTAACCATTCCTATTGTGATGCAGTCAATGCCCAGCTCAAGTCATTCTTCAGCATCTGATTACCTGGCACCACCTGCTATTGTGGGCTTTTTCGATTTGTTGCTAATTCACAGCTCCGAACTCCATTGTTTTCTATTTTAGGAAATAATACAATTTGTCATAAAATGCGTTACATTAAAGCAGAAGCATGACATATTTGGTAAGAAAATACATTTTCCAGGAAAGGTTTTTTTTTTCGTTAAAAACAGTAATCCAATTGTTGGACTAATGCTATTGCTCTGCCAATGGTTTAACTCCTTACCGGCCTCCGCCATACTATTACTGCGGAAGTCGGATCCCCCGCTTTGATGTGGGCTCCGGCGGTGAGCCCGCATCAAAGCCGGGACATGTTAGCTTTTTTGAACAGCTGACATGTGCCCGCAATAGCGGCGGGTGGAATCACGATTCACCCACCACTATTAACTATTTAAATAATGCTGTCAAACGCTGACAGCGGCATTTAACTAACGCTTACGGCCATCGGGCCAGAAACGAGCGCATCGCCGACCAAGTCACATGATCGGGGGTCAGCGATGAGATGGCATAACAACCAGAGGTCTCCTTGAGGCCTCTATGGTTGTTGATGCCGGATTGCTATGAGCGCCACCCTATGGCGCTCATGGCATTGCAGCAAATCTTCTACATAGGGGCCTACCACATGATCGCTCCTATGTAGCAGAGCCGATCGAGTTGTGCCAGCTTCTAGCCTCCCATGGAAGCTATTGAAGCATGCCAAAAGTAAAAAAAAAGTTTTAAAAAATATGAAAAATAAATACAAGTTTAAATCACCCCCCTTTCGCCCCATTCAAAATAAAACAATAAAAAAATCAAACCTACACATATTTGGTATCGCCGCTTTCAGAATCCCCCAATCTATCAATAAAAAAAGGGATTAACCTGATCGCTAAACGGCGTAGAAAGAAAAAAATTTGAAACGCCAGAATTACTTTTTTTGGTCACCAAGACATTGCATTAAAATGTAATAAAGGGCGATTAAAAGAATGTATCTGCACCAAAATGGTATCATTAAAAACATCAGCTCAGCTCGCAAAAAATAAGCCCTCACCTGACCCCAGATCACAACAAATGGAGACGCTGCGGGTATTGGAAAATTGCACATTTTTTTTTTTAGCAACGTTTTGAATTTTTTTTTTACCAGTTAGATAAAACGTAACCTAGACATGTTTGGTATCTATGAACTCATAATGACCTGGAAAATCAAAATGGCAGGTTAGTTTTAGCATTTCATGAACCTAGCAAAAAACCCAAACAAAAAACAAGTGTGGGATTGCACTTTTTTTGCAATTTCACCGCACTTGGAATTTTTTTTCCTGGTTTTTAGTACACGACATACTAAAACCAATGATGTCGTTCAAAAGCACAACTCATTCCACAAAAAACAAGCCCTCACATGGCCATATTGACAGAAAAAGGAAAAACTTATGGCTCTGAGAAAGTGGGGAGCGAAAAACGAAAACGCAAAACCTAAAAAGGGCAAGGTCTTGAAAGGGTTACATTAATTTGCAGGAGAAAATGTAGTAGGACTGACTGCTTATCTATACTGATGTACCTCACTAATGAAGGGAAGTCATAGAGAATACTCTTACCGATAGCTACAGTTATGGCCAGAAATATTTGGACAGTGACACAATTTTCGCGAGTTGGGCTCTGCATGCCACCACATTGGATTTGAAATGAAACCTCTACAACAGAATTCAAGTGCAGATTGTAACGTTTAATTTGAAGGGTTGAACAAAAATATCTGATAGAAAATGTAGGAATTGTACACATTTCTTTACAAACACTCCACATTTTAGGAGGTCAAAAGTAATTGGACAAATAAACATAACCCAAACAAAATATTTTTATTTTCAATATTTTGTTGCAAATCCTTTGGAGGCAATCACTGCCTTAAGTCTGGAACCCATGGACATCACCAAACGCTGGGTTTCCTCCTTCTTAATGCTTTGCCAGGCCTTTACAGCCGCAGCCTTCAGGTCTTGCTTGTTTGTGGGTCTTTCCGTCTTAAGTCTGGATTTGAGCAAGTGAAATGCATGCTCAATTGGGTTTAGATCTGAAGATTGACTTGGCCATTGCAGAATGTTCCACTTTTTAGCACTCATGAACTCCTGGGTAGCTTTGGATGTATGCTTGGGGTCATTGCCCATCTGTACTATGAAGCGCCGTCCAATCAACTTTGCAGCATTTGGCTGAATCTGGGCTGAAAGTATATCCCGGTACACTTCAGAATTCATCCGGCTACTCTTGTCTGCTCTTATGTCACCAATAAACACAAGTGACCCAGTGCCATTGAAAGCCATGCATGCCCATGCCATCACGTTACCTCCACCATGTTTTACAGAGGATGTGGTGTGCCTTGGATCATGTGCCGTTCCCTTTCTTCTCTAAACTTTTTTCTTCCCATCATTCTGGTACAGGTTGATCTTTGTCTCATCTGTCCATAGAATACTTTTCCAGAACTGAGCTGGCTTCTTGAGGTGTTTTTCTGCAAATTTAACTCTGGCCTGTCTATTTTTGGTATTGATGAATGGTTTGCATCTAGATGTGAACCCTTTGTATTTACTGTCATGGAGTCTTCTCTTTACTGTTGACTTAGAGACAGATACACCTACTTCACTGAGAGTGTTCTGGACTTCAGTTGATGTTGTGAACGGGTTCTTCTTCACCAAATTAAGTATGCGGCGATCATCCACCACTGTTGTCATCCGTGGACGCCCAGGCCTTTTGAGTTCCCAAGCTCACCAGTCAATTCCTTTTTTCTCAGAATGTACCCAACTGTTGATTTTGCTACTCCAAGCATGTCTGCTATCTCTCTGATGGATTTTTTCTTTTTTTTCAGCCTCAGGATGTTCTGCTTCACCTCAATTGAGAGTTCCTTTGACCGCATGTTGTCTGCTCACAGCAACAGCTTCCAAATGCAAAACCACACACCTGGAATCCACCCCTGACCTTTTAACTACTTCATTGATTACAGGTTAACGAGGGAGACGCCTTCAGAGTTAATTGCAGCCCTTAGAGTCCATTGTCCAATTACTTTTGGTCCCTTGAAAAAGAGGACGCTGTGCATTACAGAGCTATGATTCCTAAACCCTTTCTCCGATTTGGATGTGGAAACTATCATATTGCAGCTGGGAGTGTGCACTTTCAGCCCATATTATATATATAATTGTATTTCTGAAAATGTTTTTGTAAACAGCTAAAATAACAAAACTTGTGTCACTGTCCAAATATTTCTGGCCCTAACTGTATATCTGCAGCTGTATTCTTCTATTTTCCTTCAGTGTCATGTACGGTAATTACTTTTCGTCAAACGCATACCATATCTTCTGAAATATGCATACTCAGATTTTTTCTTGACTCTCGGAAATATGTATTTTTTTTCGCTGACATCTAACTCCCGAGGAACATAGTATATACTGTGATATATTAACTTATAGACCAACTGAGATTTTTAATCTCTTGTGTACAGAACTTCCTACTGCTTGCTATTCGGGCAAATGCTGTTGTTTCATGGCCATCGGTCCATATTAGGATTAAGTTATAATACAAGGGTGACTAATCGCAGAGTTTGATGAGTTTTATTTCAGTGTTTGCAGAGGATAAGAGAACATTTCTGAAGATGGGTAATTAGAAATCTTTGGAAAATATGGCAGTATCCACAGAAGTGATAAAAAGGCCAAAAAACTCTTCTATTCCTTAAATATCAAGTAGCTAGGAGATTAGGTGCAGTACCTGAAATGACCAAAGCGTATGGGGTTGCTGTGTTCCCCCCGTATGTTGCTTTTAAAATTGTGAGAACAACAAAGTACAACTTTACATTGATTAGAAAGCGTGACCACCTTTATAAAAGCAAAAGATTTGGCAGTTTTCTGATCTGGAAAAATTGGGAACGGTGATGTGGGGGATATCAAATGCCAAGCAGGAAAGATGGCACTTATTTTAGCAGTTGTAAATTATTTAGTCCAGTAACGAAGCACTCCCATCAAAGTTTTTATCCTCTTAATATATTGCAGTCATCATATTATATAGCACTGTGGTCTTACAATTGCTCATTTTGCCTTTCTACCCTTTCTACCCACTTAATTCTTCTGTTTTCTCTGCTCTATATAGAAACAGGAAGTCTCTTGTCCTTGCAAACTCATTCCCCTCTTCAACTCTTGACCCAGCAGCTCCCTTCTCCCCTCTTCCAGGGACTTTTGCAGTAACAGGTGACTCATACAGAGAAAATTGACCTCCTGTTTTTACATAAAGCTTAGGGTGGTTAAGCTATGGAAAAGAGAAGAATTAAATGGGTAGAAAGGCAAAATGAGCAATTGTAAGTACACAGTGCTATATAATGTGGTGAATGTAATATATTAATAGGTAACCAGCACCGCTGGGCACCGGAGATGCCCGGAGCACCGCTGGGCACCGGAGACACTCGCAGTACCGGCCAGCAACCGCCGGGCACCCGGAGACACCCAGACCCCCCCTCATCCCAGCCTGTGGCCTACACCCACGGTATCGGTAAGGCATGTTCGCTTTGTGGCCACAAACTGTGCCTGCCCAAGTGACGCTGCTGTGATGCCTTATGGGATTCGGGGACAGCAGCCGGAAGTTCCAATTGGCGATTGTTATATTAGATAAACAGACTTTAGAAATACCTTTTCTAAAGATTTATTTAGATGTGTAAAGTAAAACAGGGACTGTTAGGCAGGGTGTTTAGCTATGTAGACACAACTGCTGGTGGTTCTGGGGGCACATGGGACGTGACAGGTTCCCTTTGATAGCAATATGACGCTAGTCACCAAGAAGAAAATTAGCATTATCCCTCCCTGAATCCAATTGCTTTAAGACATACAGGAGTGTCGGTTTGGCTAAAGTAGCATCATATAGCATAACCCTAAAAGTACACCCTGGTACTTTGATAGCTGGCTTTTCACTGATGCACTGCAAAGTCTGCTGTGAGTCAAAGTGCCAGTGTGTGTTTACAGCTGCCGCTCACCGTACTGTAAGCTATGACTGTAGCCATGCCTGTATGATTGAAAGCTAGAAGTCTTCACTCCTTTCCTGGAATGCAACTAGTGTGAACAAAGTCTGGTGTCCGAGCTCCAAAAGAAACCAGCTGTAAACTATGAAACATGAAAGTTCTCAGTGAAGGAGAACAACATCAGATAGAAAAAGCAAGTCAATTGCAAACTTGCTTATTTTCATAATTTTCTCTCTGTGGTGCAGCTTTAGTACAGCATCCAAACACCTTTCTAATGCTATTCACCTGCATATTAACTCGATATCTCTAGGAAAATGGCGTTACCCAACGCGATAGGTTCCCTTAAAACTTGACCTACAGAGTTTGTGCTCCATAGTCCAAAGGTAGATTAACAGGCAGTAGTAAGGAGTAATGGTAGATCAATAGCCAGTAGTAAAAACAGAAAAATAAAAATCACAATGGTGCCAGATCTAACACATGATGATTAGTGAGTGACTGAAGGACCCTCCTGACTATCATGGATTTGGATGAAATTCTGTCATTTTTTTATGGGATCTTCCAATGGAGCCTTGATCACAAATGTAAATCTAGATTAAAGGACTTAAATCTACTAGACAACCCTTCTTAATAGGCGGATAATCAGCTATAGTCTTTCAATATTCCATCAGAGTAGAAGTCTGTTCTGACTATTGGGATATACAGTGCCAAAATCAAAAGTCTTGGGCCAGTCTAGGAGTTAAGTATTACATTTTTTATTTTGTTCCGTGCCTGGAAACTATTAAAGAAGGTGTTGTGCAATAGTAGAAACCCTGTCAACTTTTTCCCTTTTTATCATACAGAAAAGTTGCTTGTTACTAATTATGCTAACATATGTACAATTATATATTTACCTGAATGTATATTCTCCATTAATTGCAGGATGGTGGAGTACTCCTTGGATCTCCAGAACATTAATTTATCTGCTATTCGTACTGTGCGTGTCCTAAGACCCTTGAAGGCCATCAACAGAGTTCCTAGTAAGTGTCCTTTGTGCTCTAGGTATGGTATCCTGAGACTCTTTAGTTGCTGCCTAAATACAGGTCCCAACATAGTCTACCACATTGCTTTGTTGGGGTATGCTGGAAATTGTAAATTATCAACTGAAAAGTTGTCAGTTTCCTTAGAATTTTCTTCTCAAATATCTTTGAACTTTTCGTTTTTTCTTGTTGTGGATGAGAAGTTGGTGGAACATGGGGGTGTGTTATCTTTGTCTGGGACCCCCTTTAGCTCTTTGTCTGCATATTTGCATGCTATCTTTATCATAATTTTGACAACAAAGATTTCTTTTCACACTTTTTTATAACTTTATGATAATCAGTTAAGCTATGTACATTAACAGGGCTATTCAGACTAAGAGCTAGGGGAATCCACTACATGTACCGACCCCTCTATCTGTATTATTGTACTGTCTGTCTGTGCATACTGTACTTCTTCTCTCAGGGCCAATTCCGCCTTTAGCTCTCCATCTCATCGCCTGTCTTTCTCCGGCCAATCAGCGGCTTGCCTTTGTTACTAAGCCCCGCCCATTCCATGCGTCCTCGTCCAATTGTGTCACGTAAGTGCTTGATTCTTTTACGTACCTAAATGTTTCTCTTGGCTGGTTGTTTTCACTGCTTTGAAACATTGCACCCTCCATCTGGTTTTACTTTATTTCCAAATTTTAAAAAATTTAAAGCATGAATAAAACAAACCAAAGTAATGCAATTTTAAGTTGTGAACAATACAAATGCAACAATAACAATGCACTATAGACATACTTCTAAAAGAAAAATAAAGAGGCTATACTGTGCAAACTGTTAAGACTTCTGATGAAGGGAAACTAACAGATACAAACATGTAGGTTAATTTTAGTGATAAGGGGATCAGGAAAAATTCAAGTTAGCCTGATTTTGCATCTATCCCAGGTTTACAAAGAAGTTATTCTCTGTGATTTTAAAGTCTCGTATTATTCAACCCTGCAACCTCCAGCTGTCAGCTTTATGATGGCTGGTTATGAAGAATAGAGGGGTCTCCACACTGTTTTTTTTAATTATTTAAATAAATAATTTAAAAAAACTGTGTGGATTCCCCACATTTTTGATAACCAGCCAAGCTAAAGTAGGCAGCTGGAGGATGGTATTCTCAGGTTGGTAAAAGGGCCATGGATATTGGCCTCCCAGCCTAAAAATAGCAGTCAGCAGCCACCCCAGAAAAGCCGCATCTCTTAAGGTACCGTTACACTAAACGATTTACCAATGATCACGACCAGCGATACGACCTGGCCGTGATCATTGGTAAGTCGTTGTGTGGTCGCTGGGGAGCTGTCACACAGACAGCTCTCTCCAGCGACCAACGATGCCGAAGTCCCCGGGTAACCAGGGTAAACATCGGGTTACTAAGTGCATGGCCGCGCTTAGTAACACGATATTTACCCTGGTTACCATTGTAAAAGTAAAAAAACAGTACTTACTCACATTCCTGTCACGTCCCACAGCGTCAGCTTCCCTGCACTGTGTAAGCGCCGTCCGTAAAGCAGAGCGGTGACGTCACCGCTGTGCTCTGCTTTACGGCCGGCCGGTGCTGACACAGTCAGTGCGGGAAGCTGACGCCAGGGGACGTGACAGGAATGTGAGTATGTACTGTTTTTTTTTAAAACTTTTACAATGGTAACCAGGGTAAATATCGGGTTACTAAGCGCGGCCCTGCGCTTAGTAACCCGATATTTACCCTGGGTACCAGTGAACACATCGCTGGATCGGCGTCACACACGCCGATCCAGCGATGACAGCGGGTGATCAGCGACCAAAAAAAGGTCCTGATCACTCCCAGCGACCAACGATCTCCCTGCAGGGGCCTGATCATTGGTCGCTGTCACGCATAACGATTTTGTTAGTGATATCGTTGCTACGTCACAAAAAGCAACGATATCGTTAACGAAATCGTTATGTGTGAAGGTACCTTTAGATGCTCCAATTCTGGCACTTTGCCCAGTTCTTCCCACTTGCCCTGTGGCAATTTACAAATTTATTTTAAAATTATTAACCCAGTTATACTCACCTTACACCCAATCCATTGAACCTGTGGTCCCCTGCCCAAGGGTAGATTAACAGGCAGTAGTAAGGAATAATGGTAGATCAATAGCCAGTAGAAGAAACAGCAAAATAAAAATCACAACAGTGCCAGATCTATCACATGATGATTAGTGTCTGAAGGACCCTGCCGACTATCATGGATTTGGACAAAATTCTGTCATTTTTTCTGTGAAATCTTCCAATGGAGCCTTGATCACAAATGTAAATCTAGGTTAATGGATTGACGGCTACTAGACAACCCCTTCTTAATAGGCTGATAATCAGCTGTAGCCTTTCAATATTCCATCAGAGTAGAAGTCTGCTCTGACCATTGGGAAATACAGTGCCAAAATCACAAGTCTGGGGCCAGTCTAGGAGATAAGTATTACCTTTTTCATTTCGTTCCGTGAATGGGAACTATTAAAGAATGAGTTGTGCAATAGTAGAAAACCCTAAACAGCCCAGTAAGTGGTACAGCGCTGGAATCAGGGTCTCAACCCCTAGATCATGGTGCTGTCAGGTTACATAGCGGATTCCCTTTAGTGGGGTTGTCCACTATTTAGACAAACCCTTCTAAATCCCTATATTTCCACCAAGTAAAATAATAACACTTATACCCACTTGTGGTGCTGGCACTGTTCAAGCAGCATCAACACAAACTCTCCTGGGGTTCACTTGACATTGTCAGGTCACAAGATCACTGTGGCAAATCAGCTTTGGTTTCACATTACTGTTCTATAGACGTAATTAACTTCCAGAGGAAATCAGACCTACGACTGCTCTCTCATTTCCTCTGGATGTCTTAATTTGTCCCAAAGAGGGGAGAGGGAAGCGGAAGCTGATTGGCCTCAGGGATCACATGACATAATAATATCATGTGATCACTGGGAGATCCAGTGGCAACATTGCTGAAATGGCATAAATCCTACACAGGAAAAGGAGTACAAGCTAAAACAGAAATCAATAAAATAAATATTTTATTAATAAATAGATAATAGTAACCTCTATAAGGACAGACATGAGCAAGGCACAGACAAAATCTCATGCGTGGGAAAGCATCGCCACTGTAGTAACAAAAAGGGCTATCCAGCAGACTACAGAATCCAATGAATTTTACAATACAGGGGCAAATATATAGATTTAGTCAGTAAAATAGGCAGAAGGCATGAGATTTTCCATCAACCCTTATTCTAACCTGCCAGACATACTGCAAAGTATAAGGGAATACCCCTTTAAGGACCACTGGACTCACCCATGAAAGTTTCTGTCGGTGCGTGCTAGATAGCAGCCCCAACGCACGTTTCAAGTGGGCTTCTTCGGGGTTGTAATTTTACTTGGTGGAAACAGAGACTTGGAAGGGGTTATCTGAGAAGGGGGAACCAATGTGTTGTACTGTTGTGGTAAGGATCTATAATGAACCATATTTGTCACTATTGTTATGACAATAACTACTTTTATTAGGCATAATTTTGCAGATATAAAACTGTTCGAGAACTGCTGGTGCCAGAACAAATGTCTAAAAATGTTCAAGCAGTCAGAAGCTAGATGGTCAGAGGTTTTCCATTTCTGATTTAGTCAGGTCACGATAAAAAGTTCAATTAACTTGTAGAGTTACCAGATCATTTGCAATGCTGTAGAGGCTTTTATATCTGAGGCTGAATAGTAACAGGCCTAATGCAGTCTATTACAGAGGCATTAGAGATGCTCTCATCCCGGGGAGGATGGTACTCCAGTCACTAGAGAATCATCTGCACACAATGGGGTTCTAATGAGACCTGCACAAGTCTCCAGGCGCATGATTACATCCTACGTGACACCGCCAGAAACTGCTAACCTGAAAGAATGATTGTTTAGACCCTTGAGTGAATAAAGCCGTATACCAGAAGATTAAGAAACTCTTTATCTGCCAATATAAAGATATTGGCATGGCATGCTCCAAATTAACCTACAATTTGGTCTTGTTTTGTGTCTTTTCCCTTAACACGAAACTTGCTGATTTGATCAGAAACCTTCAGGCTTTAGTTGTTTTTGGCATGCAGAATAACTTAGTTTGCTCTGCTTTTCTACCCGAAGGAATAAAAACACATAAATCTAACAACTTCTTATATCTGTCCATCGAGGACCCTAAACATACATTTACACTTCTCATGCAATGGTCACAGGTGATCGGAGTCAGTTCCATACAGAGTAGGTGCAGGTTGTGCTATACAGCCAGCACCTGCATCGAAGGGCACATATAACACGGACGACAGGTGCACAGAATGCTCGGACTGGCTGGCGGCTCTCCTGACTCAAGCGTGGCAGCATGTATTTCTATGCAGCTGTCACGCTTCGTTCAGGAGAGCCGCCAGCCAGTCCTTGCACAGCAATGCTATCAAAGTCTGTGTTACATGGCCGTCTGTCCGTGACTTACCAGCAGCGATCAGAGCTAGATTGCTAACGCTGAACCACTTAAATGCCTCTGTCAGTCTCTCAGTCCAGCTTTTAAGTGGAGCAATCACATAACGCAACCATTGTGACTCCCAGCGCCACCATCCACCACCACAACATTGTGATAGGTCATTTTTACTAAACAATGAATACCATAAAATCGGAACTAAAAAAACAATGGATGTTGAATAGCGCTTTTTTTTTAGCATTTTCCAATATTTTAATTTTTCGTTTTTCAGTAAGTTATATGGTAAAATGAATTGTGTGATTCAAAAAGGCAACTCGTATATTTTGAAGGTAAAATGATAAAGTTATGACTTTTGGAAAAAGGGTGGGAAGAAACGAAAGCGTAAAATTGGGTTGGGAAGGGGTTAATAAATTTGTAGCAATTCATTCAAACATTTTTTTTTATTGGTGTATGAAAACCACAGTCTTAATAAATTTGGTTCCTTTTTCTCTAGAGAACTAAAGCTGATCAATTGGCTCGACTACGAAATCTATAGGAGCATGTAAGGCAATGTTCGCACTCAGCAGCCATGTTGAGGCTTTAGCCACAGCAGCCTTGTTCTTTCCACTATTTCCCTACACAATTACTTAATCATGCAAGGACACAACTTTTTCACCTACAGAACCGTGTGGCCATTATGATCGTCCACAGGGTCTTGCAGGAAAAAACAAATATTTCCCTGCACGAGTAAGAGATTATGCAGAGAAACAAAGGAAAGACCAAAGAAGTATAGGTCTTCTGTGGCTTTTGTCACCTACTCTAAAGGTACCGTTACACTAAACGACTTACCAACTATCACGACCAGCGATACGACCTGGCCGTGATCGTTGGTAAGTCATTGTGTGGTCGCTGGGGTTGTGTGGTCGCAGCTCTCTCCAGCGACCAACGATCCGGGGAACGACTTCGGCATCGTTGAAACTGTCTTCAACGATGCAGAAGTCCCCGGGTAACCAGGGTAAACATCGGGTTACTAAGCGCGGGGCCGCGCTTAGTAACCCGATATTTACCCTGGCTACCATTGTAAAAGTTAAAAAAAAAACACTACATACTCACATTCCGATGTCTGTCACGTCCCCCGCCGTCAGCTTCCCGCACTGACTGTGTCAGCGCCGGCCGTAAAGCAGAGCACAGCGGTGACGTCACTGCTATGCTCTGCTTTACGGTCGGCGCTGACAGTCAGTGCAGGGAAGCTGACGGCGGGGGACGTGACAGACATCGGAATGTGAGTATGTACTGTTTTTTTTTAACTTTTACAATGGTAACCAGGGTAAATATCGGGTTACTAAGCGCGGCCCTGCGCTTAGTAACCCGATATTTACCCTGGTTACAAGTTAACACATCGCTGGATCCAGCGATGACAGCGGGTGATCAGCGACCAAAAAAAGGTACTGATCATTCCCCAGCGATCAACGATCTCCCAGCAGGGGCCTGATCGTTGGTCACTGTCACACATAACGAGATCGTTAGCGGGATCTTTGCTATGTCAGAAAAAGCGTGACATTGCAACGATATCGTTAACGAAATCGTTATCTGTGAAGGTACCTTAAGAGCAGAAACGTAAGGAGACAGAGTCCTGATTCCAGCGATGAGTCATTTACTGGGCTACCTACTGTAGTTTTAATAAAAGCACTCTAGATTATCTCTAGAGGATGAGAAAATCTACTGTCATTTAGTTCTCTGTATTCATGAGCGCTGTATACCCGCCCCCTCCACTGATTGGCAGCTTTCTGTATATTAGAACCACAATAGTAACACCTTCTGGGATAATAAAGAAGTTTTCAATATAAAAAATATATATAATATTACATAAAAAATTCCTGGTGCAATAAAAAGCAAGTGAGCAAATAATGACTCATAAAGTGAGAAAAACCCACACCATGGAGGACCATAAAAATCCCAGACACGAGTAATAAAAATTAAAATGCCTTTATTAAATTAATATAAGTAGCAATTGCAATAGAAATGATACATTAAAAGCGTGCGCACAGCATAGCAACAATAGTAATGAATGCATCAGACTTAAAATTAAAGAGTATACCAAGACCAAAGGTGACCCATTAGACCCCCATATATATTACCTCCTGCTAAAACAACAGTACAATTACAATAAGGGACTAAAATATATATGGATAATAATAAAAAAGCCCAAATTGTGCCAAAAGTGCAACAAGTGCCATATCAGAAAAGTGCAATCATAAACTGATGATCTCCATATAGGAGTAAAGTGCAAAGTAGCAAACGTAAAAAGCAATAGAAAAAAATAACAAAAATAGAAAGGGGGCCTATGCCTTTAAGGCCGACATATAATAATAATTATCAAATGCAACAAAATGCAGAGTGCCAAGATAAATGTATCAAGGGTGGTGTGGTGATAGGAGGGCTATACCTTTAAAGGGCACCTGTCACCCCGAAAATCGCGGGTGAGGTAAGCCCACCGGCATCAGGGGCTTATCTGCAGCATTCTGTAATGCTGTAGATAAGCCCCCGATGTTACCTGAAAAAGGAGAAAAAGACGTTAGATTATACTCACCCAGGGGCGGTCCCGCTGCTGGTCAGGTCGGATGGGCGTCTCCGGTCCGCTGCGGCGCCTCCCATCTTCTTTCCATGATGTCCTCTTCTGATCTTCAGCCACGGCTCCGGTGCAGGCGTACTTTGCTCTGCCCTGTTGAGGGCAGAGGATAGTACTGCAGTGCGCAGGCGCCGGAAAGGTCAGAGGCCTGGCGCCTGCGCACTGCATTACTTTGTCTGCCCTCAACAGGGCAGAGCAAAGTACGCCTGCGCCGGAGCCGTGGCTGAAGATCACAAGAGGACGTCTTGTAATGAAGATAGGAGGTGCCGCAGCGGACCGGAGACACCCATCCGACCTGACCAGCAGCGGGACCGTCCCTGGGTGAGTATAATATAACGTCTTTTTCTCCTTTTTCAGGTAACATCGGGGGCTTATCTACAGCATTACAGAATGCTGTAGATAAGCCCCTGATGCCGGTGGGATTACCTCACCCGCGATTTTCGGGGTGACAGGTTCCCTTTAAGGTCTGTCTGGTCACTTTTGTGTGCGCACCCCGACGCGCGTTTCAGAACTATTTTCCTTCGAAGGAACACACATCTCAGCATTTAGAGAACTGCTAGATCTGCAACAGAGAAAGCTGTGATCTTACACAAAGAGGCCCAGTAAGTGATACATTGTTGGAATCAGGGTCTCCCTACATCATACTGCTCTCAGATAGGGTAGCAAAAACCTGGTGACTAGGGTTGAACGACTTTTCTTTTTATAGGATCGGGTCGGGTTTCACGAAACCCGACTTTTTCAAAAGTCGGGTCGAGTGAAATCGGCCGATCCTATAGAAAAGTCGGGGTCGGCCGAAACACGAAACCCAATGCAGTGCATTGGGTTTCTAATGGTTCCCAGGGTCTGAATGAGAGGAAACTCTCCTTCAGGCCCTGGGATCCATATTTAAGTGTAAAATAAAGAATCAAAATAAAAAATATTGATATACTTACCCTCGGATGCGCCCTGGTTCTCACCGTGTTGTGAATTCTGTGGCTGAGTTCACTTCTGTGGTCACAAGTGGTATTGCAGTCTCTGGGCTTCCTCCCTCAGGTGTTTTGGTGAGCTCGTTGGCTGCCTTGCTATTTAGCTCCACCTGAGTCTGTCTTCCTTGCTCCTTGTCAATGTTCCAGTGTTGGATCTGAGCTACTGCATCTTTCCTTGGGCCTGCTGCTCTGCTAGATAAGTGCTTCTAGTTTGTTTTCTGTTTTTTCTGTCCAGTTTGCTATTAACTTTTGCTGGAAGCTCTGAGAAGCAAAGGGGTGCACCGCCGTGCTGTTAGTTCGGCACGGTGGGTCTTTTTGCCCCTTTGCGTGGTTTTCGTTTTAGGGTTTTTTGTAGACTGCATAGTTCTCTTTGCTATCCTCGCTCTGTCTAGAATATCGGGCCTCACTTTGCTGAATCTATTTCATTCCTACGTTTGTCTTTTCATCTTGCTAACAGTCATTATATGTGGGGGGCTGCCTATTCCTTTGGGGTATTTCTCTGAGGTAAGTCAGGCTTGTATTTCTATCTTCAGGCTAGTCAGCTCCTCAGGCAGTGCCGAGTTGCATAGGTAGTGATAGGCGCAATCCACTGCTGCTTTCAGTTGTGTGAGGATAGTTCAGGTACTGCAGTCTACAGAGATTCCACGTCTCAGAGCTCGTCCTATTGTTTTTGGTTATTGCCAGATCTTTGTATGTGCGCTGATTACTGCACACTGTGTTGCCTGATTGCCGGCCATAACAGTACAAGGAGCCACCCAATGATTCCCAATAGAGGGAAAAAAGAAATCCTGACATCATTTTTTTTTCTTAGCTCTGTCTTCAGTCTTTTTTTTCCCCTAGACATTAGAGTGCTTCAGGACACAGCTGTGGACATGGATATTCAGGCTCTGTGCTCCTCAATGGATAATCTCGTTGTAAATGTACAAAAGATTCAAGATACTATTGATCAGAAATCGATGCTAGAACCAAGAATTCCGATTCCTGATTTGTTTTTTGGTGACAGAACTAAGTTCCTGAGCTTCAGAAATAATTGTAAGCTATTTTTGGCCTTGAAACCTCATTCTTCTGGTAATCCTATTCAACAGGTTTTGATTATTATTTATTTTTTGCGCGGCGACCCACAGGACTGGGCGTTTTCTCTTGCACCAGGAGATTCTGCATTGAGTAATGTTGATGCATTTTTCCAGGCGCTGGGATTGCTTTACGATGAGCCTAATTCAGTGGATCAGGCTGAGAAAAATCTGCTGGCTTCATGCCAGGGTCAGGATGATGTAGAAGTATATTGTCAGAAATTTAGGAAGTGGTCAGTACTCACTCTGTGGAATGAATCTGCACTAGCGGCTTTGTTCAGAAAGGGTCTATCTGAAGCTCTTAAGGATGTAATGGTAGGATTTCCTATGCCTGCTGGTTTGAATGAGTCTATGTCCTTGGCCATTCAGATCGGTCGTCGCTTGCGCGAGCGTAAATCTGTGCACCATCTGGCGGTATTGTCTGAGAGTAAACCTGAGCCTATGCAGTGCGACAGGACTATGACTAAAGTAGAACGGCAAGAACACAGACGTCTGAACAGACTGTGTTTCTATTGTGGTGATTCTACTCATGCTATTTCTAATTGTCCTAAACGCACTAGGTGGTTCGATAGCTCTGCCGTTATTGGTACTGTACAGTCCAAATTCCTTTTGTCCATTACCTTAATGTGCTCTTTGTCATCGTATTCTGTCATGGCGTTTGTGGATTCAGGCGCTGCCCTGAATCTGATGGATTTGGATTATGCTAAACGTTGTGGATTTTTCTTGGAGCCTTTGCGGTGTCCTATTCCGTTGAGAGGAATTGATGCTACACCTTTGGCCAAGAATAAGCCTCAGTACTGGGCCCAGCTGACCATGTGCATGGCTCCTGCACATCAGGAAGTTATTCGCTTTCTGGTACTGCATAATTTGCATGATGTGGTCGTGTTGGGGTTGCCATGGCTACAAACCCATAATCCAGTATTGGATTGGAACTCTATGTCGGTAACCAGCTGGGGTTGTCAGGGAGTACATGGTGATGTTCCATTTTTGTCTATTTCGTCATCCATTCCTTCTGACATCCCAGAGTTCTTGTCGGACTTTCAGGATGTATTTGAAGAGTCCAAGTCTGATGCCCTACCTCCGCATAGGAATTGTGATTGTGCTATCGATTTGATTCCTGGTAGTAAATTCCCTAAGGGTCGTTTATTTAATTTGTCCGTACCTGAACACACCGCTATGCGCAGTTATGTGAAGGAGTCCCTGGAGAAGGGACATATTCGCCCATCGTCGTCACCATTGGGAGCAGGGTTCTTTTTTGTAGCCAAGAAGGATGGTTCGCTAAGACCGTGTATTGATTACCGCCTTCTTAATAAGATCACTGTTAAGTTTCAGTATCCCTTGCCATTGATTTCTGACTTGTTTGCTCGGATTAAGGGGGCTAGTTGGTTTACTAAGATTGATCTTCGTGGTGCGTATAATCTGGTGAGAATCAGGCAGGGAGATGAATGGAAAACGGCATTTAATACGCCCGAGGGTCATTTTGAGTATCTGGTGATGCCGTTCGGACTTGCCAATGCTCCATCTGTTTTTCAGTCTTTTATGCATGACATTTTCCGTGAGTATCTGGATAAATTCTTGATTGTTTACTTGGATGACATTTTGATCTTCTCAGATGATTGGGAGTCTCATGTGAAGCAAGTCAGAATGGTTTTCCAGGTACTGCGTGCTAATTCCTTGTTCGTGAAGGGATCAAAGTGTCTCTTCGGTGTGCAGAAAGTTTCATTTTTGGGGTTCATCTTTTCCCCTTCTACTATCGAGATGGATCCGGTTAAGGTTCAGGCCATCCAGGATTGGACTCAGCCGACATCTCTAAAAAGTCTGCAGAAATTCCTGGGCTTTGCTAATTTTTATCGTCGCTTCATCTGTAATTTTTCTAGCATTGCCAGACCATTGACCGATTTGACCAAGAAGGGTGCTGATTTGGTTAATTGGTCTTCTGCTGCCGTGGAAGCTTTTCAGGAGTTGAAGCGTCGTTTTTGCTGTGCCCCTGTGTTGTGTCAACCTGATGTTTCTCTTCCGTTCCAGGTCGAGGTTGATGCTTCTGAGATTGGTGCAGGGGCGGTTTTGTCACAGAGAGGTTCTGGTTGCTCAGTGTTCAAACCATGTGCTTTCTTTTCCAGGAAATTTTCTGCTGCTGAGCGTAATTATGATGTGGGCAACCGAGAGTTGCTGGCCATGAAGTGGGCATTCGAGGAGTGGCGTCATTGGCTTGAGGGTGCTAAGCATCGCGTGGTGGTATTGACTGATCATAAGAACCTTACTTATCTTGAGTCTGCCAAGCGCTTGAATCCTAGACAGGCCCGTTGGTCGTTATTTTTTGCTCGTTTTGATTTTGTGATTTCATACCTTCCGGGCTCTAAAAATGTGAAGGCGGATGCTCTGTCTAGGAGTTTTGTGCCCGACTCTCCGGGGTTATCTGAGCCGGCGAGTATCCTCAAGGAAGGAGTCATTGTGTCTGCCATCTCCCCTGATTTGCGGAGAGTGTTGCAGAAATTTCAGGCTAATAAACCTGATCGTTGTCCGGCCGAGAAACTGTTCGTCCCTGATAGGTGGACTAGTAAAGTTATCTCTGAACTTCATTGTTCGGTGCTGGCCGGTCATCCAGGAATCTTTGGTACCAGGGAATTGGTTGCTAGATCCTTCTGGTGGCCATCTCTGTCACGGGATGTGCGTGCTTTTGTGCAGTCCTGTGGAATTTGTGCTAGGGCTAAGCCCTGCTGTTCACGTGCCAGTGGGTTGCTTTTGCCCTTGCCGGTCCCGAAGAGGCCTTGGACACATATTTCGATGGATTTCATTTCTGACCTTCCCGTTTCTCAAAAAATGTCGGTCATTTGGGTGGTCTGTGATCGCTTTTCTAAAATGGTCCATCTGGTGCCCTTGGTTAAATTGCCTTCCTCCTCTGATTTGGTGCCTTTGTTCTTCCAGCATGTGGTTCGTTTACATGGCATTCCTGAGAATATTGTTTCTGACAGAGGTTCCCAGTTTGTCTCGAGGTTCTGGCGAGCCTTTTGTGGTAGGATGGGCATTGACCTATCTTTCTCCTCGGCTTTCCATCCTCAGACTAATGGCCAGACCGAACGAACCAATCAGACCTTGGAAACATATCTGAGATGTTTTGTTTCCGCTGACCAGGATGATTGGGTGTCATTTTTGCCGTTGGCTGAGTTCGCCCTTAATAATCGGGCCAGCTCGGCTACCTTGGTCTCTCCATTTTTCTGCAATTCTGGATTCCATCCTCGTTTCTCTTCAGGACAGGTTGAGTCTTCGGACTGTCCTGGTGTGGATTCTGTGGTGGACAGGTTGCAGCAGATCTGGACTCAGGTAGTGGACAATTTGACCTTGTCCCAGGAGAAGGCTCAGCTTTTCGCTAATTGCAGACGCCGTGTGGGACCCCGACTTCGTGTTGGGGATCTGGTTTGGTTATCTTCTCGTCATATTCCTATGAAGGTTTCCTCTCCTAAATTTAAACCTCGTTTTATTGGTCCGTATAGGATTTCTGAGATTCTCAATCCGGTGTCTTTTCGTCTGACCCTCCCAGACTCCTTTTCCATACATAATGTATTCCATAGGTCGTTGTTGAGGAGATACGTGGCACCTATGGTTCCATCTGTGGAGCCTCCTGCCCCTGTTTTGGTGGAGGGGGAATTGGAGTATATTGTGGAGAAGATTTTGGATTCTCGTGTCTCTAGACGGAAACTCCAGTATCTGGTCAAATGGAAGGGTTATGCTCAGGAAGATAATTCCTGGGTTTTTGCCTCTGATGTCCATGCCCCAGATCTTGTTCGTGCCTTTCATGTGGCTCATCCTGGTCGGCCTGGGGGTTCTGGTGAGGGTTCGGTGACCCCTCCTCAAGGGGGGGGTACTGTTGTGAATTCTGTGGCTGAGTTCACTTCTGTGGTCACAAGTGGTATTGCAGTCTCTGGGCTTCCTCCCTCAGGTGTTTTGGTGAGCTCGTTGGCTGCCTTGCTATTTAGCTCCACCTGAGTCTGTCTTCCTTGCTCCTTGTCAATGTTCCAGTGTTGGATCTGAGCTACTGCATCTTTCCTTGGGCCTGCTGCTCTGCTAGATAAGTGCTTCTAGTTTGTTTTCTGTTTTTTCTGTCCAGTTTGCTATTAACTTTTGCTGGAAGCTCTGAGAAGCAAAGGGGTGCACCGCCGTGCTGTTAGTTCGGCACGGTGGGTCTTTTTGCCCCTTTGCGTGGTTTTCGTTTTAGGGTTTTTTGTAGACTGCATAGTTCTCTTTGCTATCCTCGCTCTGTCTAGAATATCGGGCCTCACTTTGCTGAATCTATTTCATTCCTACGTTTGTCTTTTCATCTTGCTAACAGTCATTATATGTGGGGGGCTGCCTATTCCTTTGGGGTATTTCTCTGAGGTAAGTCAGGCTTGTATTTCTATCTTCAGGCTAGTCAGCTCCTCAGGCAGTGCCGAGTTGCATAGGTAGTGATAGGCGCAATCCACTGCTGCTTATAGTTGTGTGAGGATAGATCAGGTACTGCAGTCTACAGAGATTCCACGTCTCAGAGCTCGTCCTATTGTTTTTGGTTATTGCCAGATCTTTGTATGTGCGCTGATTACTGCACACTGTGTTGCCTGATGCCGGCCATAACAGTACAAGGAGCCACCCAATGATTCCCAATAGAGGGAAAAAAGAAATCCTGACATCATTTTTTTTTCTTAGCTCTGTCTTCAGTCTTTTTTTTCCCCTAGACATTAGAGTGCTTCAGGACACAGCTGTGGACATGGATATTCAGGCTCTGTGCTCCTCAATGGATAATCTCGTTGTAAATGTACAAAAGATTCAAGATACTATTGATCAGAAATCGATGCTAGAACCAAGAATTCCGATTCCTGATTTGTTTTTTGGTGACAGAACTAAGTTCCTGAGCTTCAGAAATAATTGTAAGCTATTTTTGGCCTTGAAACCTCATTCTTCTGGTAATCCTATTCAACAGGTTTTGATTATTATTTCTTTTTTGCGCGGCGACCCACAGGACTGGGCGTTTTCTCTTGCACCAGGAGATTCTGCATTGAGTAATGTTGATGCATTTTTCCAGTCGCTGGGATTGCTTTACGATGAGCCTAATTCAGTGGATCAGGCTGAGAAAAATCTGCTGGCTTTATGCCAGGGTCAGGATGATGTAGAAGTATATTGTCAGAAATTTAGGAAGTGGTCAGTACTCACTCTGTGGAATGAATCTGCACTAGCGGCTTTGTTCAGAAAGGGTCTCTCTGAAGCTCTTAAGGATGTAATGGTGGGATTTCCTATGCCTGCTGGTTTGAATGAGTCTATGTCCTTGGCCATTCAGATCGGTCGTCGCTTGCGCGAGCGTAAATCTGTGCACCATCTGGCGGTATTGTCTGAGAGTAAACCTGAGCCTATGCAGTGCGACAGGACTATGACTAAAGTAGAACGGCAAGAACACAGACGTCTGAACAGACTGTGTTTCTATTGTGGTGATTCTACTCATGCTATTTCTAATTGTCCTAAACGCACTAGGCGGTTCGATAGCTCTGCCGTTATTGGTACTGTACAGTCCAAATTCCTTTTGTCCATTACCTTAATGTGCTCTTTGTCATCGTATTCTGTCATGGCGTTTGTGGATTCAGGCGCTGCCCTGAATCTGATGGATTTGGATTATGCTAAACGTTGTGGATTTTTCTTGGAGCCTTTGCGGTGTCCTATTCCGTTGAGAGGAATTGATGCTACACCTTTGGCCAAGAATAAGCCTCAGTACTGGGCCCAGCTGACCATGTGCATGGCTCCTGCACATCAGGAAGTTATTCGCTTTCTGGTACTGCATAATTTGCATGATGTGGTCGTGTTGGGGTTGCCATGGCTACAAACCCATAATCCAGTATTGGATTGGAACTCTATGTCGGTAACCAGCTGGGGTTGTCAGGGAGTACATGGTGATGTTCCATTTTTGTCTATTTCGTCATCCATTCCTTCTGACATCCCAGAGTTCTTGTCGGACTTTCAGGATGTATTTGAAGAGTCCAAGTCTGATGCCCTACCTCCGCATAGGAATTGTGATTGTGCTATCGATTTGATTCCTGGTAGTAAATTCCCTAAGGGTCGTTTATTTAATTTGTCCGTACCTGAACACACCGCTATGCGCAGTTATGTGAAGGAGTCCCTGGAGAAGGGACATATTCGCCCATCGTCGTCACCATTGGGAGCAGGGTTCTTTTTTGTAGCCAAGAAGGATGGTTCGCTAAGACCGTGTATTGATTACCGCCTTCTTAATAAGATCACTGTTAAGTTTCAGTATCCCTTGCCATTGATTTCTGACTTGTTTGCTCGGATTAAGGGGGCTAGTTGGTTTACTAAGATTGATCTTCGTGGTGCGTATAATCTGGTGAGAATCAGGCAGGGAGATGAATGGAAAACGGCATTTAATACGCCCGAGGGTCATTTTGAGTATCTGGTGATGCCGTTCGGACTTGCCAATGCTCCATCTGTTTTTCAGTCTTTTATGCATGACATTTTCCGTGAGTATCTGGATAAATTCTTGATTGTTTACTTGGATGACATTTTGATCTTCTCAGATGATTGGGAGTCTCATGTGAAGCAAGTCAGAATGGTTTTCCAGGTACTGCGTGCTAATTCCTTGTTCGTGAAGGGATCAAAGTGTCTCTTCGGTGTGCAGAAAGTTTCATTTTTGGGGTTCATCTTTTCCCCTTCTACTATCGAGATGGATCCGGTTAAGGTTCAGGCCATCCAGGATTGGACTCAGCCGACATCTCTAAAAAGTCTGCAGAAATTCCTGGGCTTTGCTAATTTTTATCGTCGCTTCATCTGTAATTTTTCTAGCATTGCCAGACCATTGACCGATTTGACCAAGAAGGGTGCTGATTTGGTTAATTGGTCTTCTGCTGCCGTGGAAGCTTTTCAGGAGTTGAAGCGTCGTTTTTGCTGTGCCCCTGTGTTGTGTCAACCTGATGTTTCTCTTCCGTTCCAGGTCGAGGTTGATGCTTCTGAGATTGGTGCAGGGGCGGTTTTGTCACAGAGAGGTTCTGGTTGCTCAGTGTTCAAACCATGTGCTTTCTTTTCCAGGAAATTTTCTGCTGCTGAGCGTAATTATGATGTGGGCAACCGAGAGTTGCTGGCCATGAAGTGGGCATTCGAGGAGTGGCGTCATTGGCTTGAGGGTGCTAAGCATCGCGTGGTGGTATTGACTGATCATAAGAACCTTACTTATCTTGAGTCTGCCAAGCGCTTGAATCCTAGACAGGCCCGTTGGTCGTTATTTTTTGCTCGTTTTGATTTTGTGATTTCATACCTTCCGGGCTCTAAAAATGTGAAGGCGGATGCTCTGTCTAGGAGTTTTGTGCCCGACTCTCCGGGGTTATCTGAGCCGGCGAGTATCCTCAAGGAAGGAGTCATTGTGTCTGCCATCTCCCCTGATTTGCGGAGAGTGTTGCAGAAATTTCAGGCTAATAAACCTGATCGTTGTCCGGCCGAGAAACTGTTCGTCCCTGATAGGTGGACTAGTAAAGTTATCTCTGAACTTCATTGTTCGGTGCTGGCCGGTCATCCAGGAATCTTTGGTACCAGGGAGTTGGTTGCTAGATCCTTCTGGTGGCCATCTCTGTCACGGGATGTGCGTGCTTTTGTGCAGTCCTGTGGAATTTGTGCTAGGGCTAAGCCCTGCTGTTCACGTGCCAGTGGGTTGCTTTTGCCCTTGCCGGTCCCGAAGAGGCCTTGGACACATATTTCGATGGATTTAATTTCTGACCTTCCCGTTTCTCAAAAAATGTCGGTCATTTGGGTGGTCTGTGATCGCTTTTCTAAAATGGTCCATCTGGTGCCCTTGGTTAAATTGCCTTCCTCCTCTGATTTGGTGCCTTTGTTCTTCCAGCATGTGGTTCGTTTACATGGCATTCCTGAGAATATTGTTTCTGACAGAGGTTCCCAGTTTGTCTCGAGGTTCTGGCAGCCTTTTGTGGTAGGATGGGCATTGACCTATCTTTCTCCTCGGCTTTCCATCCTCAGACTAATGGCCAGACCGAACGAACCAATCAGACCTTGGAAACATATCTGAGATGTTTTGTTTCCGCTGACCAGGATGATTGGGTGTCATTTTTGCCGTTGGCTGAGTTCGCCCTTAATAATCGGGCCAGCTCGGCTACCTTGGTCTCTCCATTTTTCAGCAATTCTGGATTCCATCCTCGTTTCTCTTCAGGACAGGTTGAGTCTTCGGACTGTCCTGGTGTGGATTCTGTGGTGGACAGGTTGCAGCAGATCTGGACTCAGGTAGTGGACAATTTGACCTTGTCCCAGGAGAAGGCTCAGCTTTTCGCTAATCGCAGACGCCGTGTGGGACCCCGACTTCGTGTTGGGGATCTGGTTTGGTTATCTTCTCATCATATTCCTATGAAGGTTTCCTCTCCTAAATTTAAACCTCGTTTTATTGGTCCGTATAGGATTTCTGAGATTCTCAATCCGGTGTCTTTTCGTCTGACCCTCCCAGACTCCTTTTCCATACATAATGTATTCCATAGGTCGTTGTTGAGGAGATACGTGGCACCTATGGTTCCATCTGTGGAGCCTCCTGCCCCTGTTTTGGTGGAGGGGGAATTGGAGTATATTGTGGAGAAGATTTTGGATTCTCGTGTCTCTAGACGGAAACTCCAGTATCTGGTCAAATGGAAGGGTTATGCTCAGGAAGATAATTCCTGGGTTTTTGCCTCTGATGTCCATGCCCCAGATCTTGTTCGTGCCTTTCATGTGGCTCATCCTGGTCGGCCTGGGGGTTCTGGTGAGGGTTCGGTGACCCCTCCTCAAGGGGGGGTACTGTTGTGAATTCTGTGGCTGAGTTCACTTCTGTGGTCACAAGTGGTATTGCAGTCTCTGGGCTTCCTCCCTCAGGTGTTTTGGTGAGCTCGTTGGCTGCCTTGCTATTTAGCTCCACCTGAGTCTGTCTTCCTTGCTCCTTGTCAATGTTCCAGTGTTGGATCTGAGCTACTGCATCTTTCCTTGGGCCTGCTGCTCTGCTAGATAAGTGCTTCTAGTTTGTTTTCTGTTTTTTCTGTCCAGTTTGCTATTAACTTTTGCTGGAAGCTCTGAGAAGCAAAGGGGTGCACCGCCGTGCTGTTAGTTCGGCACGGTGGGTCTTTTTGCCCCTTTGCGTGGTTTTCGTTTTAGGGTTTTTTGTAGACTGCATAGTTCTCTTTGCTATCCTCGCTCTGTCTAGAATATCGGGCCTCACTTTGCTGAATCTATTTCATTCCTACGTTTGTCTTTTCATCTTGCTAACAGTCATTATATGTGGGGGGCTGCCTATTCCTTTGGGGTATTTCTCTGAGGTAAGTCAGGCTTGTATTTCTATCTTCAGGCTAGTCAGCTCCTCAGGCAGTGCCGAGTTGCATAGGTAGTGATAGGCGCAATCCACTGCTGCTTATAGTTGTGTGAGGATAGATCAGGTACTGCAGTCTACAGAGATTCCACGTCTCAGAGCTCGTCCTATTGTTTTTGGTTATTGCCAGATCTTTGTATGTGCGCTGATTACTGCACACTGTGTTGCCTGATTGCCGGCCATAACACACCGGCAGCCTTCCTTCCTAAGAATCAGCGCCTGAAGGACCTTCGATGACGTCGCGGCTTGTGATTGGTCTCGTGAGCGGTCACATGGGCGTCATGCGACCAATCACAAGCCGCGACGTCATCTAAGGTCCTTCAGGCGCTGATTCTTAGGAAGGAAGGCTGCGGGTTAGAACCAGGGCGCGTCCGAGGGTGAGTATATACCTATAAGGAATATACTCACCCTCGGACACGCCCTCGGACGCTTCCTTCCTAAGAATTAGCGCCTGAAGGACCTTAGATGACGTCGCGGCTTGTGATTGGTCGCGTGACCGCCCATGTGACCGCTCACACGACCAATCACAGGCCGCGCCATCATCGAAGGCCCTTCAGGCGCTCATTCTTAGGAAGGAAGGCTGCCGGTGAGAACCAGGGCACGTCAGAGGGTGAGTATATCAATATTTTTTTTTTTTTATTCTTTATTTTACACTTAAATATGAATTCCGATACCGATTCCCGATATCTTAAACATATCGGAACTCGGTATCGGAATTCCGATTCCAGATCAGAAGATCGTCGACCTCATGGCCGACCCCACACAGGGGTCGGGTCGGGTTTCATGAAACCCGACTTTGCCAAAAGTCGGCGACTTCTGAATCTGGCCGACCCGTTTCGCTCAACCCTAATAGTAAGTATTTTTGGATACATTTTTATCAATCAACTTTGCTTCAAGAACAAATTAAAAAAAACATAACTGCCTTCAAAGAGTTTGCAGTCTATTAATAAAGGGTGGGGACGCTATTCTTAAGTAGAGAAGGAAGTAGGGGCCTGTAAATATACAGCTTGTCTCATCAGTAAAATAAATGAATGCATTAATCTAAGGGCGAGTTGTTTTTTTAATCATTCTGCTTTATTTCAGAAACAAACTGTGACATGAAGGATGAAGCTTGCAGATTTTCTTTGCAAAACATCCTATTATAAATGCTGCATAAATATCTTTTCCCATATTGCTCATATAGTTCCAAGGGGTTGATCTGTTCTTCCACCTCTTTTGCCTGTTATGCACCTTCATCCGTAAAGGTGACAATTACAGTAAGAGAGGTTGATCAACACTGTTCCCGGCACAGGAAGCAATATCCTAGTTCCGGTAATGTAATCAATTGCTTTCACAAAGTGTATGCTGTGTGTGAACTTTCTTTATATACGACATAGGGCAGAGAACATCAGGAATCTTAATTGGACCTTGCACGGCACAAGGGACTGTATTATAGCGGGAATGCACTCAACTAAAAATGTGTCTGACAACTTGAGTTAGATGGAAAAATATATATCAGCATCAAGGCTGGAAACTAGTTAGGTGTGAGAAGCATTGATAATATTTTACTCGTACAAGCTCTTCTTCCAGAACAGCTAGATTTACAATTTTGAGTACTAGTTTGCAAATGCATTTCAGAAATAACAACAGAGAAAAAAAGAGGGATAGCTCTCAGTCTTCCTTCTACCTGGGATATTGTACAGCCTTCGAATAGTCATGGGCTCCCAGCGCCGTGTTATCATCTCTATAACTGCATTTCGTTTACGTGGACATGGCCTTTGCTTGACTTGAATCATTTAAACGTTCAGACACTCTGAATAAATCTGTGCTTTATTCTATGTCTTGTGTATACTTAGCAGATCTTCCATTGACTATTGCTTCTTCTGAAATACCAATGCATCAAGATGAGAAAAATGTGCCATCCATCTGATTTACCTCTATAATCTTTCATGATTGACACACAAAATGTAGCAAGTCTAGGACATTGTTTCTGCCTCCATAGACTTGTACACTATTATGATCAGGTTCCTTTATCACTCTCTATTTCCTCCTAACCTTCTACCCTCTTGTGTTTTTCAAGAATTACAAGCTTTTCAGAAATTTGCACAAATTTATTGCCGTAAATCTATTTTATTTTTTTTTTGGGGGGGGGGGAATTGGCAAAATAGGTGAATTAGAATTTTGAAAGATCAACACATCTCAACCAGAAATGTTGACATGCAGCAATTAGGTTTTAGGAGTCAACCATACATTTCAAAAATTTGCCACGACATCTGGTTTTAAGTGTCAATATTTGAGTCTCCTAAATATCAGCTTTGACAGCCACAAGGCAGTTAGCCGGTCACTTATGGTATTTATAATGAAGGACTTTCTATTTGATGCTTGCGCACAGTAAGGGTATGTTTCCACGTTCAGGAAACGCTGCGTGTTTGACGCTGCATTGAGCCGCAGCGTCAAACACGCAGCGTCCAGATGTTACAGCATAGTGGAGGGGATTTCATGAAATCCCGTCTCCACTATGCATTAAAAGACGCATGCGGCAGACCCGCAGAAACGCACATGCGGTGCGTCTTTTAAGAACGCAGCATGTCCTTACATTGCAGAAACAACGCAAGGACAACGCAGGTGACCTGCCAGTGACCTCAGGTGCAGATTTGGTCAGGATTTTACCTGCATAAAATCCTGACCAAATCCTGAACGTGGACACATACCCTTAGAGAATCAGCTGAGTGACACTGTGAAGTGACACCGCTTAACAGTCCACAGTTCTGGAACCTTACCTTTTTGATACTAAATCCCTTATTCTATGCTGAAACTACTTGAGACTTCATCTGATCAGGTGGCAGTTTTTGGTTTATTTATCATATGATACATTTGCAAACTGAATATCAAATTTCATATCTTTTTGATTTGTATCAGAAAAAAATAATAATTATGTGGTCCTTACAATAAGAAATGTTATGTTATAGCTATTTTACGTGTCACACTCATAGTTTTTTGTTATTGGATCTATACTGTATTTGTGTTGTCCATTATCTGATTTTGTTCCCTATTTACTGGTTTCCAGTAATATTAGGGACACTTTTCCCTGAACAATTCACTATTAAACATACTATTTCTGCTATGTTATGGCCTTATTGGTATTCCCAGTATCATTGCTCTCACTACGTATGCTCACCTCTCTGTTACTTATACTTTCATGAAATCATTTTGACTTTAATTAAACCTACACAGCAACATCTTACATTTTGTAGGAATCTGTTAGCTCAACCCTGACCATATGAAGTTAATTTTCTCTTCAATATCCTGTCTTATATATTTAATTAGCACAATGTAAAGGTATCATCTGGAGTTTGATTGCTTACTTGCTGTTCCATACTAAAATAAAAGGCTCTTCAGTAGTGGATTCGGCAGATTAGTCACTAGAATTAGTCACCGTGAAGCATATTGTTTCTGTTAACACAGTGCAGGCATCTGGTGAACAATAGATACTTCTAGCTTATGATAGCCTTACATTATATCTTCTTCTACTTACCATGAAAACATTTATGGCAGGCTCAAACCGGCTCATGGAAGAATAGGTAAATTGTTTGGTAGGCCCCTGTTAGGAGTGAGCCCAAGTTCCTGACTGATTTTCATGAGCAGTCCTTGGCACAGCATGCTTGCAGCATTATACAGGCAGGCCACCTGCCGTAGCATGAACATGGATCATCAAAACAGTCATAAAGGCCATCTCTAGGATCCTTATTTAATTGGTCGATAGGGGTCCACAAGTTGCATCCCACCACATCCTCCATATACTTAAGTGAAGTTGTGGCTGTACGCTTAACTGTCTATCCATTCAGAAATGTGGAGAATGTGTTTGCTGGTCAAGTAATATTTGCTTGTAGGCCTAAAGCGGACCCTCAGAATCAATTGGTACTGGTGGGTCCTTGGCATCCCAGTCTGACAATGAGATATGGTGTCATTTCCAGTTCCAATTTTTCAAACCTGTTTAAGGGATTGGATGAGATTTGAGAAAAGGTCTTGTTTTCCGCAAAAACAAAAATTATACATGAGCATGCTTAAATGGTCCACTGGTGGACCACTGTTTTACACAAAGCTGCAGACGCAGAAGTGAGAGTCGACCCAACTCCATCAGACATTTAGAATCTCCCATTTAAATGGTCAACTTTATGGATGTTTGCAACCCTGATCTGCTGCTAGATTGGCTGTGCTTGAGCCTTTCAACAAGCTTTATTAGGATGATAAACCCAAACAAGAAACCGGACATATAGTAAATAGTCTGTCTTCGGGGTCGGGTATTGAACACTAGAAGTTTGGTACAAACCCCGAACTTTCCAGTTTGGGTTTGCTCATCCCTATTTAACTGCACAGTACATAGAGGACATAGCCATATTGTTCAGTATCTCAACTAGGTTTCCTCTCCAGGACTCTACAATCCAATTGTGTTGAGGCTTGTACCTTATTCAAACCAAGGCTGTATGGTTTTACCTCATGTGCCAAGCTTTGGGGAAAAAAGCTTATACATCTAAAACATATTGACATTTTATATTTGATGCCTGATTCAAATATTTGCACATAGGGTGTTGAATGGCAAACTAGTGTCCAAGAATTAGGAGAAAGTAAATTTTCAAAATCAGAACATGGGCAGAAAGTTGACAGCTGACTTTCATAATAGCCTCTTCCTGACCAAAAAGTGGTTTATGCAATAAACAAAATTCATCACCTATTGACAGGCCTGGTGATTAATCTATAATGGCTGGGAGTCTGACTATTGGGTGATTAATCTATAATGGCTGGGAGTCTGACTATTGGGACCTCCACTCACAAGAACAAGGCTCCTAAAGTCCCCTGTGTCAAGTGAACAATACTGTGCATGTGGGACCACTCCATATATCGTCTATGGGAGTGGTGGTCACACGTACGCTAATTCTTCCATATAGCCATAAAAGTGAATGTAGTGCAGGTCTCAAACACACAGTACTCGATTTTATGGCCAAGGGTGATTTTGGGAACCTATTCTCAGAAAAAACAAGAGTGTGGATGGGCACTCTCCACCAATATCTAATAGGGGTGCAGCAAAGATACATCAGTGCATACAAAGACTACAAACGCTGAAGAGATAAGTAAAAAAAGCCTAGAGTGAACACTAGACCAGAGGTATGGCATGACACAGGTTAGTAATGATGTGATTATGATTTTTTTCCATTTTATTTATTTTTTATCAAAAAACTCAGCACTTTGGATTTGAGGAGAATAATTTTGCTGCAAATCAAATTTTCCAGTAAAATCTGCTTGATTTGTTGAATTTGAATTTCGATCTGCTCATCGCTACCTTATTAAAGAAAAAATAATATTGATTTTTTTTCATCACTTAACGTGCGAAGCCTAAAAATGGCACTCATGCATTGTAATATTTATGTAAATTATACCCTGAAATATTTCATCATGCATAGAAAAAGTAACAATAATGCCGGCAGCACTATATTCATGAAAATGAACAACTATTTAATTTAAGAGAGAATACAATATTGATTATGCATGTAGAGGTCCTACACAATGTATTGTTATCATCCTAGAAGTTTTTGTAGATACTGGTCGATTTAAATTCAGGACTAGGGTTGAGCGACCTTGACTTTTTTTGGGTCGAGCCGGGTTTCGCGAAACCCGACTATCTCAAAAGTCGAGTCGAGTGAAATCGGCCGATTATGGCGAAAAGTCGAGGATCGACCGAAACACGAAACCCAATGCAAAGCCAATGGGATTTTTTTTTTTTTTCTTCTCTCTCTCTCTCTCTCTCTCTCTCTCGTAGGCGTGGACGCCTATGTCATCACTCTGCCCACGCCCCTTCATTGGCTGAAAAAAATGGCGCCAAGCGCGTCACACGAAACGCGACTTTGGCGCGAAAGTCGCGTACCGCATGGCCGACCCCACACAGGGATCGGGTCGGGTTTCATGAAACCCGACTTTGCCAAAAGTCGGCGACTTTTGAAAATGAACGATCCGTTTCGCTCAACCCTATTCAGGACAATTCAGTCTCATCTTCTACTTGTTATGCTCATAATGAAACACATTTTCTGTGTTGAAGTTTCAGTTAGGTCTAAAATTGAATTTTAGAATAACACATTACTTTTTATTAATGTAGTGTTTCAACTTATAAGAGATAATAGGCTAAACATAACGCTGCAATGTTTTCTCATTGGTTTTATTATGAACACACATCTTCATCTTTGTCCTAGTTTTCATGGAAGATTTTGCTTAAAGGGAACCTGTCACCTGAATTTGGCGGGTCCTTTTTTGGGTCATATGGGCGGTGTTTTCGGGTCTTTTATTAACCCCTTTTTTCCTGCTGGTCGCGAAATTGACTTGCCGTTGATTAGCTTTCCTCCCTAGTTAACGCGTGCGCAAAGCAATCTTGCCTTCGCACTATGTCCCGGAAGTATTTTGCTGTGTTCCGGGACATAGTGTGCCGGCGCATGTGCACTAATGGTTTTTGGTTTTGCCTGCAGTTGGGCAAAGCATACTGCACATGCGCAAGGCAAGATTGCTTTGCGCACGTGTTAACTAGGGAGGAAAGCGAATCAACAGCAAGTCAATTTTGCGGCCAGCGTGCAGCCAGCGGGAAAAAAAGGGGTTAATAAAAGACCCAAAAACACCGCCCATATGACCCAAAAAAGGACCCGCCAAATTCCGGTGACAGGTTCCCTTTAAGCAGAGAAATGGCTCCTTGCAAGAGCTCATTCCGGCTTCAGTATTTTTCATGTACGAGACAAACGGACCGATTATTCTGATCAGATTTTGATCAGAATTTGAGTAAAGTGTGGTCCGAGTTTCATATCCGAGTGGGTTTCTCATACGTGGAGAGAAAAAATATTTTTCCACCATTTCACGTCTATTTGTAAAAAACTGACCACCTCTACATGACATCTGAATTACATCCAAGCGCAGTCCAGTTTTTTCAATGACCAATAGACTTACAGTGCCAATTTTGTTGAGACTAGGGTTGAGCGAAACGGGTCGGCCATTTTCAGAAGTCGCCGACTTTTGGCAAAGTCGGGTTTCATGAAACCCAACCAGACCCCTGTGTGGGGTCGGCCATGAGGTCGGCGATCTTCTGAATCTGGTATCGGAATTCCGATACCGAGTTCCGATATGTTTGCAATATCGGAAATCGGTATTGGAATCCATATTTAAGTGTAAATTAAAGAATTAAAAAAAAAAATATTGCTATACTTACCCTCTGACGCGCCCTGGTACTAACCGGCAGCCTTCCTTCCTTAGAATCAGCGTGTGAAGGACCTTAGATGACGTCGCGGCTTGTGATTGGTCGCGCGACCGCCCATGTGACCGCTCACGCGACCAATCACAAGCCGCGACGTCACCGAAGGTCCTTCAAGCGCTGATTCTTAGGAAGGAAGGCTGCCGGAAAGAAGCAGGGCGAGTCCGAGGGTGAGTATATACCTAAAGGAATACCTAAAGGAATATACTCACCCTCGGACGCGCCCTGCTTCTTTCCGGCAGCCTTCCTTCTTAAGAATCAGCGCTTGAAGGACCTTCGGTGACGTCGCGGCTTGTGATTGGTCGCGTGAGCGGTCACATGGGCGGTCGCGCGACCAATCACAAGCCGCGACGACATCTAAGGTCCTTCACGCGCTGATTCTAAGGAAGGAAGGCTGCCGGTTAGTACCAGGGCGCGTCAGAGGGTAAGTATAGCAATATTTTTTATTTTAATTCTTTATTTTACACTTAAATATGGATCCCAGGGCCTGAAGGAGAGTTTCCTCTCCTTCAGACCCTGGGAACCATAGTATCCCATTGCACTGCATTGGGTTTCGTGTTTCGGCCGACCCCGACTCCGACTTTTCTATAGGATCGGCCGATTTCACTCGACCCGACTTTTGAGAAAGTCGGGTTTAGTGAAACCCGACCCGATCCTATAAAAGTAAAAGTCGCTCAACCCTAGTTGAGACCCTTGGAACAAATTTGGACATGTCTCCGATATTTTTCACTAACCACTCAGTCCGAGGAAAAAATTGGACTGTAATATAATTTGTAATAAATATATACATCAAAACTTTAAAATTTATGAATCAGTTGGGGTTTGTCAGCATTCCTACTGACTTTGTAAAGTGGTTTTCATACATTTCTTCTCAAGATAGATGATTGGAATTGATGCAAACCGAATCTGTGTAAAATTTTAGGAAATTCAATGAACAAAATTAATACTAACAATTTGTAATTTGAATAACGAAAATCGCAATAAAAATACCCACCGGAATCTTCCCCATATTGCCCACATTACATGGTATAGCGCAGTTAATCCTGGGTCAGGAGCATCTCTGGCGCTCATGAGTTCAGGCGTAGTGCGCCTGAGAGACACAGGTTAGAAAACCATCTATAATACCTAATTATCTCGATTTCTGGGCTCCACAAGAAATCAAAGATCTTCATAGGGATTAATTAAAATGAGTACACAAAATTAGATGCAAAAGAAAAGACATTTAATAACCATAAGCGTAATAGAACAAAAAGTAGCAAAATTTCACAAATACTGCCAAATAGCCTTCAGTTTTCAGGACATAACTATAGCTAAACATTAAAATTAGGAAAAAAACTTAATTGTAAGGCACTTAGTTGCTAATGGAGTCATACTCACTCAGATTCAGGCGTTAAAAGTTCATCAGGAGAAACACACTGGCAGAGAGAAAGGCAAGGTTGGCAGATAATATTATTATATTATATCAGAGGTTATTATTATGTGTTTGGGGGCAATGTGCCCAAGGGGCCATTTGTAAGAAAACACTCTCATTTGTATTAAAACCTGACTTACAGTTATATGAAAAAGTTTGGGCACCCATATTAATCTTAAGCTTAATGTTTTATAAAAATTGTTTTTTTGCAACAGCTATTTCAGTTTCATATATCTAATAACTGTTGGACACAGTAATGTTTCTGCCCTGAAATGAGGTTTATTGTACTAACAGAAAATGTGTAATCTGCATTCAAACAAAATTTGACAGGTGCATAAGTATGGGCACCCCACCAGAAAACTGACATTAATATTTAGTAGATCCTCCTTTTGCAAAAATAACAGCCTCTAGTCGCTTCCTGTAGCTTTTAATGAGTTCCTGGATCCTGGATGAAGGTATTTTTGACCATTCCTCTTTACAAAACAATTCCAGTTCAGTTAAGTTTGATGGTTGCTGAGCCTGGACAGCCCTCTTCAAATGATCCCACAGATGTTCAATGATATTCAGGTCTGGGGACTGGGATGGCCACTCCAGAACAGTGTAATTGTTCCTCTGCATGAATGCCTGAGTAGATTTGGAGTGGTGTTTTGGATCATTGTCTTGCTGAAAGATCCATCCCCTGCGTAACTTCAACTTTGTCACTGATTCATGAACATTATTGTCAAGAATCTGCTGATACTGACAGGAATCCATGCGTCCCTCAACTTTAACAAAATTCCCGGTGCTGGCATTGGCCACACAGCCCCAAAGCATGATGGAACCTCCACCAAATTTTACTGTGGGTAGCAAGTGTTTTTTGGCCACCATGCATAACGCCTTTTTGTATGACCAAACAACTCAATCTTGGTTTCATCAGTCCACAGGACCTTCTTCCAAAAAGAAATTGGCTTCTCCAAATGTGCTTTTGCATACCTCAGCCGACTCTGTTTGTGGTGTGCTTGCAGAAACGGCTTCTTTTGCATCACTCTCCCATACAGCTTCTCCTTGTCCAACGTTAGTTGTATAATTGACAGATGCACAGTGTCACCATCTGCAGCAAGTTGATGCTGCAGCTCTCTGGAGGTGGTCTGAGAATTGTCCTTAACTGATCTCACCATTCTTCTTCTCTGCCTTTCTGATGTTTTTCTTGGCCTGCCGCTTCTGGCCTTAACAAGAACTGTACCGGAGTTCTTCCATTTCCTTACTATGTTCCTCACAGTGGAAATTGACAGGTTAAATCTGAGACAGCTTTTTGTATCCTTTTCCTGAACAACTATGTTGAATAATCTTTGTTTTCAGATCATTAGACAGTTGTTTTGAGGAGCCCATGATGCCACTCTTCAGAGGAGATTCAAACAGGAGAACAACTTTTCTCATGATTGCATACACCTGGCTATGAAGTTCAAAGCTCAATGAGGTTAGAAAACCCAAAAAATTGCTTTAGTAAGTCAGTGAAAAGTAGGTAGGAGTATTTAAAGCAAGAAAATGATAAGGGTGCCCATACTTATGCACCTGTCAAATTTTGTTTGAAAGCAGATTGCACATTTTCTGTTAGTACAATAAACCTCATTTCAAGGCAGAAACATTACTGTGTCCAACAGTTATTAGATATACGAAACTGAAATAGCTGTTGCAAAAAAACACTTTTTAGAAAACATTAAGCTTAAGATTAATAGGGGTGCCCAAACTTTTTCATATAACTGTATTTCTACGAAATATCCACAAACTTTGCATTATTCATTCATAAAATGAGCAAAATAAAATTTTTGGGATGAAACCCCCACCAGAAAGTACAAACCTTCAATAGTGAGAATTTTCAGGTGCAATGAGCCTAAGAAGTCACAGAGGTTAAGCCTGCTCTTCGAAAGGACTGCGGTAAAACTGAGTGGTGGGGGTGTTTCAAGCAACACCTAAAGATAAGAAGGTACTGGGAGGGGTGGGATCCCATGTAGCCTTGGAGAGGAGGGAGAAACAAAAAATATGTGATCTGTGCCTAATACAGGGTTAGTCAGGAGATAGTATCTCAGCCTCTATAAAAGCAAAGGCAAGGAATGCAGCAGCCATTGAGGGTGATTCTGAAGAGTAGGAGGACATCAAGGCTCACAGCTCTGCAATAGAGATAGAGAAAGCCTAAAACATTAGACAAATACTCCAGATAGTAATATGTGGTGCAACTATGGTGCTGAAGAAAATGACAATAGTAGTCTGCCACAGGTGGACAGCCACACAGCTCCTGCCTGTTCATTGCGTTTTACAGCTATACTCTACTTCTGCTGTCAGGGCTGCCAGTGCTGACCTTACAAACCCAGACATCTCCTTGCCTGTTCTGTTATATTCTACAGTGTGCGGTTATTGCCACTGTTGCTCAAATTGCCAATAAACGGTTGCACATTTATTTTCTGTCCCATCTAATTCTATACTGTCCGGTTGCTGCTGCTTCTGCTACCACTACTGATAGACACAGATCTCCTGCCTGTCCCCTCATATTCTATACTTTCCTGCTGCTGCTGATTCATCGACAGGCACGCATCCCCTGCTTGTCTATTATACTGTACAGTTATAGTGTACTGCTGCCGGGAACCATACTCTAATTTTTAAAAAGGGATAATATTTGCATGGCTTTCTAAGAAGCCATTGCTTCTTCACTTACCAATTAGCAAACATGTTTATGCTCCCAAAAAAGGGGTAATTTTTGTACAGATTGTTAAAAAAGGCTATTGATTTGTATATATCTATATATTTCATATAGTGATTTAAACTTTTGTATATGCATTATCTATAATTTGTTTCATTATTTGCTAATTAACACCATATACTGAAACATATTTCTTTCCCTCTAATTGTTTTATTTATTATCTGATTCAAGATTTTGTTTTTATTTTCTATACATGATTATATAGGTGACTATTATGCTTGTGTTTCTGCTGATAATATTCAGAAAAATGCGTTATAGCAGCCATATGGACAATAGCAACCTGCAGCCTATCGATGACCCCTTGGAATCTATTGTAGAGTTTTGTGAGCATGCTCTGTAACCTGTGCAGGTGTCACTGTACAGGGAGAAGGAGGCAATGACCTGTCTCCATCACCTATTGTTAATTTTGTGATTGGTGTTCTTTTTCATTGTTTTATGCTGGTGATGATAATAGGATGACTGCCAAAATTAGAGCTATACAGTACTGAGAGTGTCAGATTAATAAAATGCTCTAAGGCCTGAGTGACAGCTGCTAGATTCCAAAATGATAGTGATATAGAAAATAAAAAATATCAACAGTGTTTAAAAAGATATATATATAGCATATATACTTGTGTATAAGCCGAGTTTTTCAGCACATTTTTTGTGCTGAAAACGCCCCCCTCAGCTTATACACAAGTCAATTGTCTCAGAAAGATGGTGGGGGAGGGGGTGCGGCGAAGCAGTGGGTCACAGAGGCAGGAGCCGGCGGCTGTGGCTAAAGCCTATGCCACTGCTAAAGAGAAGTGAATATTCATTTCTCTGCAATAGTGCACAGAGGCAGCTGCAGCCGCTGGCTTCCAGCACACATCCTACTTACCTTCCTACGTGTCCTCGCTGCATCTCATTCGTTCCGGCGCCAGCAGCTCTTCCAACCGAGCGATCACATGGCCCTGCTTATTAAGGTAATGAATATTCACACCTCTCCACTCCCATAAGCATGGAGTGAATAGTCATTACCTTAATGAGCGGGGCTACGCGATCGCTCGGCCGGAAGAGCTGCTGGCGCTTGAACGAGATGCAGCGAGGGCACCCAAGCAAGGTAAGTAGGATGTTTTTTTTTATAGGAACCATGCATACAAGGTTAGGGGATAAGGGGCCATGCATACAAGGATAGGTAATAAAGAGCCATGCATACAAGGACAGGGAGGAGGGGCCATGCATATCGGGATAGGGATGAGGAGACAATGCATACCCGGCTTATACTCAAGTCAATAAGTTTACCAGGTATTAGGGGCAAATTTACGTGCCTCGGCTAATACGCGACTATATATATTTAAGATATAAACTAAATTTAAGCAATAAGTCCTTTTATGATGACACATAAGGTTCTTCTTAGTTTAACATTCTGATCAGACTGTATGAAGCCCACTGTCATGTCACGGCGAACCTCTTGGTGGGTCCCTATCGCCCACTAAGTAAGTGCGAACAACTCCTTTGAATTAATAGTACCAGCAAAAACATAAAACTTTGTAAGATTAAGTTGGCACAAAGAGTTTTTGGTGAGTTTTTGACTTTGTATGTTTTTGCTGTGAAAACACAGGTTATTCTCGACCTAGCAAATTAGATTAGATTAATAGAATTCTCATGTCCATTGTGCTGTTTTTATGTTGCATAAAGTGTCATGTGGTGTATTTTTTAAATCAGCAATATGTCAATCTCTTTTGCAGGTACTCTGTGTTTTATGTGTGGATTTTCCCATTAGAATTGCATTGAATGGGGAAAATCTTCAGGTAAAAAACACATGTCTGAATCAATAAAGTTTTGTTAAAAGCTAAATATCAGGAGGTATAAAATATATAGTATTAAAATGTGATAAAAACACGTGTAAAAAACATAACCAGAAATGCAATGAAAAACTCAAGTAACCTAATTTAGCTAATAGGTGCAGAAATGCTGCCAAAAATCTGCAACATGAAAAACGCATCAAATACTCATCATGGGAACGTAGACTAATATAGTGTATGCTAGGCGTCAGGATTCTCCCGCTGCACGGGAAAGATACCAAGTCTTATCTGCCTCTGTAGTCTCCTATTCATCTTCAGCCACTGCAGGTGCTGCTGAGCATAGACGTCGGTCTCAGTGTCTCGCTCAGGCTCGTGGTGTTCGCGTGGTTACTGCTGGCTCTCCAGCCAAGTCTATAGTAACCAGCCATCAGCAGCAGTGACCGGATGCTCTGGAGTTTATGTCCAGAAGTCACCTTACTGAGCATGTCCGTGATGTGGCGTCTTCCTTTTGGTGGACAGACGTCAGCTTATCTGGTGATGTGGCAGCTCTGGATTGGTCAACGGGCAAAGTCCTGTCTGACTGGACATGAGCCTAGTGTATAAAAGGCTCTAAGGGGCGCACGCCGGGGCGATAGTATCATTTCTGTGTGGTTATTGTCAGTGCATACTATACCACTCTGTCTGCATGTGTTGTGTGCCTGTCTAGCTTTGGGACTGTACACTTAGGCAGGCAGCTAGCGTCAATGGTGGCAATTAGCCATTGGCTTACCATCTGGTTCCTACGTGTGAGCAGTTAGCACAGTGTTGTTCCAGAGCAAGCACAACCCTAGTCAAGGTCTTAAGCGCAGAGCATCTGTTCTGTTTCTGTGTACAAGTGACACAGCTCAGTTGCAGAGCAGCTCTTTCGTTTCTGTATGCGAGTGACACAGTTCAGTTGCAGAGCTGCTTTTTTGTTTGTGTGTGAGTGACACATTTCTGTTTCAGTGCCAGGTCAGTCCATGTGCTTGTTCAGTGACGTTTAACTAGACACAGCACTCAGTACTCGTTTGTGCTGTTCCCCTCTGTGGAGTAACAGAGCTTGGAACTCAACCTCCTGTTTACACTGTCTGGTGTTACCTCTGTGTGTACAATCAATCGCTCGCAGTGTGTTCCGTCATCTAGCAGCAGTTATTCATCTCTGCATGGTGGACCCCGGGTTGCGATTGCACTTTATTATTAATTTTATTTAATGCAATCCGCCAAACCTAAGAGTATATACAGTATTTTATAAGGAAAAGTAGCATAATATATACACCTTCCAGGATTAGATGTATTTCTTATGACTAATGAAATTAAAGAAGTTTCCTCCTCCTCCCATCAAAGTTTTTATCCTCTTAATATATTGCAGTCATCATATTATATAGTGCTGTGTACTTACAATTGCTCATTTTGCCTTTCTACCCAGATAATTCTTTGTTTTTCTCTGCTCTATGTAGAAACAGGAAGTATCTTGTCCCTGCATTTATCAATCCCCTCTTCAACTACTGACCCAGCTGCTTTCACCTCCCCCTGACAGGGAATTTTGCAGAGACTCATGTCTAATGCAGAGAAAATTGACCTCCTTTTTCTACATAGAGCTAAGAAGGATTCAACTCTTCAGTTTTTAATCATGTGGTATAATTGGCCAAATAGAATCTAAGTATTAACGGGGTAGAAAGACAAAATGAGCAATTGTAAGAACATAGTTTTATATAATACGATAGTTGCAATATATTAATAGGATAAAAACTTTGATAGGAGTGCTTCTTTAAGAGTTAAGTTGTTTTTTAATTGACTATCTGATGAGGTGGCTATGTTGGGGTTTTTATTTTGCTTTGCTTAAAGGGAACCTGTCAGCAGTTTTGGCCGATATAAGATACGGCCACCGCCTTTCAGGGCTTATCTACAGCATTCCATAGCATTACATAATGTTGTAGATAAGTCCCCAGTCCAACCTGAAAGATAAGAAAAATAAGTTTTGCTATACTCACCTGGGGGGTGGTCCGGTCCGATGGGTGTTGCAGGTTCAGGTCCAACGCCTCCCATCTTTTTGCAATGCCACTCTCCTGCTTGCTTCCTCGTTCCCTGGCATCACGCTCCTGCATCGGTGTACTTATCTGCCCTGTTGAGGGCAGAGTAAAGTGCTGAAGTGTGCAGGTGCTGGGAAAGGTCAGAGAGACCCAGTGCCTGTGCACTGCAGTACTTTACTCTGCCCTCAACAGGGCAGATAAGTATGCCTGCACAGGAGCGCGATGCCTGGGATGCACCAGATCCGGACCTGTGGCACCCATCGGACAATGAAATAATAATAAAACATATTTTTCTTATCTTGCAAGTCAGATCGGAGGCCTATCTACAACGTTATAGAATGCTGTAGATAATCCCTGAAAGATGGTGGCCGCATGTTATATCGGCCAAAATTGCTGACAGGTTCGCTTTAAAAAATTGTCTACTTTGTTTTACGCTATACAGTGAATTGGTCCATTGTTGTCTGAAGAAAAAAATAAACTAACCCACCATACCTCTGCTGCCCATGTCCTAGTTGGTCTCCTTGCTTTCTCTTTCAAACGAGGACATTCTGTGGCCACTGCAGCCATTCAGAGACCACTAATTGGATGCAGAGGTCATGTACCCTCTAAAAGGGAAATAGCCTCTTCAGAGAGGAAGAGGACTTAAACTGGAACCACTTATTTAATGTAGAAATCCTACAAGCTAATATTGACCCTTTAACGAGCTTTGCCACTTGACTTAAGCCCCCGTCACACACAGCGAGATCGCTAGCGAGATCGCTGCTGAGTCACAAGTTTTGTGACGCAACAGCGACCTCAGTAGCGATCTCGTTATGTGTGACACGTAGCAGCGATCAGGCCCCTGCTGTGAGATCGCTGGTCGTGTCGGAATGGCCTGGGCCATTTTTTGATCGTTGAGGTCCCGCTGGGTAGCACACATCGCTGTGTTTGACACCTTACCAACGACCTCGCTGACAGGACGTCCCATTGAATCATCATGAAATAGCATCGTTCTACAGGTCGCTACAGGTCGCTACAGTTCGCCGCATCGTTGCTGCGTCGTTGGGGAGATCGCACTGTGTGACATCTCACCAGCGACCACATAGCGACGCTTGAGCGATCCCTGACAGGTCGTATCGTTGTTGGAATCGCTCAAGCGTCGCTATGTGTGACGGGGCTCTTAGACTAATAAGTCAAACAGAATCTTAATTTGCAGTCACATGTTTCAGGGTGTTTGCTCCTCATGAGTGTAAAGTTGGTAATCTGATTATGTTGGATGAATGGCATCTGACCGGGGTTTCAAGGTGGAACGTTTCTTCACAAAGAGATATATTTCACCTTAAATCCTCCGTCTGAGATGGAAAGACAGGGATAGAGCTGCTCTATTTTTTTGCAGTGATCAAGTGATGACCATTGATGGAGTAGGAAGTGATTAGATGGGTGGATAACATAGACAGCAGCATAGATGATTAGAAGATGGGTTAGTTTGTGGGGATTTTGTATTTTCAAATGAGTTTTAATGTTTTAATCTTTAGACAGAATAGGTAAAGCTAGAAAAATATACCCCTGGTTTAAAGTATGCTACCCTGATTGTGTATAAGTGTGTCTTCTGTGAAGGACTAGGGCTATAAACTGTAGTCGGACAAAAGGTACCTTCACACTGAGCAACTTTTGAACGATAACGATAGCGATCCGTGACGTTGCAGCGTCCTGGATAGCGATATCGTTGTGTTTGACACGCAGCAGCGATCAGGATCCTGCTGTGATGTCGTTGGTTGGAGCTAGAAGGCCAGAACTTTAATTCGTCGCTGGATCACCCGCTGACATCGCTGGATCGGCGTGTGTGACGCCGATCCAGCGATGTGTTCACTTGTAACCAAGGTAAACATCGGGTTACTAAGCGCAGGGCCACGCTTAGTAACCCGATGTTTACCCTGGTTACGATTGTAAATGTAAAAAATAAAAAAAAACACTACATACTCACATTCCGGTGTCTGTCACGTCCTACGCCGTTAGCTTCCCGCACTGACTGTGTCAGCGCCGGCCGGCCATGAAGCAGAGCACAGCGGTGACGTTATGACGTCACCGCTGTGCTCTGCTTTACGGCCGGCCGGCGCTAACAGTCAGTGCGGGAAGGTGACGGCGGGGGATGTGACAGACACCGGAATGTGAGTATGTAGTGTTTTTTTTTATTTTTTACATTTACAATGGTAACCAGGGTAAACATCGGGTTACTAAGCGCGGCCCTGCGCTTAGTAACCCGATGTTTACCCTGGTTACCCGGGGACTTCGGCATCGTTGGTTGCTGGAGAGCTGTCTGTGTGACAGCTCTCCAGCGACCACACAATGACTTACCAACGATCACGGCCAGGTCGTATCGCTGGTCATGATCATTGGTAAATCGTTTAGTGTAACGGTACCTAAAGACTTCTGTAAAGACCTGTACGATTTGCACTAGATTTAGGATAATTGTTTTTGGATAATACCCTAACACCATGGACTAACCAATCCTGCTTTCATTCCAGTATCAAGACTAAGCTCCTTAATACATTTAGATCCCTCACTAGGCCATACAAATATCTCTGACAAACTCTGACATCCTTCAGTAAACACTGGTGGGTGTTCATCAAAGCATTATTCCCTTTTAGTTTTTGATCTAAGTGTTTGCTGGAAATCCCTAAGGGAAAGATCAGAGAAAACCATTTCAAAGAGTTTGTACTTCCTCTAAACTTGTTACCATTAGAAAAAAAGAGGCCAAGTTTACTCTTCCGAAAATAAACAGGAAAAAAAAAAGGATAAACCTGACACAGCTTGGGACGCTGCAGGAGGTTTGTCAACATGACTGAATACTCTTGCTGTCAGACGCTAATGAAAAGTGCTTGTGGCAACTGCATTGCAAGGAACTGACTGATAGGATATCTTTATAACTCATGTCAGATTTCCTCGACCGATGCTCTTTTTGTTGCTTCCTTTGGTCAATTATAAGCACTAAGGTAAACACTTTAAAGCCTACATCAACACATAGCTTTTCTGTCTTACCTCACTTTTCCCATGTTCTGCATAATTACACAGTCTGTGAAACTATAGTTTTATGGAATATGCTAATTTTTCGCTTGTGGAAGTAGGTTCGGATTGTGTCTGTAGGTGGTGGAAGATGTAGCAAACAGGTTTGAGAGTATCTTCTATGTCAGATCCATCTTTTGGTTTTAATGAATTAGAGATACCTAGTAGAATCAAATATGTCAGAAAGACTGCTAGTCATTAATTTGGAGCTTATATAAATAGTGTACGCAGAAATTTGCTTCATTTTTACCATCATTATGTACAATTATTTTGAGTCATCTGATTTACTATACCATTAATGGTGTGCAATATCAAAGGAAACAAAACAGCAGGCACTCTGAAGTTTTAGCTTAAATTGGAAGGTGGATACATGAACCCACAAAACTCTTTAGTAAGAAATGCTCTTAAAGAGAGCCTATCATTAGATTTGTCCTGCTTTAACTACCCGACTGATGGATTGCAGCCAGGTATGTTTTGCTCATAAATTCTAAGGGTGGTTCAAAAAGATATTGTTTGGAAATTCAGCTGAGGACTATAGTGAGAGAACCAACTAGTCTGTCCCTGGCCAATGTGACGCTGAGTCACTACTCACAGGCCAGTCGTGAGACAGTGTTGTCAGAAGGTCAGATACCTGTAGGTCTCGTAGTACAGAGGGGTAAGTCAAATTCGTGGTCAGGAAACAGTACAGGTCAAATGCCAGGAGGGTATGTCAAAATCAGGGAGTACAACAAACGGATAGTCAGAGGCCAAGTTCGGGGTCAGATGCCTGAAGTCAGAGAGCGTCAAAAGCAGAAGGGAGAATTCACAAGAATAGTCAAGACAAATCCTAGGTCTGGCAACAGAGTCATAGAAAAGAGACACAGGGCAAAGCAGACACTTCTATCTTAAGCAGAATTACAGCTGACACTGACTACGAACAACTAGTCTGCTAAATACCTTGCGGATAATTAAGGATGGAAGGCATATGTGCAAACAGATTAAACCAGATAGAGCATCAGGACTGTCAATCAAAACGCTGACAGAGCTGCAAGCCTCAGGATCAGATTGGATGACTGGACTGTCACTCACAAAACCAAAAGTCCAGCACACTCCAGATTCCATAGGGTGGCTGAGCTGTCACTCCCAGCGTCCCTAGGCCACAGTCAGTTATGAAACCGTGACAGTTGACTCCTCCATGCCCTGCTCCACATGATTTTCCGTTTTCTCCCCTATGTACTGAAGCTTTTTAGAATAAAGCATGCAATCTACAAACATAGTTTTACCATGAGAAGCATACTCGCTCTCAAAGCCAAGTCAGATTTGACGTTTCCCTTTCTAGTTATCCAATGTAAGCACTAATGCATACATATATAAAAATAATTCTTGTAGGGTTATTTTTTACATTAGACCCTCTTATTTTGCAAATATATTTATATATATATACTATAAATATGATATGTGTATATATATATATATATATATATATATATATAGTGGCTTGTGAAAGTATTGACCTCTTTTGCTTTTTACCTATTTTGTTACATTACAATTACAAAAATGTATCAGCACTAAATAGGCTAAGGCTAAGTTCACATTAGCGTTTGAGTCCGCAGTGTGGTGCTGCGGACTTCTTTCCTTAAGCTCCGCCTACTTCTGCAGGCATCCTGCGTACCTATCTTTAACATTGGATATGCAGAAACATGCATTGTATGATTGCTGATGCGTCCACGTGCATTGTTTTGATGTGCCTCATGAACGCAAGAAAATACAACATGTTGTTTTCAGGAGGTACAGCAAAACGATGCATGCGAACGCATCCGCATGCAACACATGTCCCTGCGTACCCAATGTTAAAGATAGATAAGCAGGATGCATGCGGAAGTAGGCGTAGCCTAATGAAAGAAGTCCGAAGCACCACACTGCGGACTCAAACGCTAATGTGAACCCGGCCAAGTTGGTGAAATGACGTGAGAAAAATATAGACATAAATTAAATTTATGGGATCAGAGATCTAAAAATTGTCTTGTGCATATGTATTTACCCCTTTTGCTGTAAAGCCCCTAAAATTTCCGGTAGAATCAATTACCTTTATAAATCATATAATGAAAGGAAGTCCACCTGTGTGCAATCTAAGTGTCACATAGATTCACAGTTCTCTAGTTCACAGAGACTAGAGTATCTGTCCATGTGACCACAACAAGCCGTACACTCCATAGAGGTGGCACTATGGAATAGGGGGCAGTAAAAAAGCCTTTACTTACACACAGAAATTGTAAGACTTGTTTTGTGTTTGCCAAAAGACATCTAGGAGACTCCCTAAAAGTATGTAGCATAGTGCTGTGGTCAGATGAGATCAAAACTGAACTTTTTGGCCACCAAGGTAAACGCTATATCTGGCGCTAAATCACCACAGCTCATCGTACTCAGAACACCATCCCCACAGTGAAAAATGGTTGTGGCAGCATCATGCTGTGGTGATGTTTTTAAGCAGCAAAGACAAGGAATATGGCCGGTGTCGAGGTGAACATGGATGGTGTGAAATAAAGGGATATTCCTGAGAAAAACCTTCAGTGATTTGAGACTGGGACAGAATGTTAACTTCCAAAAAGACAACGACCCAAAGTATACTGCTAAAGCAACTCTCCAGTGGTTTTAAGGTGACATGTTTAAGTTTTGGTGTGGTCTAGTCAAAGCCCAGAATCCAATTGAGAATCTCTGGTCAGACTTGAAGATCACTGTTCACCAGAAAAAAACATCTAATTTGAAGGAACTGGAGCAGTTTTGCCTTCAGGAATGGGCAAAAATTGCACTAGCAAGATGTGAAAAGCTCTTATCCAAAGCAACTTGCATCTGTAATTGCCACAAAAAGAGGCTCTACAAAGTACAGACTTTAGGGGGTGAATAGTTATGCACACTAAAGATTTCAGTTATTTTGTCCTATTTGTTGTTTTCTTCACAATAAAGGAAAACCAAATAAAGGAAACCAAATGTTCACAGTTTTAGACATGTTCTTTACATGAACTGATGCAAACTTTAAAAAAATACAATGAAATTTCAGGTTGTGAAGTAGCAAAAATTGAAAAATGCCAAGGAGGGTGAATACTTTTGCAAGCCACTGTATATATGTATACAACTTAATCTGTTTAATGTTTGAAAAGAGTGCCGCCATAGTTAAAATGTGAAAATACTCACATTATACAAAGACTTCTAGCACAATTTTTAGGAGAATACAGTAAATGACATCATTTCAATGAGAATTTCAATGAATATTTAATATAATGAAAAGGATTTGCAGACCCATAGTAATAGTATAATATGTGTGTGTGTGTGTGTGTGTGTGGGGGGGGGGGGGTAACCACTATAGAGATAAATTCAGACCAATACCGCCACTTAGGGTATATCAAGTATAAATTGAAATGGTATCATAATTAATCAAACAAATTTAAAAAAAAAAATCACACAGCAGAAAGAGAGAACAGTACAAATGAGAACCTAAAAAACCCCCTTAAAAACAGTTAGGGCAGCATGGTTCACAAAAAGTAAATTATTTATTATTATAAATTATGGTTTGTTACAGAAAAAATGACCCATGCATAGCTAAATGATAAAGACCATGTATCATTGTTGTTGGTAGAGCCACACTGCCCAGGACCCAGGGGTGACTTGTATTTTTAACACGAGTGACTTTGTCACACAACACACACATTTACATTATACTTTTAATTCCATTTTCGAACATGACTTTTGGATATGGGATGGACCCCACTCCTTCTTAAAACCACCATAACTACTGTAGACTTAGATACTAAAATAAATACACAAAACACATTATTTTGGTTGTCAAAATGGCCACAGCTTTTATTCAAATCACAGGATTAAATAATCACAGTAGGAGTCAGGTGGAGTGCTAGTACATTGGGATTCCCAAGTACTGCGATATACCCAGCTGTCTGACATACAGCACCAGGACAGACAGCCATAAAGGGGCGGCACACACTGGCTTGCCATTCAAGCAGAGCCAGTAAACTTTCAGGGCACCAATATCCCTATTATCCTCACTCCTGTGCTTAACCACTGTGCCCGCCCCTGATTGATGTTACCATTACAACATCCTTGAGGCTGGCCACCAAAGCCAAGCCTGCTCACCACCATGAGGTTTTACATCCTCTATTAGTTAAAATGAGTCCACCTTAACTTGTCTGCAACTTCCACCTGACTCCTAAACCGCAAAGCCGTGACGGGTTATAAATTCCAAGTCTCATTTGACTTTTTTTTTTAATAATTAAATCATTTTTGTAAACTTAAGAACTAGAAGTCCCTGCAAAAGCATTAATGGGACTAAACTTGGCAAACCCCCGACTCACATAGAGTCATCCTACAGCGCTAAGGAGAGGAAAAACCCCCTGTGGAGGAAACCTCCAGGGAACTATGGCTGAAAGATTGCCCTTCCCTTGGGCTTAGAAGGTTACCTGTCATGATCCCAATGGCAGGGGATCACAAAAGGACAAGCACAAAAACCAAAACAAGCTCTAGGGTGATGGAAACTGAGCTGACCGCGATCCTGAACCTAACACACAACTAGCTGTAGCCGGGGAACGTGCCTACGATGATTCCTAGACGTCTCGCGCCAGCCGAAGGACTAACTTCCCCTATTAGAAGAAACACAGACCTCTCTTGCCTCCAGAGAAACCCCCCACAGAAATAGCAGCCCCCCACATGTAATGACGGTGAAATGAGAGGAAAGCACATACGTAGTTATGAAAACAGATTCAGCAAAATGAGGCCCGCTAAAGCTAGATAGCAGAGGATACAAAAGTGAACTGCGCGGTCAGCGAAAAACCCTACAAAAAACCATCCTGAAATTACTTGAACTCATGTGCCAACTCATGGAACATGAGGAGTAATATCAGCCCACTAGAGCAACCAGCAAAAAGGAATCACATATCTGCAAGCTGGACTAAGACAAAAATTAAGCAAAACGTGGAACAGGAAAATCAAAAACTTAGCTCGCCTGAAGATTACAGAAGCGGGAAGCAGAGGAAACAAGATACACTGATTACATTGATAGCCAGCGAGGAAATGACAAGTGTTGTGAATTCTGTGGCTGAATTCACTCCTGTGGTCACAAGTGGTACTGCAGCTTCTGAGCTTCTCAGGTGTTCTGGTGAGCTCGTTAACTGCTTCATTACTTAACTCCGCCTGATGCTGCTATCCTTGCTCCTTGTCAATGTTTCAGTGTTGGATCTGAGCTTCTCCTGATTGTTCCTGTGACCTGCTGCTCTGTATAGCTAAGTGCCTTTTGCTTTTTTGTTGCTTTTTTTCTGTCCAGCTTGTCTTTTGTTTTGCTGGAAGCTCTGAGACGCAAAGGGTGTACCGCCGTGCCGTTAGTTTGGCACGGTGGGGGTTTTTTTGCCCCCTTTGCGTGGTTTTGCTTTAGGGTTTTTTGTAGACTGCAAAGTTCGCTTTACTGTCCTCGCTCTGTCCTAGAATATCGGGCCCCACTTTGCTGAATCTATTTCATCCCTACGTTTTGTCTTTTCATCTTACTCACAGTCATTATATGTGGGGGGCTGCCTTTTCCTTTGGGGAATTTCTCTGGGGCAAGTCAGGCCTATTTTTCTATCTTCAGGCTAGCTAGTTTCTTAGGCTGTGCCGAGTTGCCTAGGTAGTTGTTAGGCGCAATCCACAGCCGCTTTTAGTTGTGTTTAGGATAGGATCAGGTGTGCAGTCTACAGAGTTTCCACGTCTCAGAGCTCGTTCTTGTATTTTTGGGTATTTGTCAGATCACTGTGTGCGCTCTGATCGCTAAGCACACTGTGTTTCTGGATTGCCTTCATAACACCTGTCATTAGCAAACATAACAGTACAAGGAGCCCACTAATGATTCTCAATAGAGGGAAAGAAAAAGTTCTGACATCATTTTTTTTTTCTCTGCTCTGTGTTCACTTTTTTTTTTTCCACTAGACATTTGGGTGATTCTGGACACAGGTGTGGACATGGATATTCAGGGTCTGTGCTCTTCAATGGATAATCTCGTTATAAATGTACAAAAAATTCAAGAAACTATTGATCAGAAATCTATGTTAGAACCAAGAATTCCTATTCCTGATTTGTTTTTTGGAGATAGAACTAAGTTTCTAAGTTTCAAAAATAATTGTAAGCTATTTCTGGCCTTGAAACCTCATTCTTCTGGTAATCCTATTCAACAGGTTTTGATTATTATTTCTTTTTTGCGCGGCGACCCTCAAGACTGGGCATTTTCTCTTGCGCCAGGAGACCCTGCATTGAGTAGTGTCGATGCGTTTTTCCTGGCGCTCGGATTGCTGTACGATGAGCCTAATTCAGTGGATCAGGCTGAGAAAAATTTGCTGGCTTTGTGCCAGGGTCAGGATGATATAGAAGTATATTGTCAGAAATTTAGGAAATGGTCAGTACTCACTCAGTGGAATGAATCTGCGCTGGCAGCTTTGTTCAGAAAGGGTCTCTCTGAGGCTCTTAAGGATGTCATGGTGGGATTTCCTATGCCTGCTGGTTTGAATGAGTCTTTGTCTTTGGCCATTCAGATCGGTCGACGCTTGCGCGAGCGTAAATCTTTGCACCATTTGGCGGTACTGCCTGAGGTTAAACCTGAGCCTATGCAGTGCGATAGGACTATGACTAGAGTTGAACGGCAGGAATACAGACGTCTGAATGGTCTGTGTTTCTACTGTGGTGATTCCACTCATGCTATTTCTGATTGTCCTAAGCGCACTAAGCGGTCCGCTAGGTCTGCCGTCATTGGTACTGTACAGTCCAAATTCCTTCTGTCCATTACCTTGATATGCTCTTTGTCGTCGTTTTCTGTCATGTCGTTTGTGGATTCGGGCGCTGCCCTGAATATGATGGATTTGGATTATGCTAAACGTTGTGGGTTTTTCTTGGAGCCTTTGCGGTGTCCTATTCCATTGAGAGGAATTGATGCTACACCTTTGGCCAAGAATAAACCTCAATACTGGGCCCAGCTGACCATGTGCATGGCTCCTGCACATCAGGAAGTTATTCGCTTTCTGGTGTTGCATAATCTGCATGATGTGGTCGTGTTGGGGTTGCCATGGCTACAAACCCATAATCCAGTATTGGATTGGAATTCCATGTCGGTATCCAGCTGGGGTTGTCAGGGGGTACATGGTGATGTTCCATTTTTGTCGATTTCGTCATCCACCCCTTCTGAGGTCCCAGAGTTCTTGTCTGATTATCAGGATGTATTTGAAGAGCCCAAGTCCGATGCTCTACCTCCGCATAGGGATTGTGATTGTGCTATCAATTTGATTCCTGGTAGTAAATTCCCTAAAGGTCGATTATTTAATTTATCCGTGCCCGAACACGCCGCTATGCGCAGTTATGTGAAGGAATCCCTGGAGAAGGGACATATTCGCCCATCGTCATCACCACTGGGAGCAGGGTTCTTCTTTGTAGCCAAGAAGGATAGTTCGCTGAGACCGTGTATTGATTACCGCCTTCTTAATAAGATCACTGTTAAATTTCAGTATCCCTTGCCATTGTTATCTGACTTGTTTGCTCGGATTAAGGGGGCTCGTTGGTTCACTAAGATAGATCTTCGTGGTGCGTATAATCTGGTGAGAATCAGGCAAGGAGATGAATGGAAAACTGCATTCAATACGCCCGAGGGTCATTTTGAGTATCTAGTGATGCCGTTCGGACTTGCCAATGCTCCATCTGTGTTTCAGTCTTTTATGCATGACATCTTCCGTGAGTATCTGGATAAATTCCTGATTGTTTACTTGGATGACATTTTGATCTTCTCAGATGATTGGGAGTCTCATGTGAAGCAGGTCAGAATGGTTTTTCAGGTCCTGCGTGCTAACTCTTTGTTTGTGAAGGGATGAAAGTGTCTCTTCGGTGTGCAGAAAGTTTCATTTTTAGGGTTCATCTTTACCCCTTCTACTATCGAGATGGATCCAGTTAAGGTCCAAGCCATCCAGGATTGGATTCAGCCGACATCTCTGAAAAGTCTACAAAAGTTCCTGGGCTTTGCTAATTTTTATCGTCACTTCATCTGTAATTTTTCTAGCATTGCCAAACCATTGACCGATTTGACCAAGAAGGGTGCTGATTTGGTTAATTGGTCTTCTGCTGCTGTGGAAGCTTTTCAGGAGTTGAAGCGTCGTTTTTGTTCTGCCCCTGTGTTGTGTCAGCCAGATGTTTCTCTTCCGTTCCAGGTCGAGGTTGATGCTTCTGAGATTGGAGCAGGGGCGGTTTTGTCACAGAGAGGTTCTGATTGCTCAGTGATGAAACCATGTGCTTTCTTTTCCAGGAAGTTTTCGCCCGCTGAGCGTAATTATGATGTGGGCAATCGAGAGTTGCTGGCCATGAAGTGGGCATTCGAGGAGTGGCGTCATTGGCTTGAAGGAGCTAAGCATCGCGTGGTGGTATTGACTGATCATAAGAATTTGACTTATCTCGAGTCTGCCAAGCGCTTGAATCCTAGACAGGCCCGTTGGTCGTTATTTTTTGCCCGCTTCGACTTTGTGATTTCGTACCTTCCGGGCTCTAAAAATGTGAAGGCGGATGCTCTGTCTAGGAGTTTTGTGCCCGACTCTCCGGGTTTATCTGAGCCAGCGGGTATCCTCAAGGAAGGAGTCATTGTGTCTGCCATCTCCCCTGATTTGCGGCGGGTGCTGCAAAAATTTCAGGCGAATAAACCTGATCGTTGTCCAGCAGAGAAACTGTTCGTCCCTGATAGGTGGACTAATAAACTTATCTCTGAACTTCATTGTTCGGTGTTGGCTGGTCATCCTGGAATCTTTGGTACCAGAGAGTTAGTGGCTAGATCCTTCTGGTGGCCATCTCTGTCACGGGATGTACGTACTTTTGTGCAGTCCTGTGGGATTTGTGCTAGGGCTAAGCCCTGCTGTTCTCGTGCCAGTGGGTTGCTTTTGCCCTTGCCGGTCCCAAAGAGGCCTTGGACACATATTTCGATGGATTTCATTTCTGACCTTCCCGTTTCTCAAAAGATGTCAGTCATTTGGGTGGTCTGTGATCGCTTTTCTAAAATGGTCCATCTGGTGCCCTTGGCTAAATTGCCTTCCTCCTCTGATTTGGTACCTCTGTTCTTTCAGCATGTGGTTCGGTTGCATGGCATTCCTGAGAATATTGTTTCTGCCACGGGCAGCACGGTGGCGCAGTGGATAGCACAGCAGCCTTGCAGCGCTGGAGTCCTGGGTTCAAGCCCCACTAAGGACAACATCTGCAAAGAGTTTGTATGTTCTCTCCGTGTTTGCGTGGGTTTCCTCCGGGTACTCCGGTTTCCTCCCACATTCCAAAGACATACTGATAGGGAATTTAGATTGTGAGCCTCAACGGGGACAGCGATGATAATGTGTGCAAACTGTAAAGCGCTGCGGAATATGTTAGCGCTATATAAAAATAAAGATTATTATTATTATTATTATTCTGCCAGAGGTTCCCAGTTTGTTTCAAGGTTTTGGCGAGCCTTTTGTGGTAGGATGGGCATTGACCTATCCTTTTCCTCGGCTTTCCATCCTCAGACTAATGGCCAGACCGAACGAACCAATCAGACCTTGGAAACATATCTGAGATGTTTTGTTTCTGCAGACCAGGATGATTGGGTGTCCTTTTTGCCGTTGGCTGAGTTCGCCCTTAATAATCGGGCCAGCTCGGCTACCTTGGTTTCTCCATTTTTTTGCAATTCTGGGTTCCATCCTCGTTTCTCTTCAGGACAGGTTGAGTCTTCGGACTGTCCTGGTGTGGATTCTGTGGTGGATAGGTTGCAGCAGATCTGGACTCAGGTAGTGGACAATTTGATCTTGTCCCAGGAGAAAGCTCAACTTTTCGCTAATCGCAGACGCCGTGTGGGTCCCCGACTTCGTGTTGGGGATCTGGTTTGGTTATCTTCTCGTCATATTCCTATGAAGGTTTCCTCTCCTAAATTTAAACCTCGTTTTATTGGTCCGTATAGGATTTCTGAGGTTCTCAATCCTGTGTCTTTTCGTTTGACCCTCCCAGACTCCTTTTCCATACATAATGTATTCCATAGGTCGTTGTTGCGGAGATACGTGGCACCTATGGTTCCATCTGTTGAGCCTCCTGCCCCGGTTTTGGTGGAGGGGGAATTGGAGTATATTGTGGAGAAGATTTTGGATTCTCGTGTTTCTAGACGGAAACTCCAGTATCTGGTTAAATGGAAGGGTTATGCTCAGGAAGCTAATTCCTGGGTTTTTGCCTCTGATGTTCATGCTTCCGATCTTGTTCGTGCCTTTCATGCGGCTCATCCTGGTCGGCCTGGGGGCTCTGGTGAGGGTTCGGTGACCCCTCCTCAAGGGGGGGGTACTGTTGTGAATTCTGTGGCTGAATTCACTCCTGTGGTCACAAGTGGTACTGCAGCTTCTGAGCTTCCTCCCTCAGGTGTTCTGGTGAGCTCGTTAACTGCTTCATTACTTAACTCCGCCTGATGCTGCTATCCTTGCTCCTTGTCAATGTTTCAGTGTTGGATCTGAGCTTCTCCTGATTGTTCCTGTGACCTGCTGCTCTGTATAGCTAAGTGCCTTTTGCTTTTTTGTTGCTTTTTTTCTGTCCAGCTTGTCTTTTGTTTTGCTGGAAGCTCTGAGACGCAAAGGGTGTACCGCCGTGCTGTTAGTTCGGCACGGTGGGTTTTTTTTTGCCCCCTTTGCGTGGTTTTGCTTTAGGGTTTTTTGTAGACTGCAAAGTTTGCTTTACTGTCCTCGCTCTGTCCTAGAATATCGGGCCCCACTTTGCTGAATCTATTTCATCCCTACGTTTTGTCTTTTCATCTTACTCACAGTCATTATATGTGGGGGGCTGCCTTTTCCTTTGGGGAATTTCTCTGGGGCAAGTCAGGCCTATTTTTCTATCTTCAGGCTAGCTAGTTTCTTAGGCTGTGCCGAGTTGCCTAGGTAGTTGTTAGGCGCAATCCACAGCCGCTTTTAGTTGTGTTTAGGATAGGATCAGGTGTGCAGTCTACAGAGTTTCCACGTCTCAGAGCTCGTTCTTGTATTTTTGGGTATTTGTCAGATCACTGTGTGCGCTCTGATCGCTAAGCACACTGTGTTTCTGGATTGCCTTCATAACACCTGTCATTAGCAAACATAACAGACAAGAAAGCCAGGTTAAATAGGAAACTCCCATATCCTGATAGAACAGGTGGACACCAGAGACCGCAGAAAACACAAGTCACCCAGTACCATCTGTAACCACCAGAGGGAGCCCAAAAACAGAATCCACAACAGTTGAGGAGGGGTCACCGAACCCTCACGAGAACCACCAGGGCGACCAGGATGAGCCCTATGAAATGCACGGACCAAATCAGCAGCATGAACATCAGAGGCAACCACCCAAGAATTATCCTCCTGACCATAACCCTTCCACTTGACCAAATATTGGAGTTTCCGTCTGGAAACACGAGAATCCAAGATCTTCTCCACAACATACTCCAATTCTCCCTCCACCAGCACCGGAGCAGGAGGTTCAAGCGAAGGAACAACAGGTACCTCATACCTCCGCAACAACGACCGATGGAACACATTATGAATAGCAAACGATGCCGGGAGATCCAAACGAAACGACACAGGGTTAAGAATTTCCAAGATCCTATAGGGACCGATGAACCGAGGCTTGAACTTAGGAGAAGAGACCTTCATAGGAACAAAACGAGAAGACAACCACACCAAGTCCCCAACATGAAGTCGAGGACCCACGCGGCGACGGCGATTAGGAAACTGCTAAGCCCTCTCCTGGGACAACTTCAAATTGTCCACCACATAACTCCAAATCTGATGCAACCTATCCACCACCATGTCCACTCCAGGACAATCAGAAGGCTCCACCTGACCAGAGGAAAAACGAGGATGAAACCCCGAATTACAAAAGAAAGGAGAAACCAAGGTAGCAGAACTAGCCCGATTATTAAGGGCAAATTCGGCAAGCGGCAAAAAGGTAACCCAGTCATCTTGATCAGCAGAAACAAAACACCTTAAATAAGTTTCCAAGGTCTGATTAGTTCGTTCCGTCTGGCCATTCGTCTGAGGATGGAATGCAGACGAAAAGGACAAATCAATGCCCATCTTAGCACAGAACGTCCGCCAAAATCTAGACACAAACTGGGATCCCCTGTCAGAAACGATGTTCTCCGGAATCCCATGCAAACGAACCACGTTCTGAAAAAACAGAGGGACCAACTCAGAGGAGGAAGGTAACTTAGGCAAGGGTACCAGATGAACCATCTTAGAAAAGCGGTCACACACAACCCAGATGACGGACATTTTTTGAGAGACAGGGAGATCCGAAATAAAGTCCATGGAAATGTGCGTCCAAGGCCTCTTCGGGATAGGCAAAGGTGACAACAATCCACTGGCCCGAGAACAGCAAGGCTTAGCCCGAGCGCAAACTTCACAAGACTGCACAAAAGAACGCACATCCCTCGACAAGGAAGGCCACCAAAAAGACCTGGCCACCAAGTCTCTAGTACCAAATATTCCAGGATGACCTGCCAACACAGAAGAATGGACCTCGGAGATGACTCTACTGGTCCAATTATCCGGAACAAACAGTCTTTCAGGCGGACAACGATCAGGTTTATCCGCCTGAAACTCCTGCAAAGCATGTCGCAAGTCTGGGGAGACAGCCGACAAAATCACCCCATCCCTAAGGATACCAGTGGGCTCAGAATTTCCAGGGGAGTCAGGCACAAAACTCCTAGAAAGAGCATCCGCCTTCACATTCTTTGAACCTGGCAGGTATGAAACCACAAAATCGAAACGGGAGAAAAACAGTGACCAACGAGCCTGTCTAGGATTCAGACGCTTGGCAGACTCAAGGTAAATCAGATTCTTGTGATCAGTCAAGACCACCACACGATGTCTAGCACCCTCAAGCCAATGACGCCACTCCTCAAATGCCCACTTCATGGCCAAAAGCTCCCGATTACCAACATCATAATTCCGCTCAGTGGGCGAAAACTTTCTAGAAAAGAACGCACATGGCTTCATCACTGAGCAATCGGAGCTCCTCTGCGACAAAACCGCCCCCGCTCCAATCTCGGAAGCATCAACCTCAACCTGAAAAGGAAGTGAAACATCTGGCTGACGCAACACAGGAGCAGAAGAAAACCGGCGCTTAAGTTCCTGAAAGGCCTCCACAGCCGCAGGAGACCAATCAGCAACATCAGCACCCTTCTTAGTCAAATCCGTCAAAGGCTTAACAACACTAGAAAAATTAGTTATGAAACGACGAAAAAAATTAGCAAAGCCCAAGAACTTCTGTAGACTCTTAAGAGATGTAGGCTGTGTCCAGTCACAAATAGCCTGAACCTTGACGGGATCCATCTCAATAGTAGAAGGGGAAAAAATATACCCCAAAAAAGAAATCTTCTGGACTCCAAAGAGACACTTTGAACCTTTTACAAACAAAGAATTGGCCCGCAGGACCTGAAACACCTTCCTGACCTGCTGAACATGGGACTCCCAGTCATCAGAAAAAACCAAAACATCATCCAAATACACAATCATAAATTTATCCAGATATTCACGGAAAATATCGTGCATAAAGGACTGGAAGACAGAAGGAGCATTAGAAAGTCCAAAAGGCATCACCAAATACTCAAAATGGCCCTCAGGCGTATTAAATGCGGTTTTCCACTCATCACCCTGCTTTATCCGCACAAGATTATACGCACCCCGAAGATCAATCTTAGTGAACCATTTAGCCCCCTTAATGCGAGCGAACAAATCAGTCAACAATGGCAAAGGATACTGATATTTGACTGTAATCTTATTCAAAAGATGGTAATCTATACAAGGCCTCAAGGAACCATCTTTTTTGGCCACGAAAAAAAAACCTGCTCCCAAAGGGGACGAAGATGGACGGATATGTCCCTTTTCCAAGGACTCCTTAACATAATCCCGCATAGCAGTATGCTCTGGCACTGACAGATTGAACAAACGTCCTTTAGGAAATTTACTGCCAGGAATCAAATCTATAGCACAATTGCAATCCCTGTGAGGAGGAAGCGAATTGAGCTTAGGCTCCTCAAAAACATCCCGATAATCAGACAAAAATACAGGAACCTCAGAAGGAGTAGATGAAGCGATAGAAATCGGAGGTGCATCATCATGAACCCCCTGACATCCCCAGCTTAACACAGACATCGTTTTCCAGTCCAAGACTGGGTTATGAGTTTGTAACCATGGCAGACCAAGCACTAAGACATCATGTAAATTATACAGTACCAGGAAGCGAATCACCTCCTGATGAACGGGAGTCATACGCATGGTCACTTGTGTCCAGTACTGAGGTTTGTTCATAGCCAAAGGTGTAGAGTCAATTCCTTTCAAAGGAATAGGGACTTCCAGAGGCTCCAGACTAAACCCACAGCGGTTGGCAAATGACCAATCCATAAGACTCAGGGCAGCGCCTGAATCCACATAGGCATCGACGGAAATGGCTGATAATGAACAAATCAGAGTCACAGACAGAATGAACTTAGACTGTAAAGTACTAATGGCAACAGACTTATCAACCTTTTTTGTGCGTTTAGAGCATGCTGATATAACATGAGCTGAATCACCACAATAAAAGCACAACCCATTTTTCCGCCTATAGTTTTGCCGTTCACTTCTGGACTGAATTCTATCACATTGCATTGTCTCAGGTGCCTGTTCAGAAGACACCGCCAAATGGTGCACAGGTTTGCGCTCCCGTAAACGCCAATCAATCTGAATAGCCATAGTCATAGAGTCATTCAGACCTGTAGGCGCAGGGAACCCCACCATAACATCTTTAATGGCCTCAGAAAGGCCATCTCTGAATCTTGCAGCCAGGGCGCACTCATTCCACTGAGTAAGCACCGACCATTTCCGAAATTTCTGACAATATATTTCTGCTTCATCTTGCCCCTGAGAGAGAGCCAATAAAGCTTTTTCAGCCTGAATCTCTAGGTTAGGTTCCTCATAGAGCAAACCCAATGCCAGAAAAAACGCATCCACATTGAGCAACGCAGGATCCCCTGGTGCCAATGCAAATGCCCAATTCTGAGGGTCACCCCGCAGGAAAGATATAACAATTTTGACTTGCTGAGCAGGGTCTCCAGAGGAGCGAGATTTCAAAGAAAGAAACAACTTGCAATTGTTCCTAAAATTCAGAAAACTAGATCTATCTCCAGAAAAAAACTCTGGGATAGGAATTCTAGGTTCAGACATAGGAGCATGTACAACAAAATCTTGTATATTTTGAACCTTAGCAGCAAGATTATTCAGGCTGGAAGCCAAACTCTGGACGTCCATGATAAACAGCTGAGGTCAGAGCCATTCAGGGATTAAGAGGAGGTAAGACGCAGCCAGGCTGCAATTAAGGCTAGGCAGCAAACACTGAGGGGAAAAAAAAAAACTTCCTCAGACTACTTTTCCTCCTACTTCAGCCAATACGATTACCACTTTTTGGCCGGCTATACTGTCATGATCCCAATAGCAGGGGATCACAAAAGGACAAGCACAAAAAACAAAACAAGCTCTAGGGTGATGGAAACTGAGCTGACCGCGATCCTGAACCTAACACACAACTAGCTGTAGCCGGTGAACGTGCCTACGATGATTCCTAGACGTCTCGCGCCAGCCGAAGGACTAACTTCCCCTATTAGAAGAAACACAGACCTCTCTTGCCTCCAGAGAAACCCCCCACAGAAATAGCAGCCCCCCACATGTAATGACGGTGAAATGAGAGGAAAGCACATACGTAGTTATGAAAACAGATTCAGCAAAATGAGGCCCGCTAAAGCTAGATAGCAGAGGATACAAAAGTGAACTGCGCGGTCAGCGAAAAACCCTACAAAAAACCATCCTGCAATTACTTGAACTCATGTGCCAACTCATGGAACATGAGGAGTAATATCAGCCCACTAGAGCAACCAGCAAAAAGTAATCACATATCTGCAAGCTGGACTAAGACAAAAATTAAGCAAAACGTGGAACAGGAAAATCAAAAACTTAGCTCGTCCTGAAGATTACAGAAGCGGGAAGCAGAGGAAACAAGACACACTGATTACATTGATAGCCGGCGAGGAAATGACAAGAAAGCCAGGTTAAATAGGAAACTCCCATATCCTGGTAGAACAGGTGGACACCAGAGACCGCAGAAAACACAAGTCACCCAGTACCATCTGTAACCACCAGAGGGAGCCCAAAAACAGAATCCACAACAGTTACCGCAAATAATAACTCTTTATAGCCAATATACAATTGAACCTGGTACAAGATATACAATGACAAATTCAAAAATACAATAAAGAATTTATCATTATACAAGCAATAATTAAAAAGTTTAAGGACAGAGATTATAAACAGGGCGGGAGGGCAGGTAATGTTTCCTCCTGTCCATCCTGTGAGAGAAAGAGGGAGAGCCAGAGTTGCCTCCTCTATATAAGCCCCACACTCCTCACAGTAATACACCAGGCACAAACATCTAAACTCCTTCCTCTTAAAGCAACAACACTCTTGTTTAAAATCTACACCGCAATACAAAAAAAAAGCTGCAGGAGTTATCGGTCCACCCATCCCCAAGTCATGTCCACCTCTGTCTAGTCTCCGGTGGTTTCTTTCACATAATTTATTCAATGTTTGTGAAATAATATTCCTTCGAGAATGATCATTTTTATTGGCAAGTCTACATAATGTCAAGAATCACTCTTCCAGTCTTGCACAAGAAGATAGAGTAAATTAAGATTTATGATTGGGGCAACCCACATGAAGAAGTCTACGATAGTGATTGTCTTGCAGCAACCTCTGTATTACTCTTGTGTTTAACCTTCTTTAATCTATCTATGTTATGCCTCTTAATTTCCCCTGATTATATTTTTTCTTATAAGCCACGGTTCGTGTTTTTGTATCATTTATACCATGTTTCTCAAACCTTTCCGCTCGTCCATCTCTTAACTTGTTCTTTCCCAGCTTATTCTTGCCTTGTCTTTCTATTTTCTGTCCATCTCTATCAGTTTCAATTTAATCTTTCAGTCTCCACTGATTTGCTTGTTATCTCAGAAGAAAAGGATTTGCTCTGGCAGCCAAGAGTTTAACAGGAAGACAGACTGCTTAGCAAGAAAGCAAAGCCATGCCGACAGTCTCATGATTCAGGTTTATGTGACAAAGCAGTCACTTTTCTGAACTACTGATCTTCCAGAAAAGTTATTGGCCTTTTCTGGATGAGGTCCAGCTCTGACTTTTATGTAAATGAAGCTGGCTAAATATGCAGGACTACAATTATTCTTCTAATTCCGATGTTGTACTTGGTGAAATGAAATAAAAGTTGATTGTAAGCTGTGAAACAATAATATATTGTAGACTGGATATTGCTTGAATGACAATTGTAGACCTTGACTAAAGATGAGCGAACATTGTCGACGTCCTCCTTATTCGGTAAGCTATAGCGCTTACCGAAGAAGCTGCATCTGGAACCCGGAAGCCTGGAACTCTCCCGATAATCAGCTGTTCGGCGCCGCACACACAGGCTCTCAATGCATCTGTTGTGACTGTTACACAGCCGCGACACATGCAGCTGCGGCACCAAACAGCTGATCATCGGGAGCGCTCCAGGCATCCGCGTTCCAGATGCAGCTTCTTCGGGAAGCGTTATAGCTTGCCGAATAAGGAGGGAGATGACTATGTTCGCTCAGCTCTAATCATGACTCCCGTCTTTAGGTTTCATCACGTCACAATTTTGACTTGATCAAGAATATATATTGCCATTAGAACAAGCTTAAAAGGGATGTCAAGAATATTAGAACTATGGCAACAGCTGTACATTAAAATAAGAAAATAGGTATCAATCCATGAAGAATGGACTTTGAGTTGAAATAAGTTCACAGGTCTATGCAAACTCAAATAGTTTACTTGGCTTGGCAAAAAAAAATCATGGTGTCATCTCAGTGCTGAAGAGACACAAAGCAAGTTAAGGACATCAGAAATGACCATGCGGGCTTCAAAACAATGCCCGGCAGCTATCACATCATAGATAAAACAAAAAATGAGAACAGGGCAAATCACGCCAGTTTAGGAATTTGAATTCAAAAAGTCAAATGGCGCTCCTTCCCTTCCGATACCTGCCGTGTGACCAATCAGTAGTTTTTCCCCACATATGGGGTATCGGCATGCTCAGAAGAAATTGCAAAACAAATTTTGGGGTCAATTTTTTCCTCCTACCCTTGCAAAAATAACAAAATTTGAGGCTAAATTCAAATTTTTGTCACAAAAAGTTAAATGTTCATTTTTTCCTTCCTCATTCCAAAAATTCCTGTGAAGCACCTGAAGGGTTAATAAACTTCTTGAATGTGGTTTTGAGCACCTTGAGGGGAACAGTTTTTAGAATGGTGTCACTTTTGAGTATTTTCTGTCATTTAAGCCCCTCAAAGTCACTTCAAATGTGATGTGGTCCCTAAAAAAAGTTTTTTTGTAAATTTAGTTGTAAAAATGAGAAATCACTGGACAAGTTTTAACCCTCATAACTTCCTACCAAAAAAATATATTTCCAAAGTTGTGCTGATTTAAAGTAGACAAGTGGGAAATGATATTTATTAACTATTTTGTATGACATATCTCTCTGATTTAAAGGCATAAAAATAAAAATTTGAAAATTGCTAAATTTTCTAAATTTTTTGCCAACTTTCCATTTTTTTTGACAAATAAACAAAAGTTATATTGAAGAAACGTTACCAATATCGTGAAGTACAATTTTCAACGAGAAAACATTCTCAGAATCAGTGGGATCGGTTGAAGCGTTCCAGAATTATTGCCACATAAAGTGACACTGGTCAGAATTCTAAAATTTGGCCTGGTCATGAAGGTAAAAACAGGCTCGGGGGGTGAAGGGGTTAGATATGTTCCTTTATTTGCATACTTCTTTGTTGTAGTTGATCCATACACTCCATGCGACGACAGCGGCTTGTTACAAGTGCTTTCTTGTGGGGTGTGAAACTAACAGCTTTTCTTACCCCATTTTTTGTTGTAAAGTATCAAAGGTGAAATTTATTTATTTTTTATATAATGGACACATTTTAATTTTGATATACTTTTTATATATTTTATATACTTTATATATTTTTAATTGTCCAATTTATTAACAGTACACACCATGACCATACAGCACACCATGGCCATATTTTGTTTCCTGATGTGAACCTACCTGTGACTGCTTCTCAAAGTAGTAGTTTGGGTTATGTTGCATTTTTGTTCAAGGGTTGGGGGGATGAAAAAAAACAAACATGCAGAAAAAGAGGTTAAGGATTTACAACCACTTTAGTAGTAGTTGAATTTAACAACTGTGCCGGCCATAACAATACTGCTGGCAGTTGTTTACTTGCTGTGCATTACCTAATAAACAACGCAGCATTCTTAGATAGCTTTTTTGCTGAGGGGTAATATAAGTGTTTTTAAATTGCAAAAATAAAAATTTGAAAGCATTGTACACAATATTTACTTTTTGCATAGCTGTTTGAATATTACAATTTGGCAACCGTATTTCCTGAAAATACACAGTGGTCTGTTGCTGCATTTTGAAGCTACGTTTCTTACACTTGGAATTTGTTGTTACATGTTTCATTATGTGCAGGGGGGAATTATTCTATTTAACCAAACACTTGCAAAATATTAGCGTTGGATGCATACAGTCATGGACAAAAGTGTTGCCACCCTTGAAATTGTTTCACAAAATGAAGTATTTCTCCCAGAAAATTATTGCAATTACACATGTTTTGTTATTCAAATGTTTATTTCCTTTATGTGTAATGGAACAATACAAAACAAGGGGAAAAATACAAATTGGACATAATGTCACATAAAACCTCAAAAATGGTCAGAACAAAATGTTAGCGCAATCAACATAATATTTGGTTGCACACCCTCCTTTAGAATAAATAACTGCAATCAATCGCTTCCTATAACCATTACCAAGCTTCTTACAACTCTCAAATGGAATTTTGGATGACTCTTCCTTTGCAAACTGCTCCAGGTCTCTCATATGTGTAGGCGTCTTCTCCCAACAGCAATTTTAAGATCTCTCCACAGAGGTTCAATGAGATTTAGATCCAGACTTATTACTGGCCATTTCAGAACTCTCCAGCAGTTTGTTTCCATCCATTTCAAGGGGCTTCTTGATGTATGTTCGGAGTAATTGTCTTTCTGAAAGACCCATGACCTAGGACGCAAACCCAACTTTCTGACACTGGGCACTATATTGCGACATAAAATCCTTTGGTAATATTTAGATTTCATGATACCTTGCACACATTCAAGGCACCTAGTTGGAGAGGCAGCAAAACAACTCCAAAAGATCTTTGCATTCCCTGCATATTTGACTGTAGGTACTGTATTCTTTTTTTTGTAGGCCTCATTCCATTTTCAGTAAACAGTAGAATGATATGCTTTTCCAAAAAGCTCTATCTTGTTCTAATTTGTCCACAAAATGCTTTCCAAGAAGGATTTTGGCAGTGGATTCCTCCTGGGTCTCCTGTCATAGTGTTTCATTCAATTCAATTATAGATGGATAGTTCACGCTGACACTGATGCACCTTCAGCCTATAGGACAGATTGAATTTCTTTAGAACTTGATTTGTGCTGCTTATCCACCATTTGGACCATCTCTTGTTGCAACCTGTCATCGATTTTTCTCTGTCGTCCATGTCCAGGGAGATTAGCTATAGTGCCGTGAGTTGTAAACTTCTTGATTATGCGGACAAAGGAACATAAATTTCTTTGGAAGTGGACTTGAAACCTTGAGATTGTTGATATTGTTCAACAATTTTGTTTCTGAAATCCTCAGACGGTTCTGTTCTTCTTTCTTTTCTCCATGCTTAGTGTGGCACACACAGACACACAATGCAAAGATTGAGTCAACGTCTATGCTTTTTATCTGGTTTCAGGTGTGGTTTTCATATTGCTCACTACTGTTACTTGCCACAGCTGAGTTTTAACGAGCATCACATGCTTGAAACAGAGTTGCTCACCCACAATTTTGTCTGGCCCATTTTTAGGGTTTAGTGTGTTTCTCTCTTTTTTGTTGCTGTTCCTATACACACAAAGGAAATAAACATGTGTATAACAAAATGTGTAACTATAATATTTTTCTGGGAGAAATTCTTCACTTTCTGGAACAATTGCAAGGGTGCCAAGACTTCAGACCATGACTGCACATCTTAATTAACAAAAATTGTGCACAAGCTGGTGTTGCATTAGCTTTTTTGGCTGTCATGTGTATCCTGCCTTGCATTTGCGTGATGATAATACATTTTGCTAAACGACTTACGTATATGTTACATTTGTGTCTAAAATGGATGTTAAACCAAGAGAGAAAAAGCTATCTATACCACAGCAAAAATGTGGTAGCTGCTAGCAGAACTACTGGCAGCAACTGTCCCGTCAGTAGTATGCGGTGCAAGTCACATTTGACGTGCATTGCCTTCAGCAAGCGTATCAGTGAGGAGGAAGCGGAGATCGTCATGGAATATCTGTCACTTTGCTGGTTTCAGTCATGGCAAGATGATGTAGCCTCGGACAGCTCGAGTCAGTATTCTGCTATGTCCATCTCCTCTGCCGCCATAACACATATTGCTGTAGAGAGCAGAATTTCCATTCGCCAATTACATGTTTCTGTTCTGCCCCTTGGTCTCTTAACCAACAGCTCCCCGGGGGCTAAGGAAGATGCTACACTAGAACAGTTTCTTCCAGTTGATTTACTGGTTAAAACCACAGACGCACCGAAAATTGCTCCAATAAAAATATTTGAAAATAATATAGAATATGATATATGAATAATCTGATGCTCTGTGAAAGAAGTGGATACCACCAAACCAGAAGAAACAACCCCAACAACCAATCTATGGATTACCGGGGAAGCGCCACACAGGAATAGATTATAAAATGCCTTTATTAAATATTAATGGCAAGATAAAAAAAAACAAAAAAACAAACAAACATCTGTGCGCATAACAGGACAAGGAAACAACACATATAGTTGCTTCACAACTTAGGTAGTAATGGCCGACACAATTTGTATATAAATCAATCCCTCGAGAGTGAAAAGTGAAAAGTAATGTGTGAAAATATACCTGTGTACTCTAATAATACAAGGATAAAATTGTATCAAATACAAATATAAAAAAGTGTAATGTGCAAAGCAGCAATTCACATCAAAATCTGGTGCAAATATATAACTATATATTCATAGGAAATATTTATCAAATCCAGATGTAGTATAATATATTATCCAAAGTGCAATGTGCAAAGCAGCAATTCACATCTCAAGACCTGATCTCACAGCAAAGTGTATCAATAGACCAAAAGTGCTATGGGCAAAAAAAGGGATAAAAAGTACTCAATCTCTACCTTGAGGAGTCGCCACATCCCGTATTGGCACACCCCGACGCGTGTTTCGGAAGTTATCCTTCCTCAGGGGATTACTCCCAAAGGATAACTTCCGAAACGCGCGTCGGGGTGCACCACATCCCGTATTGGCACACCCCGACGCGTGTTTCGGAAGTTATCCTTCCTCAGGGGTTAACTCACGAAGGATAACTTCCGAAACGCGCGTCGGTGTGTGCAAATACGGGACGTGGCGACTCCTCAAGGTAGAGATTGAGTACTTTTCATCCCTCTTTTTTTGCCCATAGCACTTTTGGTCTATTGATACACTTTGCTGTGAGATCAGGCCTTGAGATGTGAATTGCTGCTTTGCACATTGCACTTTGGATAATATATTATACTACATCTGGATTTGATAAATATTTCCTATGAATATATAGTTATATATTTGCACCAGATTTTGATATGAATTTCTGCTTTGCACATTACACTTTTTATATTTGTATTTGATACACTTTTTTATCCTTGTATTATTTGAGTACACAGGTATATTTTCACACATTACATTTCACTTTTCATTCTTGAGGGATTGATTTATATACAAATTAGGTCGGCCATTACTACCTAAGTTGTGAAGCAACTATATGCGTTGCTTCCTAGTCCTGTTATGCACGCAGATGTTGTTTTTTTTTATCTTGCCATTAATATCTAATAAAGGCATTTTATAATCTATTCCTGTGTGCTGCTTCCCTGGTAATCCATAGATTGGTTGTTTGAGTTGTTTCTCCCAGTTGATTTATTGGAAGACATGAACAGTCAGCCTTTGTACTCCAAAGGTATTGGGCTGGCGGAAATGGAAGTCCCGATTCAAACTCCAACCCTTGCTTCTGGCTCTGCGATCCATTTTGCTAAGGACACTGGTAGTGGTAGTAGCTATCTGAGCCAGGCCAAATTTTGACTTGGGAATCTGCTAAAGGAAAGGAGCTCAAGTTATTTACCTCAAAAATGCAAATGAAAGTCGAACCTGGAATGTCAATGATGATTCTGTAGTGGACGAGTAATGAGACAGGGGTGCGGAAGAGGTGATGTCTTCAGAGGAGCAAGTTGTTGATCTCAGTGACACACTATGCAGGCAACATGGCAGCTAAATGATGCTCATTTGGGGAAAAGCAAAGTGGCTACCTACAATTGTATTCTTTACCCTTCTCGTCATGCTTGTCTTTCAGTCAGCCAAGCTGTATCTTCTTGTACTATCTGGTCAGTGTCATCATCACCATTATAGTTATCATTCACTACTACTTATTATACTCCAATTAGGCTATGTCCTCTTCTCCATAGCACCAACAAATATCCATCCCTGATTGTGTTTTGAGGAAACAGGCATACGCTCCCAATCCCTCCTCTTTAACCCTTTTCTGACATTGGGCATAATAGTACGCTCATGTCGGACTCCCTCCCTTTGCTGTTGGCTCCAGCAATGAGCCCACATCTTTCCCAGCACATGTCAGCTGCTTTGAACAGCTGACATGTGCCCAGAACAGCCGCGAGTGGAATCACGTGGCTATTAACCCATTAAATGCCGCTGTCAAACTCTGACAGCGGCATTTAACAAGTGCTTCCGACAATCGTGCCAGAAAACTGCTCACCGGTGATCCCCGTCACATGATCGCAGGTCACCGGTGGGTTGCCATGACATGCAGAGGTCTCCTGGAGACCTCTATGGTTGTCAATGCCAGCTTCCTGTGAGCACCGCTCAGTTGTCGGTGCTCATAGCAAGTTAGTAATTCAGCTACATATAGGCGATCTGATCATCGCCTATATGTAGCTGAGCCAATTGGGTTATGGCACCTTCTAGTTTCCCATGGAGACTATGGAAGCATGCCAAAGTTAAAAAAAATTGAAAAAAACATACAAAAAATTATAAAAGTTCAAATCACCCCCTTTCATCCCATTCAAAATAAAACAATTAAAAAAAATCAAACATACACATATTTGGTATTGCTGTGTTCAGAATCGTCTGATATATCAATAAAAAAAAGAATTAACCTGATCGCTAAACGGCGTAGCGAGAAAATAAGTCAAAATTCCAGTATTACTTTTTTTGGTTGCAGTGACATTGCATTAAAATGCAATTACAGGCGATCAAAAGAATGTTTCTGCACCAAAATGGTATAATTGAAAACGACAGCTCAGCACGCAAAAAATAAGCCCTCACACAACCCGAGGTCATGAAAAATGGAGATGCTACGGGTATCGGAAAATGACACAATTTTTTTTTTTACAAAATTTGGAATTTTTTTCCCCCACTTAGATAAAAAAGAACCTAGACATGTTTGGTGTCTATAAACTCGTAATGACCTGCAGAATCATAATGGCAGGTCAGTTTTAGTGAACCTAGTAAAAAAGCCAAGCAAAAAACAAGTGTGGGATTGCACTTTTTTTGCAATTTCTCCGCACTTGAATTTTTTTTTCCTGTTTTCTAGTACTCGACATGGTAAAACCAATGGTGTCGTTCAAAAGTACAACTGCAAAAAAGCAAGCCCTCACATGGCCATATTGACCAAAAGATAAAAAAGTTATGCCTCTGGGAATAAGGGAAGTAAAAAACGAAGATGCAAAGCTAAAAATACCTCTGGTCGGTAAGGGGTTAAAGTTTACCTGCAACTATAATGAAAATATAGTATTGCTGTTGAATCTTTATATGAAGTAATTGCATTTAGTTTTTTAGATAAGTCTTTCACGCTCAACCCCTTTTATGTCTTCAAATTTTCATACAAGATTATCGTTTGAGAAGCAAAAGGGACAAGCAAAGAGACATAGTGCCTTGTATGCTCATCGTGATGTCAACTATGATCACATAAAAGTCACAGAGCTCCCAATGCAAGGAACATTGTTGGCAGACGGCAGTAACTATAATGTTAATTTGTGGTCACAGTCACTTCAACGAAGCACAATGCACCAATAAAAGATACAGTTTCCTGACCATAGGTCAGCAACACTAAACTAAACTAAATAATTAATTATTACATTGGCTTCATTCAAATAATTGAGCTACTATCTAATATAGTAATCAATACAAATGACTGAGTCCAGTGAGTGATTCTCATGCACCAGTGGTTACTCCATGCTTACTCGGGATGATCCATCCCCCACAAGGTCCAGAGCAATGCAAATTTCAGAAATTCCGAGGAACCAGGGGATTCACATAGGTATAACACATAGATCTTATTCCATCCTTAAAATCACATGGCAAAGTTATAAAAATAAGGTAGATGATGCAACGTTTTGGCCATGAAAGGCCTTTTTCAAGGCAGAAATACAAGTAATAAATAACGATTGAGCTATGACATAGGGAAAGGAGATGGAAGACCGAATTCAAACTCCAGGCTTTGCTTCGTTCTGCGAGCCATTTTGGTAAGGACCTTGGTAGTGATAGCGCCAGATCAAATCTCGAGATGATAATCCTCTGGTGCCTTGGAATTTTTTAAATCAATACAAATTATCCAACGACAATAAAGCTGTAATATGTAATAACACGACAAAAACTTGTGTTCCTACTATTTCTTCGACTACTACTACTACTGGTATTCAAGGATAAACATACCATTGAACCTTTCAATGCAAAGCTATCAGGTCCATGGAGTGAGGGGCTCTGCCCTAAATATTTCATCTTGAGATGAGCAAATCGATTCATAACAAATTTAATTTGTTAAAAGGTTCCCAATATATTTGGATTCACCAACCAATTGCCATTTTGCCAGTTTCTTTTGAGGGCTGAGAAGGGGTTAAAAGTAAAAGGATTATATTTATATGTCATAGGCAGTTCCTTTCCTGTTCTGACACCATAATTCCCCTCCCGATCCCAAGTTCACTTTGAATCGGTCTTCTGTTCAGTCTTCCCTTTAACTTCTTTTCACTTTGGTACTGAACTTCCGATGCTTACTATAGGCCTCACGTCATGACATGAGGTGTGCATTGGATATAAATTACATGAATTATGCTCCACTTGACTGGGTGGGGTGATGCCTCTCTTTAAATAGCGTAGTGCCCCAGATAACCACATGAGAAATAGTCAATGACTTAAGATCCAGACCAAAAAGAAGACTGATCCAAGACAGGGGAGCGGCAAATCTGGGAACAGTAAGTATAATCTTTTTTTATTATTATTTTAGATCATCTTCTTTCCCATCAGTTTTCCTGTTGGGCTGTGAGGACATGTAAAGAACTTCAAATGAATTGTACTATTAGCAACCAAATGAGTAAGATTTTTAACCAAGGGTCATATCAAGGGGCTAGAGGGAGAAAAAACACTGGACCGTCTTATTTAAAATAGCAAATCTAGGCAGTCATTATAATCTTTTTCAATAGGAATACTTTGTATTTCATTGTTATTACTAGTGTTGGTATTTCTACTACTATTTTTTTGAATATTTATTGCTACTAACAAAAGCAATGAGAATAATAATCACCAACCATAATCTCTTGGCATTAGTGGTTATTGTTTTAAAAGGGTTGGTTCAATATCAATAAATATGAAAACAAGCAACTTTTCAATTTACCATTTGTCAAGAAAGGAGGAATTTTATTGTCTATTGCAAATTTCCTAGGTTAACAACCACTTCTGCAGCTTAGCATTTTAGGCACAGCAAGTAAATTCTAACATTGTAACACAGTTAGCAAGGTAAAAAAAAAGACATTTGTCCATCCAGTTCAGCCAATATTCCATCAGAATAAATCCCCAGATCTACGTCCTTCTAAAGAATCTAATAACTGTAAGATACAATATTCTTCTGCTCCAGGAAGACATCCAGGCCTCTCTTGAACCCCTCGACTGAGTTCGCCATCACCACCTCCTCAGGCAAGGAATTTTAGATTCTCAGTTCCCTAACAGTAAAGAATCCTCTTCTATGTTGGTGGAAAAAACTTCTCTCCTCCAGACGCAGGGAATGCCCCCTTGTGACCGTCACCTTCCTAGGTATAAACAGAGCCTCGGAGAGATATTTGCATTGGCCCCTCAGTCGTCTTTTTTCTAGACTAAATAATCCTAATTTTGCCAATCTCTCTGGGTATTACAGTTCTCCCATACCCTTTATTAATTTTGTTGCTCTCCTTTTTACTCGCTCTAGTTCCATTATTTCCTTCCTGAGCACCGGTGCCCAAAACTGTGCACAGTACTCCATGTGCGGTCTAAACAGGGATTTGTGCAGGGGCAGTAGAATGCTCTCATCATGTGTATCCAGACCTCTTTTAACCCCTTTCTGACATATGGCTTACTATCCCATCGAAGTGGTATGGGCCCGCATGACCACCGACAGGATAGTACGTCATCACCGATCAGCCGCGCTCACGGGGGGAACGCGCCTGATCGGGGCCGGGTGTCAGCTGACTATCTCAGCTGACACCCGGCACTATGTGCCAGGAGGGGTCATGGACCGCTCCTGGCACATTAACCCCCGGAACACTGCGATCAAACATGATCACAGCGTTTCGGTGGCATAGGGAAGCATCGCACTGTTAGGTGTCGAGTTCCCGCCTCTGCACAGGGGGAATCTCGAACCATCTCTGCTGTGGTCTCCCATTCTTCTCCAGCCGCAGTGGAGTCTGCTCAGCGGAGACATCGTTCCCAGCATCTTGCTCAGTCTCACTCTGTGCATAGGATTACTGCTGCTTTGCCTGCTTCTGTCATTGAAGCCAGTGCTGGGCAGCAGCGATCTAAGTCCTGCTTTTTCCCTTCTGAGCATGCCCAGGGTGAGATCTCCCATTGGAGATCGAGGGTCACATGCTCAGATGCTGCAGCAGTTCCCATTGGTCCTTTATTGGAAGGTCCTGAACGTGCTGCAGCTATATAAGCTGCGCATGACCGCACGGCCATGCGCTAGTGTACATTTGTAAACGTGTGTGTGTTGTGAGTGAAAGTCATTCATTACAATCCCCTCCCTATTGGATGACTGTTCACGGAAGGTTGGTGATTGCTATCTAGCGCCCGACTTAGCTACCAGCACGTTACACACCATATAGCGTCTAATTGCTGTGACCGCCAGTGCAGCGCCGTGCGCTTTCACAGCGCTTTCCTGACCCAAGCCTGGGTGGTTAGTGGCGTCCGCCAGTGCGGCATCGCATGCACTCTCGTGCATCTTTTATTATTACTTTGGTTAAGCTGACACACCATTAGCGGTGTCGAGCGCAAGTAGTCTAGTCGGACTCGGATCGCAAGTCTTGGGACTGAGCTTGGTGACTCCTTGCTTGCGCTCTTGTGTGTGGTACCGCGGCCCTGTGACTTAACAGGGTTCGCTTCCTTCAAACAGGGTGAAGTTAACCTGTGTGTGTATTCACATTGTACCGCCATATAGTCCGTCATTACTTAGGAGCAGGTTCCATCTCTGCACGGTGGACCCCGGGCTGCGAACGCACCTTAATCTATCTTATTATTTGGTGCGTTCCGCTAGCCCTAACACGCACAGGGAGGGGGCTCCCTGCGTGCTTCCCTGAGACTCTCGGAGCAACGCGATGTGATCGTGTTGCTCCGAGGGTCTCCTACCTCCTCCTCCCTGCAGGCACTGGATCCAAAATGGCCACGGGGGGGTCTTGCAGGACCTGCAGGGAGGTGGCTTGCAAGCGACAAGCCTCCCTGCAGTGCCTGTCAAATCACTGATCTGACACAGTGCACTGCAATGTGTCAGTTCAGCGATCTGACACTATACAGTCATGTCCCCCCCTGGGGCTATGTTCTAAAGTAAAAAAAAAAAATTATTTACACATGTAAAAAAAAAAAAATCCTAACTAAAGAAAAAAAATATATTGTTCCAATAAATACATTTCTTTGTCTAAATAAAAACAACAATAAAAGTACACATATTTAGTATCGCTGCGTCCGTAACGACCCGACCTATAAAACTGTCACACTAGTTAACCCCTTCATTGATCACCATAAAAACGGCAAAAATAACGGATATAAATAAACATGGTATAGCTGAAAACGTCATCTTGTCCTGCAAAAAACGAGACACCATACAGCATCATCAGCAAAAAAATAAAAAAGTTATAGTCCTCAGAATAAAGCGATGCAAAAATAATTATTTTTTATATACCGTATATACTCGAGTATAAGCCGACCCGAGTATAAGCCGACCCCCTAATTTTGCCACAAAAAACTGGGAAAACTTTTTGACTTGAGTATAAGCCTAGGGTAGGAAATGCAGCAGCTACCGGTGCTCCATAAGATGCTCCATATAAAGCTGTGCCACATATAATGCTGCAAACCATTCATTATTGCCCCATAGATGCTCCATATAAAGCTGTGCCACATACAATGCTCCATATTGTTCATTATTGCCCCATAGATGCTCCATATAAAGCTGTGCCATATATAATGCTCCATACTGTTCATTATTGCCCCATAGATGTGCCATATAAAACTGTGCCATATAGTGCTCTGCACCTTTCATTATTGCCCCATAGATGTGCCATATAAAGCTGTGCCATATAGTGCTCTGCACCGTTCATTGTTGCCCCATAGATGTGCCATAGAAAGCTCTGCCATATAGTGCTCTGCACCGTTCATTATTGCCCCATAGATGTGCCATAGAAAGCTCTGCCATATAGTGCTCTGCACCGTTCATTATTGCCCCATAGATGTGCCATATAAAACTGTGCTACCGGTATATATAATGCTGCGGCTGCTGCAATAAAAAAAAAATGCCATACTCACCTCTCTTGCTTGCAGCTCCTCAGCATCCCGTCCCGGCGTCTCTCCGCAATGACTGTTCAGGCAGAGGGCGGCGCACACACTATATGTCATCGCACCCTCTGACCTGAACAGTCAGAGCCAGAGCACGGGAAGATGGAGCGGCGCCCGGCGTGTGGAACGTGGACAGTTGAATATGTAATACTTACCTGCTCCCGGCGTCCCGCTCCTTCTCTCGGACAGCTGGTCTTCGGGTGCCGCAGCTTCTTCCTCTGGCACCGCTCATTAGAGGAATGTATAAGCGGGTCCACCCCTATGGGAGTGGAGTCCATATTCATAAGTTTAATGAGTGGTCCCACGTGACCGCTGAACAGGGGAAGAGCTGCGGCACCGAAGACCGTGGGACGGGCAGGGGGAGCGCCAGGAGCAGCGGGAGCAGGTAAGTATGGGACAGACCTCTCTCCCCCTCACTCGCCGACCGTGACTCGAGTATAAGCTGAGAGGGGCACTTTCAGCCCAAAAATTTGGGCTGAAAATCTCGGCTTATACTCGAGTATATACGGTAAAATAGATTTTATCATAGAAAAGCGCCAAAACATAAAAAAAATTATATAAATGAGGCATTGCTGTAATCGTGGGGCATGTTTGGGTTAGGTGTGTGGTTAGGGTTATGGTTAGGGTTGGGATTATGGTTAGGGGTGTGTTTGGGTTAGGGTTTCAGTTATAATTGGGGGTTTCCACTGTTTAGGCATATCAGCTGCTCTCCAAATGCGACATAGCATCCGATCTGAATTCCACCCAATTCTGCTTTGAAAAAGTAAAACAGTGCTCCTTCCCTTCCGAGCTCTCCCGTGCGCCAAAACAGGAGTTAACCACAACATATGAGGTATCAGCGTACTCAGGACAAATTGGACAACAACTTTGGGGTCCAATTTCTCTGGTTACCCTTGGGAAAATTAAAATTTGGGGGGCTAAAAAATCATTTTTGTGGGAAAAAAGACTTTTTATTTTCACGGCACTGCGTTATAAACTGTAGTGAAACACTAGGGGGTTCAAAGTTCTCACAACACATCTAGATAAGTTCCTTGGGGGTCTAGTTTCCAATATGGGGTCACTTGTGTGGGGTTTCTACTGTTTAGGGACATCAGGGCCTCTGCAAACACAATGTGACGCCTGCAGACCATTCCATCTAAGTCTGCACTCCAAACGGCGCTCCTTCCCTTCCGAGGTCTGCCATGTGGGGTATCAGCGTACTCAGGACAAATTGGACAATATCTTTTGGGGTCCAATTTCTCTGGTTACCTTTGGGAAAATAAAAATTTGGGGGGCTAAAAAATCATTTTTGTGGGAAAAAAATATATTTTTTTTTCATGGCTCTGCGTTATAAACTGCAGTGAAACTCTTGGGGGTTCAAAGTTCTCACAACACATCTAGATAAGTTCCTTGGGGGTCTAGTTTCCAATATGGGGTTTCTTGTGGGGGATTTCTACTGTTTAGGTACATTAGGGGCTCTGCAAACGCAATGTGATGCCTGCAGACCATTCCATCTAAGTCTTCATTCCAAACGGCACTCCTTCCCTTCCGAGCTCTGCCATGCACCCAAACAGTACTTTTCTCCCACATATGGGGTATCAGTGTTCTCAGGACAAATTGGACAACAACTTTTGGGGTCCAATTTCTTCTGTTACCTTTGGTAAAATAAAAAATTGGGGGTGAAAATATAATTTTTGTGAAAAAATATGATGTTTTATTTTTACGGCTCTACATTATAAACTTCTGTGAAGCACTTGTTGGGTCAAAGTGCTCACCACACATCTAGATAAGTTCCTTAGGGGGTCTACTTTCCAAAATGGTGTCACTTGTGGGGGGTTTCAATGTTTAGGCACATCAGGGGCTCTCCAAATGCGACATGACGTCGTATCTCAATTCCAGTCAATTTTGCATTGAAAAGTCAAATGGCACTCCTTCCCTTCTGTGCTCTGCCATGCGCCCAAACAGTGGTTTACCCACACGTGGGGTATCAGCAAACTCAGAACAAATTGTACAACAACTTTTGGGGTCCAATTTCTTCTGTTACCCTTGGTAAAATAAAACAAATTTGAGCTAAAGTACATTTTTTGTGAAAAAAAGTTAAATGCTCATTTTTTTTTTAAACATTCCAAAAATTCCTCTGAAACACCAGAAGGGTTAATAAACTTCTTGAATGTGGTTTTGAGTACCTTCAGGGGTGCAGTTTTTATAATGGTGTCACACTTGGGTATTTTCTATCATATAGACCCCTCAACGTGACTTCAGATGTGATGTAGTCCCTAAAAAAAATGGTGCTGTAAAAATGAGAAATTGCTGGTCAACTTTTAAGCCTTATAACTCCCTAACAAAAAAATTTTTGGTTCCAAAATTGTGCTGATGTAAAGTAGACATGTGGGAAATGTTACTTATTAAGTATTTTGTGTGACATAACTCGTGATTAAAGGGCATAAAAATTCAAAGTTGGAAAATTGTGAAATTTTCTAAATTTTTGGCAAATTTCCACTTTTTCACAAATAAACGCAGGTAATATCAAAGAAATTTTACCACTAACACGAAGTACAATATGTCACAAGAAAACAAACGCATGGATCCGTTGAAGCGTTCCAGATTTACAACCTCATAAAGGGACAGTGGTCAGAATTGTAAAAATTGGCCCGGTCATTAACATGCAAACCACCCTTGGGGATAAAGGGGTTAATGCACCCCATGATCCTGTTTGCCTTGGCAGCCGCTGCCTGGCACTGTCTGCTCCAGGTAAGGCTACGTTTACATTTGCGTTGTTGGGCGTTGCGTCGGTGACGCAACGCACAACGCATGCAAAACGCATGCAAAAACGCATTGTTTTGTGACGCATGCGTCCATTTTTGGCTTGATTTTGGATGCAAAAAAAATGCAACATGCAGCATCCTCTGCGCCCTGACGCTTGCGCCAAAAATGACGCATGCGTCACAAAACGCAAGACAACGCATGTCCATGCGCCCCCATGTTAAATATAGGGGAGCATGACGCATGTGTCGCTATGCATCGCCGAACCTGCGCCCGACGCAACGCAAATGTAAACGCAGCCTAAGTTTATCATTAACCAGGATCCCCAAGTCCTTCTCCATGTCAGATTTACCCAGTGGTTTCCCGTTCAGTGTGTAAAGGTGATATTGATTTCTTCTTACCATATGTAATTTGCTTAAAGGCTCTTTTTAATAGAGTTTGTAAGGAAACTTGGAAATAAAAATGGGTGTAAAACTGCGCTGCCAAGAACACAATATACAATGGGAGAACGGATGCGACATGGATAAAGTTTAATTTATGAATGCGTTTCCAGGTAATCATACCTCTTCATCAGGACAAACCACAATGATACTGTACAACTTGCAAAAATATGGGAATAAATAGACAATGCATTCAAAAAAGATGCATGCAGAAACGGTCCTGCATGGTTATATGACCAGCACATCACGTTATCTTGTCGGTATAATACATGGTCACACAATTGTACAAACTTGAATATTAAATAGAAAAATAAATTTGAAATAAGTAAATGATTTGCTTGAAGAATAAGAATATTAGTATATATACTGTAAATAAAACTATCCTTTATGAAGCATAGGAGAGCACACACATTCGACCAGTAACACACCCGTGCCACTAGTCCGAACAGTCACTCTTCAGTAACACACCGCTCCTGGCAATCAGTAAACTTGGAGGCTAGTGGTCAGTGTGATCCTGAAGATGAAACTTGAGAATGGTCGCTTAACTGAAAACAAGGCTGATCAGGTATTTTTCAGATCTGCAAACAAACATCTATATATATAATTGTCTAAGGGGTACTTCCGTCTGTTTGTAACTTCCGTCTGTCTGTCGTGGAAATCCCGAGTCGCTGATTGCTCATGCCCGGCGGCCGCGACCAATCAGCAATAGTGGGGCGGGATTTAAACACTGCTTCAGTTTTTACTATTGATGCTGCCTATGCAGCATCAATAGAAAAAACATATAATGTTAAAAATGATTAAAAAAAAACCCAAAACATTATATTCTCACCTTCCGGAGTCCGTGGCAGCCTTTCCTGCTCCTCGCAATGCTCTGGTCCCAAGAATGCATTGCAGCAATGCCTTGAGATCACATAGCGGTCTCGCGAGATGATGACGTAGCGGTCTCATGAGACCGCTACATCATCATGGGTTATTTCCGCAAGGCATTACTGGGAGCGGAGCATCACGAGGAGCATCGCTAAAGACCTAGGCTGGCTCCGGGGGCTGCTGGAAGGTGAGTATATAACTTTTTTTTATTTTAATTGTTTTTTTTAACAGGGATATGGTGCCCACATTGCTATGCTGTATACTACGTGCGCTGTGTTCTATACTACGTGGGCTGTGTTATATATTGCGTGGGATCTGTTATATACTACATCGCTGTGTTATATATTGCGTGGGATGTGTTATATACTATGTCGCTGTGCTATATACTCCGTGGGCTGTGTTATATACTGCGTGGCTGTGCAATATACTACGTGGGCTGTGTTATATACTACGTGGGCTGTGTTATATACTGCGTGGCCTGTGTAATATACTGCGTGGCCTGTGTTATATACAACGTCACTCTGCTATATACTACGTGGGGTGTGTTATATACTAGGTGGCTGTGCAATATACTACGTGGGCCATGTTATTTACTATGTGGCCTGTGTTATATACTGCGTGGGCTGTGTTATATACTACGTAGACTCTTTCGCCCGGGGCCCTCAAAAACCTGAAGCTGTTCCTGGCTTCACTGATTAGTCACGCCTGGCCGGCCATGAACAATCAGTGACAGACGCATTCCGGCCGCGAATTGGCGCAGAATTTGAACCACGTTTCGCTGATTGGTCCTGCCCGGCTGGCCGAATCCTGTGTATTCATTGCATTATTCTGAAATCTTCATAAATTAACTACATACATATTCTAGAATACCCGATGCGATAGAATCGGGCCACAATCTAGTTCTATATAAACAGCAAAAAAAAAAAAAGAACAAATACATATACATATTTCCAGGTTTTATTTGACATGATGCAAAAAGCTATGAATTATTTAGAGAGCACACAGAAGCTTATTAAAAGATTTCATCCACATAAAAGCGTATATTTAAAAAGTGAGTGGGTAGAACTGTGGTTGCAAACCGGCTATTATATCATTAATTCCTTGTTATATATACAGTTTTATTGAACATATGCTGTGAACCAAAATCTGCTTATGACAGATCATTTAGCACATTATGTCTGGAACGTACATAAAATATATCTTCTTACACTGTCATTCTGTAATTAATGCATGTATAAATGTAGTTATTGCTATCAATTTAAAGGGGATTGACCCTAAAAGCAGCAAAAGCAATAAAAAAAGCACAACTTTTAAATACTCTGCTCATCTGGCAGTAATGACATTTCAGGTACTTACTTGACCGCTGCAGCCAATCGCTAGCCTGAGAGGTGATGCCTGACTTGACAGGAAAAAACTGTCTTGGATTGAAGATCATAGATTGTGGAATACATAATACTTATCTTTTATTAAACTATTAAAATAATTGGCAAATTGGTTCACCAACTAATACAATACATACGGTAAGTAAAATCTTTCAGGGTATAAATTACGCTAGATAAGGGCAAGGTGGCAAAAATATTTGGATATCAATCTTCCTGTTTGGCCAGGGTCACACTTGCGAGTGCAATGCGAGAGACTTGCACAAGTCTATCGCCTCAATACCCGGCACTGCCGCCGGCATTCGGGACCATAGCGTTTAGCTGCATAGAAATACATGCCGCTGAACGCTCCAGGTCCCGAGTGTCGGCGGCAGTGCCAGGTATTGAGGCGAAAGACTCGCGCGAGTATCTCGCACTGCGCTCACAAGTGTGACCCCGGTTTTTGAGGAACGATTGCACTCAGAAATTTCTACCTAGATTGCTACAGATAAGTACCATATATTCAATTCCACTTAAAGCGGTAGAGTACATAGCACACTGGTTATCTCACTAAAAATTACAGCGGAGGCTAGCGCACTCAAGAGGACATTTGCCTACCACTTATGTAAGTACTGTCAACCCCATATACCATTGTCAACCATAGTTATTTTCAGCCCTATTCATGAGAAACATAGAACACAGTGATTGATATTGCACATCCTAATAAGGACGGTTGAGTAAGGAGCCCCTGTGGTGGACATTTGCGAGCTTCATCCCATAGTAACATAGTAACATAAAGACATTTGTCCATCCAGTTCAGCCTATATTCCATCATAATAAATCCCCAGATCTACATCCTTCTACAGAACCTAATAATTGTATGATACAATATTGTTCTGCTCCAGGAAGACATCCAGGCCTCTCTTGAACCCCTCGACTGTGTTTGCCATCACCACCTCCTCAGGCAAGCAATTCCAGATTCTCACTGCCCTCATACCATCAACCCAATGACCCAATTAAGACGAGAGAACCATTTAATTCTGCCAAAGTCAGTGTAACACATGGATCATGGACAGTGGATAATGTCACATAATGGATAGGGATCATCGAACCCGAACTGTAAAGTTCGGGGTTTGTACCAGACACCCAGTGGTACTGGTACTGAACCCCGAACATGGACTTCTTACTGTATGTCTGTGTTACTGTTCAGGTTCAGCAGCCTAATAGAGCTTGTTGAAAGGCTGCAGTGCAGCCACTCAACAAGAGTAAAGGCTGTGGGCACTTCCGTGGACCTTCCCAACCTATTAATATCAACACCCAGCTGTTTGCTTAGCTTTTGCTGGTTATTAAAATGGAGAGACACCTCAAAAAAATTATGTGCTGCCCCCCTATTTTTAATACCCAGCTAAAGCAAAACATACAGCAAGTTGCTGAAATTAATAGACTAGGAAGGGCCATGGATATTGGCCCCTTCCCAGCTTAATAAGACTAGCTCTGAGCTGCCCCAGAAATGGTGCATCCAGTAGATGCGCCAATTCTGGCACTTAGCCTTGGCTCTTCCCGATTGCCCTTGTGTGGTGGCAATCAGGGTAATGGTTTTAAGGTTGATGTCAGTTGTGTAATGTCCACTGACATCAAGCCCAGGAAATAGTACTGGATTGGTGTCTATCAGGCACCCCCATTACTAGCCAAGTAGTAAAAAGAAAGAAACACACAAAAGTCCTTTATTTGTAAAAAGCAAAGCACTCCCCTACAATTTCCCTCTTTCCACAGGGTCTGGTGTAATCCAAATGGAGGTTCCACGATGATCCCTGTCTCCTTCATCCAGTGTATGGAACTCCATTCAGAAAACAAACTTCCATTGACTGGAGCAGCAGCCACCGCCAGGTCTCGTGCTGTGAACTGAGTTGACGTCAGTAAGGTTGCCACACTTCACAGCAGCTAGTTCTCACAAAGGCAGCGGTAGTGCCAGACTGAGGAACGGTCTCACCGATCATCAGTCTGGAACTCGAGCTGCCTTAGTGAGAACTGGCCGCTGCGAACTGAGGTAACCTTACTGACGTCACCCCAGTTAACAGCAGCTGGGTCTCGCGGAATAAAGCATGAGCGTCAGAAAGATATGAATTATTTTTCCATTATGCTGTGGGACCAAGTCCTGCTGGCAGCCCCTCGCACAGCTGCAGTTCCCTCTTTCTCCCTCTTTGTGAATTTCTACTCCCCCATTCCTTCAACCAAATGGTCCTTCTGGAATGTAACTTTTATGGCTCTGCTAGCTAGCAGAACTAAGTGTGTTTTCCCTCCACAAATCTCTTTTCCTGGGCAGAATACTCAAAGTCCAATTTAATAACAAACAGTAATCGTAGAAACATGAAAATTAGATTTCCAGGATCGGAGCAATTGGGGCTAAGCATGGCACCGTTTTGCAGCATTTAGGGCCATTGGAAACTTGGGAAATGAATTTCTTCCCACCCATAAATCACAGACATACAGTGCTTGGACTAAGAATGGTAAAATCACAGGGGAAACAATAATGCCAATATTGTTGACCTGTGAGCTTCCAAGCCAAAGATATGGAAAAAAGGAATTTTGATAACTTTCCAAAATATGTGTACATCCCAGAAAACAACCCACATGTGAGGTCGGCCAAAGTGGAAGTCCCTAATTTTATGGCCAGACCATAAGCAGGAATGTCCATTTTTGGAGGCATTCAGAGCTGGAGAGACAGCAGCTAACACCATGCTGGGGTGCTGAATCATCTCTTTGGGAACGCTCCTCCCCTTTATAGACACATCATACCTGTGACTGAGATTTAGTAAGTTTCGTACCTTTATTCCTTTTATTTTATAACTATTTGTGCATATTTGTATTTTGCCTCTTTTGTAATATATTTTGTAACTTTTGTATACACTGACGATTTTTTCTGGAGTAAATTTTTAAATTTGCTAGCTTCATTCTTTTGGCTCCATGATCGAACCGACACGTACTCCAAGCAAATTCACGCTACCTGTGGTTGGTTTCTGACCCTATATAGGCTTGGTAATGGAACTGCTTATATATAATAAGAAACTGATGGCAGCATAGCATTCTGGTGTTATTGGGGGATCCTGGCAATGATGGACCAGAAGTTTATATATGTACTCCTGGCCTTGGACTGGGGAAATATATACCGCCCTCACTGCTGAGTGCCCCGATAATCAGCACATCACAGGGCAACCTCTCCGGTGACTACTTATCCTAGGTGCAGTACCTTGACTGACCTGAGGAAAAGGGGGAGCCAGAGAGCTGCAAGAGCATAACTGGAACTGAAAAGTGAAGTGTTTTCGTGACAGTGAGACCCAGTAACCTGGCAAAGGCTGCTGATCCAGTCTGTGGAGCTTTGCTCTCTGAATGGCGCTCCATGCACTGGATGAAATAGACGAGGGTCATTGTGGGACCTCCAATTGGATTATGCTGGACCCTCTGGATTATAATTTTTCTCAAATAAAGATTTATTTTTTCTGTGTGTTTACTCCTCTTTATACTTACTGAGTTAGCTATGGGGTGTCTGATAGATGCCTCTCCATTACTAACCCACGAGCTTGATGACAGCGGGCATTACACAGCTGACATCAACCCCACAATCCCATTACCCCAATTGCCACCACACCAAGGCAATCAGGAAGAGCTGAGACTAAGTGCCAAAATTGGTGCATCTAATGGATGTGCCATTTCTGGGGTGGCTGAGAACTGGTCTTATTAGGCTGGTAAGGGGCCAATATCCATTGCCGTTCCCAGTCTATTAACATCTGCCCCAAGCTGTCTGCTGTGGCTTAGCTGGTTATTAAAAATAGGATGGACTCCTCATAATTTTTTTAGCTTTACCCAATTTTAATAACCAGGAAAGGCTAAAAAGACAGGTGGGTGCTGATATTAATAGGCTTGGAAGATAAATGGATATTAGCCTCTTCAAAGGATAATAAGACCAGCACACAGCTGTCTGCTTTCCCTTGGCTGGTTATTAAAATTATGGGGGAACTTATGTTGTTTTTTACATTTATTTATTTATGAGCAAGTACAGTAAAATACACAAGCATGGAACTGCTACACTCCTCCACTTGGACCTCTTCCTCCTGGTTCAAGATTAATATTTTTATTTTTTTACTTCTACGTTATTTTAAGTCATTTTCCTATCCACATTTGTTTGCAGAGTAATTGTCTTGCTCTTACCTCCATTTTCCTTCTTTGCATCCCCCTTGCCCTTACTACAACCATTCGGGTCCCATTGACTTTTATGGGGTTTGAATCCATGGTCAATTAGGGTACCCTAACTGAACTTTGGACTCAAACTTCCACGGGTTCGTTCATCCATGATAAGAGAGGTGGTCAACACACCATGTCTCAATAAGGACCTAGAAGTTATTCAACTCCACCCCATTTGGTTTGATAAGCAAAACCCTGGAACGTGAGGATCATCCTAAGGATGACAGCTTAGGCTAAAGCTCTCAAAGGACATTTGATCACCACTGAGGATACTGCCCACCATATGTCCCAATTGGGATTAATCTTATTTCCTTCATACTTTAAAAAATCACAGATAACCACTTTAATATACTACTCACAGGCAAGAAGCACACATCTATGCATAAAATATAAGGAACAGAGTTCACTTAAATGTACAGGTTTTCTGCCTACCCTTAGGCTTGAGACCCCAAATGTTCCTCCATTACAGTTACATTTAAGTCTTCATTCACACATCAGTGTGACTGCTATTATCTGAGAGAAAGGGACCGATTTTTTTTCAGGTGTTTTCGTAGTTTTATCCTGCTTGCTTTTTTGCTTTTTTTCATCCTATTTTGAATAGATAAACTGAACTTTTATTCATTGACTCTTAACAATGGATCAATGAAAAACTTATGAAACTCCAATGGAGCACAAAGTAAAAATAATGTCTCCCGTTTGTCATTTGTATCTAATGGATACTCCTAGACTTTCATGGTTGAGTCTGATCTGCAAAATGGATGAGAATAGGACCTGCTCTGAGTCTCATGGACCAAACACTGATGTGTTTTTAAAACAGATGTGTGTACGGATCGATTAAACTTTTTGAGCAAGTGTGCTGTACGAGACAAAAACAGACAGCACATGGATTTGTCACACAGATGTGTGAATGTAGCCTAAGAGGGACAGCCTTGTCCACTAACATTTATGGACAATGAGGTCTCTCCAATCAGGTCCTGAATGTACAGTAAAAGGTAAGCTTTATGTAACCACTATGATCTATGATCACAGTTCTTTTAAGTTTAGAAATGATCCCTTGAAAAAACTTTGATTGACCTTCTCCCCATAAAATAAGGGTATGATCTTCTAGTGGACAAATGCCTTAGAGAATGGAAGATCTCTTTTACTGCACAGTGGTAACATAGTTATATGGGGAACAGCCCCATTTACTCGTGGCCATCATTTTACGAGAAGAGAAGACCCCTTTTACCCCATTTATGACCTTGGGATTTTTCATTCTTTGCTGTTTCGATTTTTGCTCCCCTTCTTCCTAGAGCCATATCTTTTTTTATTTTTCTGTCAATATGGCCATGTTAGGGCTTATTTTTTGCAGGGCAAGTTGTTGTTTGAACAACACCATTGATTTTACCATATAATGTACTGGGAAATTGCGAAAAAATGAAATTCTACAATTATTATTTTTTACCATGTTCACTGTGTGCTAAAACTGATCTGAGATTATGATTCTCGAGCTAATTGCGAGTTTACAGATACCAAACATGTCTAGGTTGTTTTTTATTTAAGTGCTGGTAAAAGATTCAAAGTTTGTAAAAAAAAAAAGGCACCGTTTTCCGATACCCGTAGCATTCCATTTTTCTGGATCTGGGGCTTGGTGAGCACTTATTTTTTGCTTGCTTAGCTGATGTTTTTATTGATATCATTTTGGGGTAGATATGATGTTTTAATCGCTTGTTATTGTTATTGCATTTTATTGTAATGTTGCGGCAACCCAAGAAAAAGAAATTCTGATGTTTTGATTCTTTTTTCATTACGCCATTTAATAATCAGATTAATTCTTTTTATATTTTGATAGATTGGGTGTTTCTGAACACGGCAATACCAAACATGTGTATTAGTGATGGGCGAGTGTGCTCGTTACTCGAGTTTCTCGAGTATGCTTGAGTGTTCTCCGAGTGTCTTGGGCGTGCTCGTAGATTATGTTTGTGTCCCCACAGCTGAATGCCTTGCGGCTATTGGACAACCTGAACACATGCAGGGATTGGCTGTTTGTTAGGGAATCCCCACATGTATTCAGGCTGTCCAGCAGCAGCAAATCATGCAGCTGTGGGGACTGAAACATAATCTACAAGCACGCCCAAGATGCTCTGAGAACACCCGAGCATGCTCGGAAAACTCGAGTAACGAGCACACTCGCTCATCACTAATGTGTATTTTTTTTTTATTATTGTTTTAATTTGAAAGGGGCAAAAGGAGATCACATGATTGCATTGCACTGATCAGTTGACATGACAACCGGGGATCTGCAGGAGACCCCCGTGCTTGTCATTGCTGATGTGCTCTGAACGCCAGCTGAAGCCCTGCTATGTATAGCATAAGCGATCAGATGATCGCAGCTTCAAGACTCCTAAGGACACTATTGAAGCAAGTAAAAAGTAGAAAAAAATTTTTTTTGACAATATAACAAAAAATAGAAAATGTAAAAGGGCTTGTGATGTGCTTCTGGCTTGATCGTGTTAAATGCCGCTGTCAGAGATTGACAGCAGCATTTAAAATGTTAACAACCGCAGGTGGATCACTATTCCACCCGTAGCTGTTAGGGGCACATGACAGCTGATCAAATTAGCTGTCATGTGCTAGAAAAAAATGCGGGCTCAACGCCGGATCACGTAACAAATGCCAGGACATGACCTATGATGTATTTATACGTCATATGTCATGAAAGGGTTAAGATACCTGGCTGGTAAAGTTCCCTTGGCAATTTCACTTTTCCCTCTCTATACATACCGAACGGACTACAGATGCCTCCTCTGTAGCAAGGGCACTAGGGTAATGCATATTACAGCTGAGATCTAATAAAATTAATAGATTGATAATTATGTATCAGTACTTTGGGCAAAGCTAAATTACTATTTCGAAGCCAATAGACTACATTTTCCATTATTTAACTCTGACCTTGTTTAGAGACAATTCCTTCTCATGTATGAAGCTGTTACTTCTTGGAATGACTAGCCCTCTTTCTGTCAGAGCCACACTAAATAATAGAGACTTCGAAGACTTCGAGTAAGTTCATAAAAAGTCTTTATGTGATAATACTGATGATTTGGGCAATGAGATGGCGATTTGCCAGCTCTTCCTGATTCTTATTCATGAATGCCAATTAATCTTCTTCTGTTCTCAACATTCAAAGTTGTAACTGTGCAATCGGAATAGCTGACTGCGAACCTTCGAGAATATTGATTTAGTGCAGGTTCTTTTATTATATTGTAATAGAATTTCATATACTAACAATGTTTAGTGCATTTATATGCCCCAGACGTATTGTTATCTTGTAAGTCTGCCAGAAGTGGATGCAAAGTGCCACGGTGGTCTTAAACAAAAGCGTCATTAGCTGTCACATTGGCCATGCTATTTTTGAAGGTAACGCCAGCCAATAAATATTATCTGGAGATTTTTAGTCAATAATGGTGATATAAATTAGGGTTGTAGATCATCCATTGGCACAAAACAAATCAGAATCCTATTCAGCTCTTCGTTCCACCCCCTCTCCCTATTGGAGTTAATTACCAGTTTCTGAAATCCTAATTAGTAAATTAGAAAGTGCCCGACATTAAACAGACAAGAGCTTTTCACATGATAGTAACACTAAACGTTATCCTTCTGTTGGATCGTGAGAGAACAGACTATGTGCTCCAGAGCAGAATAAAGAATTATCGAGCTCATTTCTGCACAGAGAAAGTTGCCAGATTAATGACATTTGGAAATGCGGCCATCTGTTTACCGACAAAAACCAGATATGGATGGGCAGCACGGACGACATGTCAGCACTTACTTTTCTCTATATTTACAAGTAGGGATAAAAGCTAGACAACGTGTTTATACAACGCACCTTTTGTAGGGATGCATCTTCTTTTACAAGTCATCGTTTTTTTATTTAGACTTCCTTTTATAAAAAAATCAAGAATTTTATGCACTTTTTTGAGTGTTGCTTTTACATTTTTACCTGCATTTTTTCAGTCCTAGAGAAAAGCCTTAACTATCATCATTAGGGTATGGCAGGTGATGCTAATTTTTTTCCAGCTTTATAAAAACCCAGCCTCCTAACTTTGTGTCCAAAAACAGCAGCCATGGGTTTTACTAATCAGCCGCCTATCATTATGAAATTGGTGGAGGTCCACAAAGCAGGGCAAGGCTATAAGAAGACAGCAAAGCGTTTTCAAGTTGTCCTTTTCTCAGTTCGAAATGTAATTAAGAAATGGTAGTTAACAAGAACAGTGGGGGTCAAGAGAAGGTCTGGAAACCCAAAGCAAAACCCAAGCAAAATTTCAGGGAGGGCTGCTTGTAGGATTGCTAGAGAGGCAAATCAGAACCCCTGCTTGACTGAAAAGACCTTCAGAAACATTTAGCAGACACTGTAGTTGTGGTACCTTGTTCTACTGCTCTGAAACACCTGCACAAACATGGCCTTCATGGAAGAGTCATCAGAAGAAAACCTCTCCTGCATTCTCACCATAAAATTCAGAGTCAACATACATCGAAAAAAACACATAGACCATGCTATGTTATGAAAAAATACCTTTTGTTAGAAGCTGTCCAGACAAAAAATAAATATAATGGTGATACCCTTGACAAAGGTTTCCTTGACTTACAATACTGTCTGCTAAGTGGTGCTCCTGATTATCCTTTGTGCAAGGATCAACAGTGCTTTATTCAAGTGGATGAGTCAACACTGGCAGTATGGAAAAGATATTACTATACAGGTGCTTTTCGCAAAATTAGAATATCATCAAAAAGTTAATTTATCTCAGAAATAGATCACTCTGTAATGACTCTATAATATATGAGTTTCACTTTTTGTATTGAAGAACTGAAATAAATTAACTTTTTGATGATATTCTAATTTTGTGAGAAGCACCTGTACTTTAGTGAAGAACTTCCTTTGAAACAGAAACAAAACCATAACTTTAAATTTGTTGCTATTCTTATGATTCTTTTTTTTCCTATTTTTCTATGCCACTAGACTGACACTTCAGGTTAGGCTGCCGTCACACTAGCAGTATTTGGTCAGTATTTCACATCAGTATTTGTAAGCCAAGACCAGGAGATGAACAATAAGAGGAAAATTATAATAGAAACATATGCACCACTTCTGTATTTATCACCCACTCCTGGTTTTGGCTTACACATACTGATGTAAAATACTGACCAAATACTGCTAGTGTGACGGCAGCCTTAGGCCGGGGTCACACTTGCAACTATAATGCGAGAAACTTGCTTGAGTCTCTCGCCTCAATACCCGGCACTGCCACCGGCACTCGGGTCCAGAGGGTGCAGCTACATGTATTTCTATGCCGATGAACGCTCCGGTCCTGAGTACCGGTGGCAGTGCCGGGTGTTGAAGTGAGAGACTTGCGCGAGTTTCTCGCATTGCAGTTGAAAGTGTGACACCGGCCTTACTGTTGAAGTTTTGTAATGTACACTAGGGCAAGGACAAAAGTTATATAATTATCATTACTGTTTACCCAACGGTAAATGTTAGGGAGTGGGTAGTATTGAGCTGTTAAATTTACCTTATCCTTTTTGTTCCAAGATAAGATGAGCTGTCACTAAGGCTATGTTCACACTAGGTGTTTTTGCAGGGTTTTTTAATGCATTTTTAACGCAAATTTTCAGCTGCGTTTTATAGTGCCAGCAAAGCCTATGAGATTTCAGAAATCTCATGCACACAACTTGTTTTTTTGTCATCAGTATTTTGTGCTTTGCATGTTTTTTTACACAATAGAGCATGTCTCTTCTTTCAGCGTTTTTCACCCATTGAAATGAAAGGGCGGTGAAAAAACGCAAAAAAAACACACCAAAAATGCAGGTAGCATGTTTTGCTGAGTTTTTTGTGCCAAAACCTGTTTCTATAGAATAGGACTTTTTTTCCAACACTAAACTTTATCAGCATGCACAAGAGACAAATCTATAAGGCAAAATCAGCAGAAAAAAATACAACAAAATACAGCAAAAAATGCCAAAAGAGCAATTTATTACTGCGGCTTCATTCCTGTCAAGAGATCTGGTTTTGTTGCAGAAAAAAAATGTGAAAAAACGCCTAGTGTGAACTTACCTTAAATGTTTTTGGCAGCGACTTATTCTCATCAGATGAAGAACAAGCCCAGAAAACAAGCATACGCAATCAAGCCGAGCATGCATGTACCGGTATATAGGAAAGTAATTAGGAATAGCTATCAGTCAAACAAGTATTTGGTCAACAGCTGTCAGAAGTGTATGGGCAGCTTAAAGAAGATCAGTCACCATTTTAAAAGTGTTTAATTTTTGCTCTTGATTTTCTCCTCCTGTTTTCCTTTTTTTCCCTTTAAATGGGTACAGGACAATGCGTTTCAGTAATGGTCGTATGCCTTCCTCAGGTCAGTGTGCAACCAGCAGGGAGTTAAGCAAACATTATATAGATAGATAAATTGAAAAGGGGCAAGATGCACTGATCTATGATGTCATTGCAATTTCTAATTTCTTCTTCCCACCATTTTTGCACCTACATAATACTTCCTGTGAACTTTATTTGTTGTAGCCTGAGGAAGGCATCAGACTGGTGCTGAAACACGTTGCACTTGCGCTCTTTTCAAATAGGCTTCTGATATTCTATTCAAACCAGAGCTGTGCCTGGTGGTAGCCACACCTCCGCCGCAGATGCCAGCATTTCTCTATCTCCAGCCCCCAACGGGACCACTTCACCCCTCAAGGGACCTGTGCCCTCCAGCCCTATTTCTACTGATTTAAGTAAGGTTTGAAAAAGACCCTGTGGGTCGAAACATTACCTACGAAACACTGCGGTGATAACTTTTGTTCTGGTGTCTATAATAAAGAAAACCACGTTTTTCAGCTCAACCAATACTCTGAAAATTCCTTTTTGAGTGCGACTGTTGCTATATAGGAGATGGCGGTAGCATATCGCCTATATGTGAGCATACTACCTTGAGCACCTGTCTCTCCCCAATTAGTTGGCACTTTTTAACAAAGGATTCTGCACCATGGAACACGTGTTTCCTCTCTTTTGCATTGAGTCATTTCTAATAGGCATGTAGTCTTGGCAAGTCTGAGATCTTTGATGGGTCCCCAACTGTAGACGCAACTCATCGGCACCTTACATCAAACTTCGTTATACCAAGAAACAGAAAGATGATCGGCACAGAGCTTCACTATAGCGCAATTGGAGATTCGCTTAAACGATCTGTTTCAGAAGGACAGATAAGGTCTCCCTTACTGTGAGCTGCGGGTGGTGCTATGCAATCGTCAGAGTTTTGTACAAGACCATATAATGAGAAGAAAAATGATGCAGCACTCACCCTTGCGCTTCTTCCAAGTGTGCTCTTTATTCAGCAAAACATACTATACATAGTATGAACCGGCATGCGCAGTGATCTGTGAGGGAGCGGGAGTGAGGAGAGACCAGACCGCAGTTATCACCCTACTCCCGTGATATGTATACTTGTGTGGCAGCAGGAAAGCATCAACAGGAAATAATACAAAAATAAACTAATTTATTTCATTCTGTGAAAAATTGTTACGTTGGATAAATTACTCTTGGTCTTATCCTCTACAATTTTCAGCAGTCCCTTCACCATATTAAAAGCCAGATTGATGCATGTACAGCAATAAATCACAATAAGGTCACACCGCAGCATGTTGGGTGCGTTAGTCAACAATTTGACCATCTGTGTGTTGTGATCTCGTCATTGCTTTCCATGTGCTCTGTTACTATTATGTTGTATGCTCGGTTTGGAACTACTAAGATCAATCCATCAATACCTGATGGGACAAACTGCTTTTGTTTCTGTCCAAATGTTCTGTCATCTGGGGTTATCCTTTCGTCTCCTTTCCAAGCTCCTTGCACATTTCAACTTCTCACTATCCATGACCATCTTTCATTCTCCGCCATATCATCTTTGACCATGCTGTCCTTGTTTTAATCTTTGGCATACTATTTATACATATTCCTTCACAATTTCTTCTTCCATTTCTGCAGTTTTTTTTTTCTTTCACTCCTCTGCAGGTATGAGGATCCTGGTAAACTTGCTGCTGGATACATTGCCTATGCTGGGGAATGTCCTTCTTCTGTGTTTTTTTGTCTTCTTCATATTTGGAATCATTGGGGTGCAGCTTTGGGCAGGACTGCTTCGTAATCGATGCTTCTTAGAAGAGAACTTTACTATGTAAGTCCATTTGAAGATTTATGACTTTCTATATGTTTATGTACTTTTTACTTGTTTGTGTGCTGTTGTGTCTGATTATTCAATGTATTTCTTCAACATCCTAGGAGCATTTATCTTGTATACACAATTTACACCTTTACATCACTTCATAGTAAGGAAGTACCAAAGCTGGTAAAAGCATAAAGAATGTCAATGAAGGATTGCCCATCAACTAATTATCTATCTATCTATCTATCTATCTATCTATCTATCTATCTATAAGAAAAAAATGGAACAGATGAATTCAGAGTACAAGGCTCTCCAAACAAATACCCATTTGTATAAATAATAAAGAAGAAAAAAGGAGGCAGCACTCCAACAAATGATGAAAAAAGTGGACTTTTTTCATCATTTGAATCATGGATGGAGAGGAGGCCGCTCATTGCACTGTAGCCTTCATTCTTATGGGAGAGCTGAAGACCATTAGATCGTCGTGCTCGACTATCTCCAGCAGTCCCTTTGAGAATAAATGGAAAGGCAGCGCATTTGATTGATCACTGCTTAATTTATATGGAAGAGCCCTGGTTCTCGGGATTGGTGATGCTTCTAGCAGCTGGACCCCCAGTGATTGAGATGTTATACTCTATCCACCAGTTAAAAGATAACTGGGAACTCGAGAATACCCTTTTGAAGTGATTTTCTTCGGAAAAAAATAGTAAAACAAACAACCTACCATCAAACTATATAAATATTTATCCTGTACTGTGAACGCCATAAGAAAAAATATGAACAACAGTACCAAAATTGGTGTTTTTTGTTCCTCAAACCTTACAATAATTTGTAATTTAAAGTTATAATAACGTTGAATGTACCCAGAAATGACATAAGTAAAAACTTCACTTGTCCCTCTAAAAATAAACCCTGAAGCCACTCTGTCAACAGAAAAAATTAAATAACTTTGGGCTTCAGAATATTGCAATCCCCATTCCCAAAAAAAGAATAAAAATAAATTGATTTTTTAAAGTAGTAAAACATTATATATATATATATATGAATATATACAGTATATATATATATATATATATACTGTATATATATATATTTATATATACAATATTGTCATTTTCACATCGAACTGCAGAATTAAGTTAATGTGTCAATTAAACAAATAACTCCAGAATTACTGTTTCTTTTATATACTATGCAAAAATATAAACATGTAGGGTTGAGCGACTTTTACTTTTATAGGATCGGGTCGGGTTTCACGAAACCCGACTTTTTCAAAAGTCGGGTCGAGTGAAATCGGCCGATCCTATAAAAAAAGTCGGGGTCGGGGTCGGCCGAAACTCGAAACACAATGCAGTGCATTGGGTTTCCAATGGTTCCCAGGGTCTGAAGGAGAGGAAACTCTCCTTCAGGCCCTGGGATCCATATTTAAGTGTAAAATAAAGAATCAAAATAAAAAATATCGCTATACTCACCCTCTGACGCGCCCTGGTACTAACCGGGAACCTTCCTTCCTTCGAATCAGCGCTTGCAGGACCTTGCGGTGACGTCGCGGCTTGTGATTGGTCGCGCGACCGCCCATGTGACCGCTCGCGCGACCAATCACAAGCCGCGACGTCACCGCAAGGTCCTGCAAGCGCTGATTCGAAGGAAGGAAGGTTGCCAGTTAGTACCAAGGCGCGTCCGAGGGTGAGTATAGCAATATTTTTTATTTTAATTCTTTATTTTACACTTAAATATGGATTCCAATACCGATTTCCGATATTGCAAACATATTGGAACCCGGGATCGGAATTCCGATACCAGATTCAGAAGATCGCCGACTTTATGGCCGACCCCACACAGGCTTCTGAAAATGGCCGACCCGTTTCGCTCAACCCTATAAACATGACACTTTTGTTGCTGTTCTTATTTCTCATGAGCTGAACGCAAAGATCTAAGACTATTTCTATGTACACACAAGACCTTTTTCTCTCAAATGTCTCATATCTAAATCTGTTAGAGAGATCTATTTTTTTATCGAGATAATGCATCCACCTCCCAGGTGTGACATATCAAGATGCTGATTAGACCGCATGATTAATGCACAGTTGTGCCTCAGACTGGCCTCAATAAAAACAAAAAATGCCCTAAATCATAAGCACGGAAGACCGTGATTTATTTTTGCTCTACATAGGTGTTTGGCCACAATGAAAGGCCACTTTAAAATGTGCAGTTTTACAGTATTGAGGGGGTCAAAAACCAGTCAGTTTCTTGTGTGACCACCATTGTCCTCATGCAGTGCAACACATATCCTTCACATGAAGTTTATCAGGTTGCTGATTGTGGCCTGTAGAATACTTACGCAGCGTCCAACCCGCAGCATCCAGATAATACAGCATAGTGGATGGGATTTCAAGAAATTTCATGCTCACGATGAGTTCATTCGCGGAGACGGACATGTGGCGCGTCTTTCCAGACTGCAGCATGTTTATTTATCTTGTGGAGATGCGAGTCTCTGCAAGATAATTTTCACCCATACAGTATATTGGATGCAGTGAATCTGCACAGCTCAGTGAACACATGCAGATTCACCTCCATTCAATAGCCAGTGGCACTTTGGACGCAGCGGACATGTGCTGCGTCCAAAGCTCTGACAATTCCTTAACATCTGCACATACCCTCCCTTAGATCTTTGAGTTCAGCTCATGAAAAATGGGAGCAAAAACAAAAGTGTTGCATTTATATTTTTGCTCAGTATACATTCCACCTCCTAAAAAGTGTAATAAGAAGCAATTAACAAGTTGCATGTGCCAGAAAATTAAAGGGAACCTGTCACCAGAAATAATGCTTTCAACCTATAGATATTCGGTTAATCTGCAGGTTAACAGCGCTATGATGCTGCCCGGCACCTGAATGCAGCCGAATGCAGTGGAGAGAAAATGATTTTTATTCTGCCCACCATCATTCGGTATTCAGTCATAGGGGCGGGGCGTCGCTGGTTCAGTCGCGGCTGCTGTAACCCCACTCTTGTCTCTGACAGAGTGGCCCCTTTAACCGCACCCCCGGAACTGACTGACACTGGCTCTTCATTGCCACCAGCTGTCAGTCAGGGCCGGGGGCATGGTTGCAGTGGCAGCTCTGTATTCTCAGAGTGGTGACTGAACCGGCGGCACCCCAGCCCCTATGACTAAATGCTGGCGGGGATAACAAAGATCATTTTCTCTACGCTGCATTCGGCTGCGTGCAGGCACCAGACAACATCATAACGCTTTTCACCTGCAGATTAGCCTCACATCTGCAGGTTAACAGCTTTATTCCTGGTGACAGGGTCCCTTTAAGCCAATGAAAAGCACACTTTCTGACACAAAAAGTAAGCTCTCACAGAGCTCTACTGACCGAAAATTGTAAAACGTAGGTACAAGGATTTTAGACAGTTATAAAACAAATGCTGCAAGGTAAGAATGATTTCAAATATTGATTTGGTATTAGCTTATTCTCATCAATTAACAAAATTTAAAGTGAATGAACAGAAAAGAAATTTAAATCAAATCAATATTTGGTGTAAACATCCTTTGAGCTTTTATGGAACTCAGTAGGGAGGTTGTTCCAAACATCTTGGAGAACTAGCCGCAGATCTTCTGGGGATGTCAGTTGTGCTAATCCTTCTGTCTCTTCGTGTAATCCGACACATATTCGATTATGTGCGATCAGGGTTCAGTAGAGGCCATATCCTTACTTCAACTTATTCTGTAAGATAAAAATAGTTCTCAATGACAATAAATCAATGCAAAAATGCATGCACCCTGCTACTCTTCCCCTCTGAAGATGCATTTGGTTTTATGGATTGACAGATAAAAAGAGATTTTTTTTACTATTTGGTAATTGCCTCGTTTTTCCTCCAATTTACTGTTGAATTAGACTGTATGAAGAGCACCACCGATATTGGTATATTCCCAATTTTCCCTACCTTATTCATAATTAATTCTACTTTTAACCCCTTTCCAACCTTAGATGTATAGTTACATCTAACATGGCCTCCCCCTGTTTTCTGAGGGCTCTGGCGATGAGCCCAAAACTATTCCGGCACATGTCAGCCGGAACAGTTTTTTATTTTAAAGGGAAGTGATCGGGATGTGTTTTTCATCTGGTGCACTAAGTTTCCTTGACACATTACTGCTTCTATGGCCCTCAGCCCATTTCTTGGTGCTTCTTCAAAAGAGCTTGAACTGTAAAGCATAAAACTTTAGTTTGTTTTGATATTTTTGCTTGGGAGAGACCTTGCTGATGAAGTATAACTACCTTGTTGCTGTCCTCAATCTTGTAAAGGTGCACAACCTCACTTTTGTGGCACAATTTGGCTGTCAATCACCTGGTTTTAAGCCTCCTGCCCAGTTTTTTGTGTTTCAGGTAATGACTGTTTCTGATTGTAATGATTGTAATCCTACAAGATCCCTGAGTTTGTGCAAGTGTACATGGAAGAACTGATACTATTTTGAAGGCAAAGAGTGGTCACAACAAATATCGATTTGATTTAGATTTCAATTTCCATTTTGAAAATTGCTAAAAATAAATTATTGTTGACACTTCTTACTTTGCAGCTTTTTTTTTCTATCTGTAGATACATAGATAAGTCCAAAAGATTGGAGGCAGCACATCATTCAGATGAAAAAGCTTCTTATTTAATGGCCCAACATGGCGACGTTTCGGTTCCTGGGTGGGAACCTTTCTTTTGGACTTATATTGAAGGTTTGGTAAATAATTAGGGAGCTTTGCACCCAAATAGCTCTTTTTGTTGTGGTGTTCTTATTTTTGACTTTATAGATAGTGCATAGCTGGCATGTATACAGTGAGTTATTTCTAGGAGGCATTAGTGCCATTATCATTAATGGATTAAAACTGTGTCTGTATTTGTCTTTCTTTCAGCGTGTGCAGTACAGCTTGCTGATTATAAAAGCTATTAAAAAATCAGTGTTCATTATCCGAGCTCAGAGATAAACATATTAACTGATGGTAATACACAGTCTAGTCCAAACTATTCCAGAGTCAAGTGTAGGCACAGTGCATGTTACAGAGACAGCAAATTACTCACGCACTTACTGCAACAATATCTGATGAGTGATGACAGATGTAGACCCATGCTCAAAAACAGAACATTTATGTCAATTAAAAATGTGAAAGTCGTCATGGTATTGTAGTTATTAGTGATGTGGGAACCCATAGATGTTCTGGTCTGGCGGGTTTGGTCGATTATTTAGAAGTAAGTTCGGTTCGGGATCCAGAACAGTACCCGAACTTGAACCCAAACCCAGACATCATTCATTTGAATGGGAGGCCCAAACATACGTTGTCTGCTACTCTGTCATCTGGGTCACAGCACGGCAAACATGGGCTCAGATCGGCGGTAAGATCATTAGCGCCAGTCAGAGCGCTGCAATTCCCATGCTGTCATGCAGATGACAGCATGTGAGCCAGCAGCTGTGATTGGCAGTTAAAATGGTGCTGCCGGCCACAGTCGTGTGCTAATGAGAGTACTGCTCTCATCATACTACACCTGCTGATGCTGGTTGCAGCGAAAGCAGGTGACACTGATGAGATGAGTATTCATCAGCTGGTGCCTGTGCAATAAATAAATAAATTTAAAAAAATGACATGGTGTCTCGTCTATTTCTGATAACCAGAACGGGCACAACCAACAGCTGCAGGCTACAACTCCCAGTTGCCAGCTTTATCATGGCTGGTTATCAAGAATAGAGGTGTCCCAAGCTGTTTTTTTCAATTATTTAAATAAATATTTAAAAGAAATGTCTTTGGGTTCCCCCCATGTTTGACAGCCAGCCAAGCTAAATCAAATAGCTTGGCACTGGTATTCTCAGAATGGAAAAGGACGATGGATATTGGCTCTTCTCAGCCTAATAATAGCAGCCTGCGGTCACCCTAGAAGAGGCGTATCTATTAGTACTCTTTACCACCGGTCACAGCTGATGGCTCACATACTGTCATCTGCACCTCTCACACAGATGACAGCTTGGGAAACAACCAATGTTCGTGATGCTGAACCCAAACAGTGACATGGATTTCCTCGAGAACTCTGTGTTTGGGGTCCATCCATGGACACTAGATGTTGCGTATGGACCCTGACCTTTACTGTTTGGATTCATCCATTACTTGTAGCTATCTATATAAAGATGTAATATAAATTAGAATAAAATGCACCAATTTGAGAAATAATTTATTCTTCTTGATATCAATATGAGACTATGTTCCCATATGGCAAAAAATGCTGTGAAATTCTGCTTTGTTTAACTGCAGAAGCAAAGTGGGTTTGATTTAATGAAATTTCATGGCCACTGAGCTTCTAAAGACGATGGTGATCTATGTGTTTATTGGTGCATTTTCTCACTATAAGTTTTTGTGGAGAATGTGAAGAATCGCATATAAAAACCATGCGGTAGTTGCATTTTTAAATGCGTAATCAATACTTTTTTGAGCTAAATTACAGATTACAAATCCTTCTTCAAAAAGCACATTACATAATGTGCAAAATGCATGACAAATTTGAGCAAAAACTCAACAATCCCAAGACGATTGTTATTGTATATTTTGGTGTGGACACCTACAGAAAACATTTGATTAAAAAGTAGTGAATGCTTCTATATAGGGTTGAGCGAAACGGGTCGGCCAGATTCAGAAGTCGCCGACTTTTGGCAAAGTCGGGTTTCATGAAACCCGACCCGACCCTGTGTGGGGTCGGCCATGAGGTCGGCGATCTTCAGATCTGGAATCGGAATTCCGATACCGAGTTCCAATATGTTTAAGATATCGGGAATCGGTTTCGGAATTCATATTTAAGTGTAAAATAAAGAATAAAAATAAAAAAAATATTGATATACTCACCCTCGGACGCGCCCTGGTTCTCACCGGCAGCCTTCCTTAATAAGAATGAGCGCCTGAAGGGCCTTCGATGGCATCGCGGCTTGTGATTGGTCGCGTCAGCGGTCACATGGGCGTCACGTGACCAATCACAAGTCGCGACGTCATCTAAGGTCCTTCAGGCGCTAATTCTTAGGAAGGAAACGTCCGAGGGCACGTCCGAGGGTGAGTATATTCCTAATAGGTATATACTCACCCTCGGACGCGCCCTGGTTCTAACCCGCAGCCTTCCTTCCTAAGAATCAGCGCCTGAAGGACCTTAGATGACGTCGCGGCTTTCCTCTCCTTCAGACCCTGGGAACCATTAGAAACCCAATGCACTGCATTGGGTTTCGTGTTTCGGCCGACTCCGACCCCGACTTTTCTATAGGATCGGCCGATTTCACTCGACCCGACTTTTGAAAAAGTCGGGTTTCGTGAAACCTGACCCGATCCTATAAAAAGAAAAGTCGCTCAACCCTACTTCTATATATTCTTTTTTGAATGCTTTCTCACCTGATAGTCTCATGACATTCTAAATTTTATTATCTGGAATTTGAGATTAAAAAGTTTTGAGATAAATGACAGAATTCCAGAAGCAAAAATAAAGAAATAAATCAGAATTCAGACATGATTGAAAAAGAATTTGACTTTTTTTTTAAGACTCAAAATGATGTTATTAATATATCTCATGACCCCACGACTCTTCCGTAATGAATTAATATTGGTTTCTACAGCAATCATCTTCATGATACAAATTTGACTAATTGCAGTAATAATTGGCCAGTTAAAATAAAAATCTTATTTATAATTAATAGCATATTGTTTGCTCACCATTAAAATGATTTACAAGATTGGACTAATTCAGATTCTATTTTTGTCTGCTAGATATCATATTTATTAATGTAGGGAACATAATAGGGCATACTTATCAAGCTGAATATAAGAATTCTGGCATAATTGCTCCAAAAATGTATTAGACACTTTTTGTGTCTTATTCTAGAAAGGGTGTGGCCTCAATGAAAAAGAGTGGGACCTAACTTATATATTTTGTACCCAAAAATGCTCCACAATTTTGGCACAAATTTCTGGCTCAAAGTAAGCTCACTAATAAGTGTTATAAACTTAACCTAGAAAATCATGAGCCACTGTGATAAATCTGGTAAATTTTAAAACTGTAGTCTAACTTTGCTCAGCCTAAGAATAAAACGGTGTTAACAAATGTGCCCCGTTAGGTTCTTAAGCGCTTGTGCACACAACCAGAAAATGCATATGTCCGATTTTTTCCTTTTGCCAAGTCGGTACAAGGAAACAAATCTCAGTGTACTTGAGTTGCTTCCCATTATCGGATCGCACTTGGCCATTCACTTCAATGGGTCCGTGAAAAAAATCAGACTGCATTAAGATGACAACCAAGTGCAGGCCGATTTTCACGGACTGACAGAATGGAGAATATGGATTTTTTTTTGGTATTATCCACATCTGAGAAAATCAGAGCACACTATCTGATCACAGTATGATTAGCATAATTAGACAAATTTTCTCGGATGAGAGAAAATAAGTAATTTAACTCTAGTTTTAGGGCAGGTTCACATGATTGTTTTCTCTCCATCCGTATAAACCTGTCTGATTTTTCTAATCAGAGTTCGATCAGAGTCTCATCAGTTTTTCTCAGATGTGGACAGAAAAGGTTTCTCCTCCTTCTCCATTTTCTCACACTGGAAGGAGTGTGATACATCAGCCTCCTACGAAGACATGGCTGATTTATATAAATTCCCTCTTTACCCAACAAGGAAAATACAGAAACTTATGTAGGATAAGTGGGCTGACCACAGCTTTATTAAAAAACAAAAATATTCCAACAAAATTCCATCCATGCCCATTTCCTTTCTTTCCACCGATCTCCTCATTCAACCCCCAAAGGCCAAACGCTGTATTACAACGGGCCTTGCTGAATGAACATAATTGGGCATGGACAAGAAACAGGCCCATGCTGTGACATATTTATACTTTACATAACAACACCATATAAAAAGCATTTTATATATAAACCTTTTGTCAAATATGCTACAAAATATCCATAAACCAACAACTGTAACCAAATCCTTGGACCTTCATGTATGGATCTATAAACCATCTTTATACACCAAAATCCAAGCCTATCAAAGAAAAAGCATGAAGACGGGGCATTAACAAGATGAAGGTAATATGGCTGATTAGCCTTTTAGTGTCAAAACTCCTATATGTACTGTAATAATCTCACCTCTTTACACAGAGGAGCCCCCAAAATTTCCCATATTTTTCTTTAACCCTTTCCTACTCCTTTGCTGTCCCAGTGCCTTTTCTTATACAGTTCAGGCCCTATAAGTCCGTGAAAATCGGACCACACTCGGATGTCATCCAAGTGTGGTCAAGTGTTTTTCACGGACCCATAGACTCGCATTGCCAATTTGAATCTGAGACTCGGATAAAAATAGGACATGTGCACAGTCCCATAAAATATCATGGGTACGAGTACTATATGTGTAAACCACCGATAGTACTCTTCCAAAATAACAATTGGTCGTATGCACGGGACCTAATTTTTATTTCATTAATAAGATGTTCATATGTAGAAGAAAATTGGTCTTGCTTTTTTTTCAAAAAAACTTTCCTGGGGATGGCCATACTGAGGATTTTCAGTTTTTGCTGGTATATTACACGGCAGCTGTAATGGAAAAGAATCAACTAAGTGTTTTTAATTTGTAAATTATTAGATTAGAGTTACAGATTACCTTGCTCAGTCAATTGAAAAACAAAAATGTTCAACATCTTGGAATATGATATATGTTGACAAATATATATATATATAGTTTTTTTAAATTTCAGAATTTTTTTCTCCACCTAAATAAAAAATGATATATGATAAAAAAATAATATATACAAGTTAGATATTTCTGTCATTGTACTTTCTGGGAGAATCATGATTTACAGTAACTTTTACCACAGTATGTACGAAATGTCCTGAAGTCACAGCTCAATGTAAGTTTATAAGTCCAGAACGAGGCTCTCATAGACTTCGGGTAGGGTCACATGACCTATTTCTTCACATGCGAGAAAAATAATCCTTTTATTCAGACCAGACGTTGATCAGATTTTCACCAGAGTCCTCAGTTTTTCTTACAAGTGGAGAGAAATCAGTCTGTTCCGATTTTCTTCACAGACCCATAGACTTGTTGTCGATATTGATCTGACAATTAGGTCAGAATCGGATATGTCTCTGATTTTTCCCTCGGTCCGAGGAAAAGATCGTACATGTGAGAACCCTCATAGAATATCATGGGTACTGTACAGGGTGTTATCTATGAAGACCAGGGATATCTGTCGCGTGCACAAGCATTTACATTGAGAGCTTGTGGATTTTACCTCAGACTTCCGGTCAGTCAGAAGTTGTGCCAGATTCTTCACAGCATTTTTGTCCGTTGTTTGGTGTGAATACCTATCTATCAGTGACATTTTGACTAGCTATAAAATTCGTCAAATTATTTCCTCCTTTTGAAGTCTTTTGTGCTTTAGTTAGTTTTCTGATTTTAACACCACTGTGGATTTTTTTGTTGTTTTTTACAGAGTCATGAAATATGACTTTTTATCCCCTTTACACCATGGCCATTTTTCATTTTTTTTGTTTTTTCCTCCCCTTCTTCCAAGAGCTATAACTTTTTTATCTTTCTGACAATAGAGCCAAATGAGGGCTAGTTTTTTTGTGGGAAGAGTTGTACTTCTGAATGACACCATTTATTCTCCCACATAGTGTACTGGAAAATGGAAAAAAATTCCAAGTGCTTTAAAATTGAAAAAAAAAAAATGCAGTTTTGCAATATGATTCCCCAGGTCAGAGTGAGTACGCAGATATCAAACATGTATAGTGCTTCTATTTATTTAAATGGTGAAATTTTTTTTGTACATTTCTGAAAAAATATTTTGCTTTTGTCGACATTTTCCGAGACCAGTAACATTTTCATTTTTTGGAATATTGGGCTTGGTGAAGGCTTATTTTTTGCGCCCAAGGTGATGTTTCTATTGATACCATTTTGAAGTAGATACAATGTTTTGATTGCCTCTTATTGCATTTTATTGCACTATTGTGGCGGTCAAAATAACATAATTTAGACTTTTTGATTTTTTATTGTTACACCATTTACTGATCAGTTTAGTTTATTTTATATTTTGATAGATTGGACTTTTAGGAATGCCAAATATGTATTTTTTAACAGTTTTATTTTTAACCCCTTTGCGGCATGCGCCGTACTGGTTCTTCGCATGTCGCTTCTCTCCCTTTGATGCAGGCTCCAGCGGTGAGCTCACATCTTTCCCGCCACGTCAGCTGTTTTGAACAGCTGACGTGTTCCCGGGACATCCGAGGTTGGAATTGCGATCCACCTGTGGCATTTAACCCATTAAATGCCGCTGTCAAATGCTGACAGCGGCATTTAATGCGTGATTCCGGCCATCGGGATGGAAATCCAACCATTGGTGAACCCTATCTTGCGGGTCATCGATGGGTTGGCATGACAACCAGAGGTCTGCCTGGTGGTCAGCGCTCATAGCAAGTGAGTAATTCTGTTACATAAAGGTGATCTGATCATCGCCTGTATGTAGCAGAGCCGATCGGGTTATGGCAGCTTCTAGTCTCCCATGGAGACTATTGAAGCATGCCAGAAGTAAAAAAAAGATGTTGTTAAAAATATTTAAGAAATAACAAAATATGTCCCATTCAAAATAAACCAATAAAAAAAAATCAAACCTACAAATATTTGGTAAGTTTTTTTAGTCGCCACAACATTGCATTAAATTGCAATAACTGGCGATCTAAAGATCATATCTGCAGTTTGCACCAAAATGGTATTAATAAAAACATCAGCTCGGCACGCAAAAAATAAACCCTGACCCAATCACAAAAATCAGAGACTCTATGGGTCTTAGAATATGGCACAATTTTTTTTTTTTAACAAACTTTGGATTTTTTTTACCACTTAAATAAAAAAGAACCTAGACGTGATTGGTGTCTATGAACTTGTAATGACCTGGAGAATCATAATGGTAGGTCACTTTTAGCATTCGGTGAACATGGTAAAAAAAAATGTTAAAAACACTGTGGAATTGCATTTTTTTGCAATTTAATCGCACATGGAATTTTTTTCCCATTTTTGAGTACACGATATGGTAAAACCAATCGTGTTGTTTAAAAGCACAACTTGTCCCACAATAAAGAAGCCCTCACATGGCCATATTGATGGAAAAATAAAAAAGTTATGGCTCTGGGAAAAAGGGGAGCAAAGAACAGAAATGCAAAAATTAAAAAGGGCTTCGTCTCAAAGGGGTTAATGGGGGAAAAAGGGGGTGATTTGAACTTTTGTCTTTTTTATTTTTTTCATATTTAATTTTTTTTTTACTTTTTACTCTACTTAATAGTCCCCTTAGGGGACTTCTTGTGCTATACAAAGCAGTGCATCAGCCCTGCTACATATAGCTAAAATCTCAATCTGCTATGAACACCAGTCACAGGCTGGCTTTCACAGGAGGATTGTAATGACAGGCACAGGGAGTCTTCAGCAGACCACCGGCTGTCATGAAACCCTTCGGCACCCTACGATCACATCACAGGTGCACCGATGAGCACATGGAAGGATGCTCCCCTCTGCTGGTACATGTTAAATGCTGCTGTCAAAGATCGACAGTGGTATTAAAAAGGTTAAAAGTTGGGGCAAAGTGGCTGTTAGAGGAACATGATGACTGATTAAATCATCCATCACGTGTGGGGGCGTTCAAGCTAGCATTAAAGGCAGGGGTAATGCATAAGATGTAAGTTCAAGACATATTATGCAAATTTACGTCATATGTCATGAAGGGGTAAAAAATCCCCAACATTTGGCGTATTAGTTTCCCCCTAGAGTGATTATTTTGGTGCAAATTTTACAACCATTTTACAAAATGTGTGACTTTTGCGCTAAGTGGGTTCAAAACAAGTCAAAGACAAAAAACGAATAGTGTTAATTCTGCACAATATTCATGAAGTATGTCCGCTATTTTGAAGAAACTGGCTCAGAAAAATAGCAATGAGTATCACAAAATTTGCAGCTGTACAAAATATTTTTGTATTATAGTTTTTATAGCTCACTTTTTACTAAAATAATGGTAGGAAGATCATCGGCCTGCACCTGACATCTCTTTAAAGTTGTATACTTTATGAATACATTAAAAACAGATTGGAAACCTATTTGTCACGATTCATTTTTGGATTTGTGGCAGCTCTGTTTCGGCTATAATTTAAATGTAAAAACGTAGCTTTTTTCCTTTTGGGCCAGCAAGGATTAATGTCAGTTTCCCTTGCTGGCAACTTTTTGGCTTTGGTTGCTAGTCAGCTGATGTGGGTGGTGACTACTTCCACCATCCTTTAAAAGGTCATATGAAGCATCAGCTGACTGTTGGTAATAGAGTAATCTATGTTGACCAAACCTGGAGTAAAGAGCTCTCTGGTTGCAGTGGTGCTTCTGCTGTGTTCATGGAGTTCATGGTCCTGGTGCCTTATCCTCAGCTGTGTGGTGCTTTTCAGCAGGGACAGTGTTAAGTTCTATTTCCCCTTTTTCTGTCTGTCTTGTTGTTGTCCCTCTCCCGGAGTTGTTCACCATCTGCAGTGGTGAGGCTAAAGTCCTTGCTGGCCAGTGCACTAGCCAGGGAACAGTGAGGTGACAAAGAGGGACTAGGCACGTGACGGTACTGGGGGGGAAGGACCCACTTAGGGCGTTAGGAGAGCTTAGAGACATGCACAGGTTGGAGCTCAAGAGGTGCCCCATCCTTTGTTCCCTACTATTAGGGCCTTCCTCTCCCCATTCCATCAAATTGTTGGTGTTCGTTGTGTCATCCGCTGGACTCAACCATGTCGGTTTGTGACACTATTAGTAGTAAGAAGGACAAGGACAACTTTGCACAAACCTTGCTATCCAAGACTGTTTCTTCTTATAAGATATGCTTATAAGATGCATACAGCTCTCACAATTGATGATTACACAACCATATATACCATATATAGCCTACGGCCCCAAAAAGGAAATGTTGGACCACTCTCAGATTTTTCAGGAACCCATAAGACTTGCATTGACAATTTTGATCCAAGGCTCGAATAAAAATTAAACATGTCTCCATCATTTTCCGTGGAACATTTGGTTCAGGAAAAAATGTACACATGTGCACAGACCCATAAACTATCATACTGTATGTAAGAGTGTTATCTGCGAAAACCACAGATAACACTCGTGCGAGAAAATCAGATGTGTGGATGACATGTATTCCTGTGAGGGAGACACACACAAGAGAAATGTCTGACACTACTGTAGGAGCAGGATGAAGAATGAAAAGAAGGAGGCCTGCTCATCAATGTCGTAAAGGAGATTTCAAAGTGAAACTTATGGCACATTTTTTTTTACCTAGAGGTGGAATAATTTATTAGAGTGGAGATAAATTCATCTAAAATTTTACAAAAATTCATATTCTCCAGGATGCAGATATTTTTGTTATGTGCTCTACACAAATTCAACAAAGAAGACACAAAAAGAGCACAGCGAGGTCAAAAATACGCTGTTGTAAAGAAGTCACAGTAAATGAGCAAGTGCTAGTCAAAAAATGAAAAAAATACAAGGTATTTAGTTAATACGTTTTTTTGCAAAAAAATGTATATTAAGCTGCTCCACCAATCGCCAAGTTATACCCATAATAGAGCAGTCCTATCTAATGTATATAATCCCTATCTGATGTATTTAAAAACCTGATCATCTGCATAGTACCTGTATAAGCAGGGTTCAGAGAGAAAATATCCATGTGGACATGCAAGATGGAACAGCTTTAGTGCAAATGGCCCACAGAGGAGTGGTAGACTCCCCAGTCTTGTAGAAACAAGAGAACAATTATAGAACCAAAAACGGTACTTGCACAGTGAACAAGTCTGTAGAAACCTGTTCACACCACCAAGAAACATGAAGACACAAAAAGAGCACAGCGAGGTCAAAAATACTCTGTTGTAAAGAAGTCACAGTAAATGAGCAAGTGCTAGTCAAAAAATGAAAAAAATACAGGGTATTTAGTTAATACATTTTTTTTGCAAAAAAAATGTATATTAAGCTGCTCCACCAATCGCCAAGATATACCCATAATAGAGCAGTCCTATCTAATGTATATAATCCCTATCTGATGTATTTAAAAACCTGATCATCTGTATAGTACCTGTATAGATCCACAAATTCAACAAAACAGCTGAGAATTGGCTGACAATTTGCTGAGCTAAAGAAGGTCAGCAAAAGGTTAAAAAAATTAATACTGAGGGAAGAATCACACAGCTGAATAACTAGAACTGGGATCGCAATGCAATGCTCGGACTGGCCTTCGGCTCTCCTGACCCGAGCATGAGATTCATGCATTGGCCAGTCCGAGCATTACGTTGAGATCCTCGTCCAATTTATATGGCCGTCTGACTGCTCCTTACGGCTGGGATCACACTTGCGAGTGCAATGCGAGAGTCTCTCGCATCAACACCTGGCACTACCACCGCATTCAGCTGCATAGAAATACATGCAGCCGCACACTCTGGTCTCGAATGCCGGTGGCAGTGCTGGATATTGATGCGAGAGACTCGTGCGAGTTTCTCGCATTGCACTGGCAAGTGTTACCCCGGCCTAAGGCTCATCTTCCCACTGGCCTGCAGCCCACTTTCCGGTCCTCTGCGCCTCTTCTTTTCACCTTCCCGCACATCACTCATCTCCAGCCTTCTGCTTCACTCTGAGCCGTGGTTTCCAGGTGACTAGGCGTTTGACTCTACGCTCTGTCTATCCCCCAAGGTGCCAACTAGGCTTCAGTTGATGTTCGTTATAACATTGTGACGTTACAATGTGCCCCATGACGGCACTGTGCAAGGACGTTGTCAATGGTGTCCTTAGTCTTTACTTATGTGTACTGAGTTATTGTGGCATCAAAGATTTCTGTCATAATGTTGTGTTATCCATTTGAATACTGTTTAGACATTGTTGTATGCTTCATTATATGAATTATTATTCATCATAGTTTTTCGATTTATGTCTTTCAGACAAGGCGATATCACATTGCCACCATATTACCAGCCTGAAGAAGATGATGAAATGCCATTTATCTGTTCATTGTCTGGTGATAATGGAATCATGGGCTGTCACGAGATCCCACCACTTAGGGATCGGGGACATACATGCTGCTTGGATAAAGAGGACTATTATTACTACAATTCCATCCGACAGGAGTTTAATGTCAGCGGCATGTGTGTCAACTGGAATCAGTACTACAATGTTTGTCGCACCAGCAACACCAATCCCCATAAGGGCGCCATTAACTTTGATAACATTGGTTATGCTTGGATTGTCATATTTCAGGTGGAGTTTTGTAATTGACATTTTCAAGTGACTATGATAGAATTATTGCCTATAAATGAGCTGTAAAAATAACTATAACTAGGTCATTGCTCTAAAAAAAAAAGTAGCATGCTCCAATTCCTGTTCTCTGTCTTACAGGTCATTACATTAGAGGGCTGGGTAGAGATTATGTATTACGTCATGGATGCACACTCCTTCTATAACTTTATCTACTTCATTCTGCTGATTATAGTAAGTAATGTATGCTTTAAAAAAGTTGTTCATTAATGGAATGATAAAAAAAGGTGATAAGTTGATAATCGCTGGGGGTCTGACAAATGGGACACTAATAAAGCTTAAAGAGAAACTGTCATGTGAAAATACACTATTAACCGGCAAATATGGGGTTCATCTGCAGTTTAATAGTGTTCTAAAGCCATGCGGCCACCACACTGAAAGTTTGGCTGCTGAGAGGAAATTAACTTTATTCCTCCCTGCAGCCTCTGGCTTTCAGTCATAGTGGCACAACTGGAAGGGCCTTGGTCACCGCTCAGTGCGTAGTAAGCAGCGTCTCTGACCACATCCTGCACTGACAGACAGCCGGCTCAGCAGTGTATCAGTAGACAGCTGGCTGTCAGTCAGTATCGGGGCTCACTGTGCACTGAGTGGTGACTGAAGCCACACCGGCCATGACTGAAAGCCAGGCTGCACAACAGCCTTTGCTAGCTTAGATGATCTTGGTTTTTTAAGAACCAGCAGCTTTGCTATGCTGGCCAAGGACTCAGCGATCATGTGATTGACAGGTCCTACAGAAGCATCAGCAATTCTGATGGTTCTGTGTGCATCATAGTGATCACTGGGTGCTGTGTAGCTGGAAAAGAGAAGATAGAAGCTGTAATATTTGGGGTATGGTTCCAGATAATCAAAATCCAGAAGACTTTCCATTGCACTTTCATTTTAAGAAATCTCAAGCAAATGCTGCAAAAAATAAAAGTTCTACGAATTTGATATCTGCAGCATGTCAATTTATCTTGCAGATGTCCATGCGTATTTCATCCTTTTCGGTACTCACCCTCTTTTTTGCAATGATATTCAAAGTGGTAAATACTGATCTGTGCATAGCTGCAGCAAAGAAGCGATGCAGGGACGTACCCCAAACATTGATGTAGGTCTTTTTCTTAGATTTTATGGACTCCCTTGACCAACTAGCTGATCTGATAGAGAGACTGAATTTTTTTCATCGAATTCTTCATGCTGCCAGGCACCGTTGGACTTGGACAAGCAATATTCTTGGAAGGACTGAAAAAAATGTTTTGTATTTATCACAATTGTAGGTAATAAAATACGTCACTTCGCGTCGATGAGTTGGTGCCCAAGTAAGTTCTGATCCGTAATAGGTAGATGAAGTGAAACAAAGGAAATATTGTAATCATGGAATTCAATATATCCAGATAATTAATCCCGAATATCAACGTTTCAGCTCTGAATCGGGCCCTTCATCAGGGTTGTGCGGATTCTAGGACTGCACACATGATTCTCTCACCGCAACACTAGCAATCCGCTATACTCCGATGAAGGGCCCGATTCAGGGCTGAGACGTTGATATTCGGGATAAATTGAATTGCACGAATAAATATTTTGCTAAATTATTTCACTTCATCTTATTGAGTGCCGACTTTTCATCTACCTATATATTTGCCACAATACTCACGTGTCCCCCAACCCTGTGGCCCCAGCATCAATCAAGGATTTCTAGTTTAGACCAGTAGCATCGTTGCACCACTGGTCCGTATTGTGCACGTCTCCGACACCGTAGAGGCAAATTTGTCTCATGTAGCGTCTTCAGAAGAATGAAGTGACTGAAGGGGGTCAGATCATAAGATAACAGTGTACTCCAGCCATCTGGCCAGCTTCAGAATGGTGATCAGCTATGCAACGAGCAGTAAGCAAAACATTTCATAAATCGCTCAGCTCTTGAGGGCAAAGATCATTTATAATAATAGGTAAATTGCAAAGTTACTTGTTTTACATGTACTATTTCAATTTTTCCCCAATAAAAGAATGTGAGAATAACCCTTTAAGGCAAGTACCTCCTACGCAAACAAATCAGAAAACCTACTAAGGCTATGATTGAGCACAGTGTAATCTGAAAGATAGAGATATAGTATGACATGCACCTCCCACGTTCCACAAGTTGAGAACCTAGTCTTTAAAAGGAATCTGTCACTAGGTTTTTTGCCTTAATCTGAGAGGAACAAACTGTAGAGACCGAGACCCTGATTCCAGTGATATGTCACTTATGGGGCTACTTACTGTAGTTTTGATAAAGACTAGTAAACGTGCTGTAGTCCTCTCTGAGATCTGTATAACCCTGCCCCCACCACTGATTGGCAGTTTTCTGCCTATGCACAGTGTAGTGGTGTGGGCGGGGTTATAAACAGCTCCGCATTCAGAGAACTTGTAGATCTACAGCAGATAAAACAGGGATTTTGTCAAAACTGCAGCAAGCAGCCCAGTAAGTGATACATCACTTGAATCAGTGCTCTCATATGTGGTAGTAAAAGCCTGGCGACGGATTCTTTTTAAGTGGTGGAGACATTGCAAGAATCCACAATGGCATAAAAAACCTCAGAACACCACAAGGCAGTCATGAAATCCAACAACATTTTATTAAAGACACAATCAACATAAAGGTATAACAGACAAAAAGATACAATGGGGCTAAAAGAGATGACAAGGACCTCATCAGCATCAAGCCAAGCCCAAGGTAGGGTACATCCCTGAGAGCGGTAATTGTATGCAGAGAATCCGCATACCGCCAAGTGCAGAAAAGTACAATACTGATAGCGACCACTGACACACAGCTATGCCAACCATATAATCAATCAATGGGTAGACCAATACAAGTTTTCCACAACTGCTGTGCCAGCAAGTATATACTTAATAACTTTATATGCATACACATTACCTAGTGCAGATGGCAGAGAGCACACACAGGGACGCCCGTCCACCCCGACGCGCGTTTCGGTATCGTACCTTCCTTGAGGTTATTAGGCATATAGGGATGTACCCTACCTTGGGCTTGGCTTGATGCTGATGAGGTCCTTGTCATCTCTTTTAGCCCCATTGTACCTTTTTGTCTGTTATACCTTTATTGTTGATTGTGTCTTTAATAAAATGTTGTTGGATTTCATGACTGCCTTGTGGTGTTCTGAGGTTTTTTTATGCTATTGTTCTTGCAGTTATCCGTATATTTCCATACTTGGGTGGTGATTAGGCGGACATATAGTTATATGTACACTGTACTTTACTTAGTGATATTTTAGGTACCCACCACCAACAATGTTCATTGGAATATTTTTCTACTTGTACAAGAATCCACAATGGCCTTGACTCGGAGGAGTCAGATATAGCAGAAACGGCAGTCAGCAACTATGCTATCATATCAAGCTGAGGAAATGAAATCTCTCCGAATTCACCCAAAAGCCTGTAAATGTTGTTTACCGACTCACATAAAAGTTGCTTTCAAATGGTACATTGTAAAACAAAAGGAATCCAAATGCAGCAGTGGGTGTAATTAGGAGCTTTTCCTGACCTGCTGAGTTTCTGCCGAGAAGAACATCACTATCTTGGAACCGTTGTAGTTGCCCGCTATTTAGCTTCCTAACGGTTTGACTCTGCAGAGGCGCCAAGCGTTCCCACACTAATGAGACCCAGAGAGGTCACAGAGCTGGCACAGAGCGGTTACCTTCTCTAAAAAACACTGGAGCGGAGCCGCAGGCCGGGCGTATTGTCGGGAGTATGACGAGAAATTTACGCTACGTGTGTATTGTGTTATACGCAGCGACCAAGAACAATTAGGTGCAAAGTCTGATCAAAAATGTAACAACCACAAAAATAAGACCACTTGTTCCCTCGTTTTTCTACACTGAAGAATTTTTGGAAGGGTGATATATTAATTTAACTAAGTCATTTGCTTGATGCGGAGTTGTGATGCTTTTTACTAATTGTTTAAAGGATATCTGTCACCAATTTTTTCTGACCCAGCAGTAGGAGGTAGGGGCAGAGACCCGGATTCCAACGATGTATCATTTACTGGGCTTCTTGCTGCAGGTTTGAAAAAAAATTTGTTTTCTCTGCTTCAGAACTAGCAGTTCCCTGTATATTCCCGTCCACACCGCTGGTTGGCAGCTTTCAGTGTACACTCTGCATAGGCAGAACGCTGCCAAATAGTGGAGGAGTATGGCTGGCAGCAGGTTTACTAGTCCTTTAATGATAATCTTCTGTGATTTTATGAAAAGTGCAGCAAGTAGCTCAGTAAGTGACACATTGCTGGAATCAGGGTTTCTATCTCTGTACTATGCTGCAATCAGATTGGGTAGCAGAAACTTGCTGCTGAATTTAATGCAAACATTGCTTCATATCCATGATTTTGCATTGCTTCAGCAGTGATCGCCATTCCATTTTTCACACACTGGTGTCCGCCGCTGTCTGGACCAGGGGGCAGCAGTAGCTGACATTGGAATGACATAATACAAAGCCTTTTCAGAGAGTTGTGCCTGAAGCTATAGCCTGGGCATACTGAGTAAGCCTAGAAATACGTGTTACGTGTGTATTGTGCTATATGCAGTCTCCAGTTTTCAGCTGCTGCATACAGTACTGCTACCTAAAAACAATGAAGAACAAAGACTGCAGAGTTCTCTTCTGTAAGTTGAGCGCATTATTCAAAGAGGTTGTCTGAGGCCATCATACTCCCATTCAGCCCTCTATGTTCTGCTCCATACATTGCTCAGATCTGATCACTGCTGGAGCAGGTATACACTCCGGGGGTCTGACACTAGCACCCCCACCGATTTCATATCCTATGCCACAGATTACCTACCATCGCTATATATATATTTACATTTTTAAAATACAGCCACAATTCCATAGCCTTGAAGGATTATTCTCATCTCAGACATTTAAGTCAAATTCACAGGATGTGACTTCTGTATAGAGACCAGAGCCACCCAAGCCAGGAAATTTAAAAGCCCTAGCTGCTGTGATGTTATACAGAAGCAATCTATCAGTGAAGTGCTCTTGCAATAGGCAAGTCACTTGTGGGGGCAGGATGGGTCTGTGACCGCTGGGTATTCTGATAATGTGTTTTGACAGTGCGCTCGTTACTGCTGAACTGAGTCAGTGAGAAAGAGCGCACTGTCACTGTGCACATCACACAAGTGCACATCAAGCAGTGACTATCACAACTCCTGAAACAAAGGTCACTGATAATGCTTCATTTCCGGGAGAGAGCAAGGGTTAAAGCAGTGACAGCATCTTCTGCCCTGATGATGCTTCGTTTAAGTATCCCAGCATGTACTGAGACTCTCAAACAAAGAGTCATCAAAAGGGAAGTAGCAAAAACAGCGAGATGATGTAGGTAAAGAAGTTGTCCACTATATTGTATAACGCCCCCACTGACTTAAACCTTATAAAGAAGTATTTTTGTAAATACCTATAGTTGCCATCTGTGCCTGTGAGTGGCACTAACGCTGACCGCTCACTCCCCATCACATGACTCCGGCTGCAGCCGCTGCTGACATCCGCTTATGTCACGTCAAGTTCCGAATCTCGTGCCTTCCCCCGGGCGTGAGCCAGTCGCGCGCACCCCTCCTGATTGACTGGGCTGTGGGCGGAGTTTCACCACAAGTCACAGCCAAGTATCCAGTATACTTGGCCCCGGCTTCTTCACCATCAGAAGTAATGCAGCGATAGCTATGGCACCCCTAGTGTTAGGGACAGGGAAGGTGTCCCTGGCCCTGGATATTCCAACAACAGAATTGTGACACTCTGGTTGTAGTTTGTCAGGCTTTCTTATTTTATTTAGCATGTCGCAGAATGGGAACAGAATTATTAAGTAATAGTTATAACATTATGTAGATTATCAGAAGATCAAGAATGAAATATGTTGAAAATGCATTTAATAACCAAGCCATGATCAATGCTTAAAGGGAGAGTTAAAGGCTTTCTTTTAAGAAATTAAAAAGCATCTGCTTTGAATAATTTTCTCTCGCTATAATCATTGTTTCAGTAAGAAAAGCAATGAATCTCTTTCATCCCTGGAGCTGGAAGTTTTTCACAACTGTGTGAACACCTGAATATGCCAGTTGTACGCCAAGGTTCCGGTGTGGACCGTTGTCATTTTGTTTTTCTTTTTTTTTTTACTGCAGGTCGGATCGTTTTTCATGATCAATTTGTGCCTAGTTGTAATAGCCACTCAATTCTCCGAGACCAAGCAAAGGGAGCACCAGCTGATGCAGGAGCAGAGGGCTTTGTATTTATCCTCCAGCACTGTCGCTAGTTATGCCGAGCCTGGGGACTGTTACGAGGAGATCTTTCAATATGTCTGCCACATCCTCCGGAAGGCCAAGCGTCGTACGGTCGGGCTTTACATGAGCCTTCAAAGCCGAAGACAGAGTCGAATTGAGCTCAACAACACCAAGCTGGGGATCAATGGGAAAGAACAGCACCAGTTGTGTAAGAATGACAAATTCAGCTCTGCCTTATTAGTCTATGTGAGCAAAAACGGCATCTTTAATGTGTATTTTTATTGCCTTATCCGGAGCAAACTGTGACTTGAAAGAAAAAAAAAGGCAACGGAAGTGGTGAAGATCCGTATATTATTTTCTTGATATTCAGTAATCACATGGCCACATTGCTTAGTTTTCTTAAAAACAGAAAAAAGTAGGAAAAACTTTAGGTTAAATTGCCCCAATTCCCATTTGAGGTGACTGTAAGGGTATGCGCACACGATGCGGATTTTGCTGCGGATCCGCAGCGTTTCCGCAGCTGCGGGTCCGCAGCAGTTTCCCATGAGTTTACATTACAATGTAAACCTATGGGAAACGACAAAACCGCTGTTCACACGCTGCGGAAAAAACCGTGTGGAAACGCAGCGGTTTACATTCCGCAGCATGTCACTTCTTTCTGCGAATTCCGCAGCGGTTTACATTCCGCAGCATGTCACTTCTTTCTGCGGATTCCGCAGCGGTTTACATTCCGCAGCATGTCACTTCTTTCTGCGGATTCCGCAGCGGTTTCACAGCTGCTCCTATAGAAAACCACAGGTGTAAAACCGCAGTGAAATCCGCAGAAAAACCGCGATAAATCTGCAGCAAAAACGCAGCGTTTTTGCCCTACAGATTTGTCAAATCCGCTGCGGAAAAATCCGCAGTGGACCATTATACCTGTGCACATGGCCTAATATGGCTGCAACAACCAGGCCCTGGGCAATTCTACCATACGGAACTAATGATACTGAATTAATAGATATATCATAGATGATTAATTAACATTTTAAAATGCTAGAATCTGCGTAAAGGGTCATTCCCCCAAAAAATATTAAGTTATTCCCTTTTCATAGGATGAGGGATAACTTATTGATGCCTGGTGGTCCGACCATTGGGACGCCTAAAGAATTTGATAACTGGGCAACCCTGGAACAAAGCCCTGTCTTCAATGGAGTGGGGGTTGCATATACACAACCTCTGCTTCATTCATTGTCTATATGACTGCCGGAAAAAGTTGAATGCTGCGTTTAGGTTTATCACAACAGTTCCATAGGAAATGAGAGAAGTGAAGGTCAAGCATGCTCCGCTCTTTTCAAGATGGGTTTCTAAGAGCCCCATTCTCATGATCACGGGCAGTCGAGGCGGCGTCAGCGATCAGTAAGTTGTCCTGTATACTTTGGATAGAGGATCATTTCATATTTTGGGAAGAATCCCTCAAGGCATAGCGCCGTGCAGCTTGTTGTGGCTGTGACTGGTACTGCAGCTCACAACAGCTTATTACCAATAAAAGTGAAAGGAGTGGAGCTGCAATGCCAAGCACAACCACTTCTTAACGAATAGCCAATTAGCCATCACTGTTACATTCTTGGAAAACCCAAAACTTGTTTTATGCAGCTCATCTACAGAACCTCTTAACACACATTGCATTTTCAGCAGAACCATTTTTTTTTAAACAAAGAACTATATAACTTCACACATTTCAGCTTCCAGCCTCATGATTTTAAGTCATCAGTGAATTCATGAGTGCCTCCTAATATTCTTATAATATACAGCTGTAATATCCTATATATATATTGACATTGGTAGAGCTTTAAATACAAAGATATTAATGGCATTTCCTGGCATTACAATGTATTTCCATAGAGATGTCACAATACATAGGATATGATAAAGTTAGGTCATGAGAAACGTTCTTCTGTAATCTGACATGCATCCACAAGACTCATTGGTCAAGAGAAGAAAGTGGATACTTATTTATTCAAGTTGTTTTTTACACAGTGCTGTGCAAAAGGTTTAAGCATGCGTGGAAAAAATGCTGCAGAGTAGGAATGCCTTAAAATATAGAAGTGTTCATGTTTTATTTTGATAATTTGACACAATGCAAATGCAATGAACAAAAGAGAAATCTAAGTAAAATCAATATATGATGCGACCAATATTTGGCTTCAACACAGAATCAATTCTTCTAGAATAATTTCCTTAAAGTCAAGGAGTGTAGGAAGCTTAAAATTGGGTGAGGAACAGTCAATCTCTACTGCAAAGGTTGTGGAGGACAGTTTCTTGCTATACACAAGGGCATGACTAAGCAGAGCAACAAGACACAAGGTAGTTATACTGTATCAGCAATGTCGCTTGCAGGCAAAGATTTCAACGCAGACTGGGGTTTCAAGCTCTGCCGTTAAAACTCTTTTGAAGAGGAACCAAGAAATGGGCAACATTGAGGACTGTGGTAACCGTGGTCGACCAAGAAAAGTAGTGTAGCAGATGGAAAAACACATCATGCTTACTTCCCTTCGAAATCGTAAAGTATCCAGCAGTGCCAGCAGCTTAGACCTGGAGGCAACCAGCGTGACTAAACTACACCTAGCTACTGTTCAAAAAAAATCTGGTCAAGACTCAAGAGTGGTCTTCATGGAAAAATTATGGTGAGAAACTATACATTTGTCATGGAAACAAGGACAGGAGATTGAAGTATGAATAAAAATATAAGAACTGAGATGCAGAAAAACGGCAACAAGTGTTCTGTACTGAGGGGTCAAAAGATGAAGTAATTGTCTGTAACAACACAGTTTGCTTGCAGAACAGCTTTAGAGAGTTACAATGATGAGTGTCTGCAGGCAACAGTGAAGCATGGTGGAGGTTCCTTGCAGGTTTGGGACTATATTTCCACAAACTAAGTTGGGTCAAGATAAATGATGTTCTCAATGCTGAGAAATATATACTTCTTCCTTGTGCAATACCATCAGGATGGCCCCTTATTTGTCCTGCTACAGGTCAATGACTCCAAACATACAGTTAATGTCATTAAGAACTATCTTCAACGTAAAGAAGACCAAGGAAGTGGTGATATGGCCTCCACAGAGCCTGGATCTCAACATCGTATAGTCTGTCTGGTATTATATGAAGAGACAGAAGGTTATGCACAAGCGTACATCTGCAGAAGATCTGAGGTTAGTTCTCCAAGATGTTTGGAACAACCTCCCTGCCGAGTGCCTACAAATACTGTGTACAAATAATGTACCTAGAAGAATTTATGCTGCTTTGAAGGCAAATGCCATTCTCACTAAATATTGATTTCTTTTTATTGCTCATTCACTTTGTATTTTTTAACCTATCTATTAACACTTCTATTTGTGACCACATTCTTAACTTGCAGTATTTTTTCCACAGCTGTATAAGACTTTTGCACAGTTCTGCAGCACCAACATATTCACCAGATCCGTACAGAAAGTGGCATCACTTAAATCAAATTTTACATCACATATTGGTTAATTAGTCCATCACTATGCTCTTGGTGTTTATTAGAAGACCAGGATTTCTTCGGAAAACCCATGGAACTACAGGGAGACTCTCTACAGACTATATACATATCTTTCTTCATTTTGGGCTCCTGGACTCCAATTTCCTGCAAAGTAAGAGCGTTAGCCACTGAACCTTGCACCTCGGCTGCAGTGCACTTGCACCTACAA